>NC_141140.1:10164234-10508400 GCF_053477565.2 Lygodium microphyllum | reverse complement strand
AAAACAAGGAAACGGCATTTCGAACTATACACTAAAATAAATATATTATTACATGAATATGTAAATATATCAATCCTACAACAACATTTATTTAAATTTTATACAAAACTTTTGAGCCTCCATATCATATCATCGAAATCATGATTCATTACAAGTGCCACGAGTGAAGACTAAATAATTAAGATAGTTTAACATAGTTAAGACACAATTTTCAAAACTTTAAACAATAAAATATATTATAATTTATGACTCGTGAATCATCTAAAGATTGATATAAAGAACGGTGGAACCAAGTTGCATAATAAGTAAAATCAAGATGCATGTAAGTGCGTGATGTGAATAATCAACGAGCACTAAATACGAGTAACTATTGAGTAATAACTATCAACACCAATGAACAATCATGATTGTTGAGCTAAAAATGCATTAGTTTCATAGATCCAAAACATTCTTAATTGAGGAAGAAACCTTGTTTATTTAAAAAGAAATGCAAAAGCATTAGTTTCATAGATCCAAAACATTCTTAATTAAGGAAGAAACCTTGTTTATTTAAAAAGAAATGCGTTCCTAGAGAGTGTCTATATCCCATAAGCACAAACCCACTTAGGAGGGCCCAAACTTCCTATAAATAGATATGTTGACCTCCATTCAGGCCTATTCTCGTTTTTGCAGATTTCAAGTGTTTTCAACTTGCTGCCCACACCCCGTTTGCAAAGAACATCGCAATCTAAGCAATCCATTGCAGTCTTCACTTATCTAGTGCCTATTTCCAACCCTTTGTCCTCAGTTTGTTGCTATTTCTAGCCAAGCGAATGTTACTGCCCATCATCCAACTGTCGTAGAGCCTGCCACATCAACATACTGCTGTGTTCGCCAGCCCCAACAGCCGCCCTACAGATTTTCTATCTCCTCCAGCTGTCGCCATCATCCCCTCAACCTATCGCTGTTGTTTTCTCTCTCCTATAGCTTGCGTTTGCTGGTTTCTCTCTCCTCCCATCTGCGTTCACTATTTTCTCTCTCCTCACCTATGTTTTTAGTCTCTCTCTCCTGCACTGTTGTCTACATCAGATCCAACCTTCCTTGGCTGTGTTTGTTGGTGTTTGACATCCGGAGGCTACCTTGCTGCAATTCAAGATCCATTCGAAGTACAACACACTCTCCAACCAATTACCCTTGTCCTAATCCTTGAGATACAAGAGTTTGAGGTACAATATTCATTCACTACATAGTGTGTTTGCTACATGAGCATTGTAACTTCATTCATTCTCTATGTTCATTGTCTCTAAGTTATCTTGACTCTAACTGTGTTCTTCTATCAGTGTATGCTTCGTCATACGGTGTTATTTATGCTTCTGTGTTAGGGTATTTTCTTCACAATGATATCATCATGTGCATATGACTTATGTAATGCCATTGGTGATTAGTAACTAGCAATTGCAATGCTAAACTAACTCTTAACTCTTGAGGTATCGTGAGTCTAATCTCTAGAGTCCATAAGTCATGATTCGTCCGGATTTTGAGGATCCATGCACTATCTTCTTATCCGACTCTGGGGACCCTTCTATCCCTTGATTGGATTGACGTGTCTCCAAAACAAATGTGGCACCATGATAAGGTAATGCAAAATAGGAATTTCCAAAGAAGTTAAGAAGTAAAAGAAATTTGAAGAAAAAGGAAAAGGAGGAGCAGGAGCAAGAGAATTCGAGAGCTGTAGGAGGTAATGTGCTTGAGCAAGAGGAGAAGATTACAGAGAAGACCGGAGCGAAACTAAAAACCGGTTTTCTCATTTGCTGCAGGGTGCCAAAAGGGTGTTTTGTTGTTCACGTTTCACTCCAAAATGCCCGTTCCATTTTGGGGCCCCTGAAACGCCGTTTTGGGGTACTATGGATGCAAGCATAGAAGAGTAAAATATACAAGGAGATTAAGTACACCTCACCTCTTGGAAGGCAGACATTGAGTCCTCTCTTCAAGAAAGAAATAGAGTGATCAAAGCACTTCTACATGAGATCACCAACTATCGGAACCAGCCTAACCTCCTTAAGAAGAAGAAAGGAGAAATCACCAAACAATGCCCGACAAAGTACAAACTGAAATTAATGAGCTCAAAATATACATGATAAAGGAGACCAATATATGGGTAGCCATAGTGAAACAAGCACAAGCTAAAGCGGCTGAAAATTCGAAATGGATCAAAGTGGAATAGAAGATCCCAACAAAGAAGGAACTATTCATGAACGCAGAAGTTAAAGAGGAGAAGAGAAGGGAAATTAGAGCTCTATACATCTCAGTGGTTGGACACAAAGAGGGAAACAGGCCTTTAGAAGATGCCAAGAGCATATATGGAAAAATGGGAGTAGAGGACCCCTTCACTATGGAAAAAGCATGGCAAGTAAGTAAAGGACCTAGAAAAGGGCCGGCCCCTTATCCTCAAATTTGCTAATTTGGAACCACAACGAGCCTTCCTCTCCAAAAGGAAGGCTCTTAAAGAAGAAAAATTCTATCTTGAAGATAGTCTCATACCAGCCCAAGCAACCAACCATCAAGAATGCATACCACTCATTATGGGAGGTCCACAAGCAAGCAAATGGGCAATACATAGAGACAGATGAATCATTGTCACATATAGGCACCAACAAGAGGTTGTGTTTATGCTCACCTTATGCATTACAATGCCTGAGTGGTCAAACAATGTTGGGTTTTGGCATGTGGATATATCCCTTATGGTTAGGACAATGGTTATGATTCATGTGTGTGGATCATAACTGCTTTAAGGGATTGGAATTTCACATGCAAATGGCATAAGCATGGTTAAGCAATAGGTACATATGTCTGACTATGATGCCGGAATGTATTTCCAATAGTAGTAACAAATGCTTTTGGCAAATTGCACTGCAATCAAGAGTGATTGCAAGGATTTCAAGGGGATGGCCTATCACAAGAACGTGAAATTTTATTACTGTTGTGATGGTTGTGCGTGAGCTGTGAGAGCAGTAGAATGAGAAGAGTGAGAGAGTGAGCATGACACTTAATGTTTGGTACAAAGACTTATGTACGACATTTTGGTTTTGAATATATATAAAGTGCAAAGTGTAAGGGTGCGTTCACACCCGAACACGATAAAAGGCACGGTGAGCCTTTATTCCCAACAACGTCCCACCTAAAGGCAATGTGCCTGAAGGCAAAGGAAAGAATCAGCTATGTATATATATGTACAAAGCTGAAAGACACATGTACTATCCAACCCATATCATTTGGCAACAATGAGCAAACCGCTCGACTAGAAGACCTTTTGTGAGAAGGTCTGCAAGATTATCATCTGTATGTACCTTGACAAGCTCAATGCCTTTGTTGTCAAGTACATTCCTGATAAAGTGATGCTTCACCTATATGTGCTTTGTCTTTGCGTGAAAGACAAGATTCCGTGCATGATAGCACTCTGGCTGTCACAGTGGAGGATAGGAACCTCTGTAATCCCAAGCTCTCTCACCAGACATGAAAGCCATAAAGCTTCTTTGCATGCCTCTGTGGCAGCCACATATTTTGCCTCTATAGTAGATAGTGCAACACACTTTTGCAACCTAGATATCCAAGAGATTGCTCCTCCTATGAACATAAACACATATCCTGAAGTAGACTTCCTGCGCAATCAGAATGGCCAACATAGTCTGCATCTGTGAAACCAACAACAGATGACTTCTGCTTACCAAAGCGGATACAGAAATCCTTTGTGACCTTAAGATATCTCATGATACCCTTCACTGCTTCCCAATGCTTGTTGCCAAGATATGCCATGTATCTGCTAACCACTCCCACTACAAATGCAATGAGAGGACGTGTAGCAACCATAGCATACATCAAGCTATCAAGAGCTGAAGCATAAGGTATCTTGGCCATTTCAGCCTTACCATCCTCTCATGTAGGGCTATCATCTGCACTAAGTTTCACATATGGAGGCAATGGTACACTAATAGCACTTGCCTGCAGTTAGCATGTCATCCACATACAATACCAAGAGAATAAGGCTGCTATCTGTTGCCTTCTTGGTATATAAGCAGTGATCAACTTGAGAACGATGAAATCCCTGAGATTGCATGAATGTATCAAATTTGTGATACCATTCGCATGGTGCCTGCTTCAGCCCATATAGACTTTTGTTGAGTTTACATACCATGTGCTCTTATCCCTCTGCAACAAAACTGTCGGGCTACTGCATATAGATTTCCTCATGCAGTTCATCATATAAGAAGATGGTTTTTACATCCATTTATATGAGTTCCATGTGCTCAAATGCAACCAAGCCCAA
Organism: Lygodium microphyllum; assembly: GCF_053477565.2. Taxonomy (NCBI): domain Eukaryota; kingdom Viridiplantae; phylum Streptophyta; class Polypodiopsida; order Schizaeales; family Lygodiaceae; genus Lygodium; species Lygodium microphyllum. The sequence goes on along the minus strand of NC_141140.1, from coordinate 10,504,097 downwards.
GATGGTTCGCAAAGTAGTCCTTTTGACTATAGGACAAAAGATTTCAAAAATCAATTCCATCTTCTTGCTTATACCCTTTAGCAAGCAAGCGTGCTTTGTACTTGGGCAAAGAACCAAAAGTGACTTTCATTCTGTAAACCCATTTGCAGGGTAGCACTTTTTGTCCTTTTGGCAAAAGTACCAAATCCCAAGTGCCATTCTTCATGAGAGATTCCATCTTTGATAGCATTGCTTTTTGCCATTTCTTACTATCCTGTCTGTCCATTGCTTCCTGGAAGCATGACGGTTCATCACAATCTATTAACATGACATAATCAGCCACATAGTTTACCCAGGAACAAACCTATTTGGCTATTCTCGCACTCTGGTCGACCTACGAACCCAGTGGTCAATATTTGCTGGCTGTTCAGCCTGTAAATCTGCATTGACAGCTTGCTGTTCTGCAGGTACAGCTTGCTGTATAAATGGTTCAGGTTGTTCCAAGTGCACATGTTCTTGCTGAACTTGTGGGACATCGTGGCAAGATCCTGCTGATCATTTACAGCATCATTCCATGCAATTTCAGAGACATTTTCAGCAAGTATTTGCTACTGTCTCACGGGCATTCTTTGCTGTCCTATTGCTACATCCTCCCGGAATATAATCCTTCAGACCTCCTCTCTTCTTTCGGGCTGTTTGTGCAAGCGATCTTTCCAAAAGATGACATCATTGTTGCGTACTACTTTTCTTTTCTCGGGATCCCATAATCTATACCCCATTTCACCTTCATCACCGTATCCTAGGAAAATACATTTACAGGACTTTGGCTCAAGTTTGCTGCGCTCTTCCTTGCATATGTGCACAAATGCCTCACAGCCAAACACTTTCAAGTGTGCATGAGAAGGTGGCTTGCCCGACCACACTTCTTGGGGAACTCCCCTTCCCAAAGACTTGTTTGATGACCGATTAATCAAGTGTACGGCTGTCATAATAGCCTCTACCCAAAAACCATGGGGTAAACCAGCATGCAACAGCATTGTACGGACCTTGTTTTGAATGGTTCAATTCATATGCTCTGCTACACCGTTTTGGGTCGGATTATGAGGAGCAATAAGCTCCCTCTTAATCCCTTTGCTATCACAAAAGTCTTGAAGGGCTTTGGACACATATTTCCCACCATTGTCAAAACGAAGGCATTTTAACATCTTGCTGGTTTGTTTTTCACAAGTGCCATGAATTTTTTAAATTTATCCAAGGCCTCGCCTTTGCGACGGATTGGATAAACCCAAACTTTGAGTGTGGCATCATCAACAAAGGTAATGAAATACTTCTTCCCCCCCTAAAGATAACCCTGGCATTTGACATATATCTAAATGTACTAACTCTAAGGGTGAAGACTTTAGAGAGAGAGATATTTTGTGTGACGTTTGAGCATGTTTACCATAAATGCAATGATCACACTGTTCAAAATCAGCATACCTCAAAGATGGTAAATAACCCAAACGAGAGAGCACTATCATTCCAAATTGACTCATGTGTCCCAACTAGCTATGCCACAAAGAAACACTTGGTTGCTCACTTATAGCGACAACATGGTTACGCACACTAGATACATGCAAAGAATATAGAGTATCACTTTTGAACCCCTTCGCAACAATGTGGTAACCCTTACATATTTTCTATTTGCTATCGCGAAAGGTGGTGTGATAGCCTTTATCATCTTGTTGCCCTATGCTTATCAAGCTCTTCTTGAGCTAAGGTACATGTCTCACATTATACAAAACAAACACGGAGCCATGCTGAAATTCCAATTTCACACTACCAATGCTTGCAATTTTACATGCATAGTTATCCCCCAAGTGGACAACACCACGTACAACACCATTGTAGTCAGAGAACCACTCATGATGTGGTGTGACATCAAAGGACGCACCTGAATCAAGTATCCAAGTATGAATATCATCCTCAAAATCTGCAATCAATGCAATGTGCATCCAAAGAAAAAGCTAGAAGTACATCACCATCACTATCATTATCATGAATGACTACATTAACCTCTTCTATTTTCACATTGCTCTTTTTTATAGGCTGGCTGTCCTTGTTTTCAGCCTTGTTGGCTTCAATGTTTTTGTTTTTGCCCTCTCTTTCTTTAGTTGAAAGCGATCCCTTTTGTAGTGCCCCTTTTTGCCACAATGATAGCACTCCACATTTTTTCCACAAGATTTGCTACGTGCTCTGTTTTCAGAATTGCTCTTATGTTGAAATCTGCCTCTAATGTGTAATGCATTTGAAGACGTGTTTGCTGAGTTATTCAGCCTATTGAGTTCTTCCATCAGCAAAGAACACTCCATATCAGAGTATAACAATTGAGCATTCGAATTACTCAAAGTTGCCCTGAAAGTATCCCAACTTTCAAGTAGAGTGCATAGCAAGAAAGTAACTTTGAACTCTTCACCAATATGAAAATCCAAAGCAATCAGCTGACTGAAAATTGAGTTAAACTCATTCAAATGTACAGACATAGCTGTACCCTCTTTCATACGAAAGTCCATAAACTTTTTTGCAGTCAATAAACCTTGCTGGCTGCACTTTTCTGAGCATACAATTCTTCAAGCCTTTGCCATATTGCATATGTTGAATTTAGCTTCTCAATGTTGAAGAGCAAGTTGTCTGACACTGACAACTCAATGGTAGGGCGAGCAAGCTTGTCCAAGTTATTCTACTCGTCTTGTTCCATGTCTACTAGTTTGATTCCCTTTGTTTTGATGGGCTTTACATGTTTCTTATGCACCAAGACATTATAGCATTGTTTCTGCCAGATTGCAAAATTATGGACACCCTCAAGCTTCTTAATGTGCAAAAGATTACTGCTGTCACTGTTTCCAGCCATAATTTGCAGTCCCGAATTGACTAACCAATCACCAAAGGCAAGCCCAAATATGACACAAGTGACCATAGTGCACAAGAGTACCAACCATCAATGAAAATCCCAAGATTGAAGAAATTTCAGATCTGCAAATGAATTTTCAGAATTAAAAAATGTCGTTTGCTGCACTCCTCAAACAATTTTTGACACAATTAGAGACCAAGCCAATAGTTACATGTGAACTCCCCAAAATTTCACTGCAATTTCTGCTGCAAAGCATTCCCAAGCACAAATTTGACAATTTGGGTCAAAAGCCTGAAATTTTTAGAGGATCATCTATTCAAATTGCATAAATTCAAATGCCCAAGTGCATATACCAAGGAATTCTTGCACAAATTGATGAAATTCTGCAAAAGCCCCAAATTTTTCGGGTCCGATGTGCACAAATTTCACTAAAATTGAAGAAATTTCACTAAAATGTGAAAAGCCCCAAAATTTCACGGGCAATTGTGCACTAATTTCACAATTTCTGAGTCAGATTGCCCACTTCTGCATTAAAGTTCCCAAATCCGAGAAAAGCCCCAATTTTCTAGGTCAAAATTGCACATGGTGCTTGTGCATATGAACGCCTAGCAAAGGAGAGAAGGAAAAATTTCAGGAATTTCACAAAAAATGACGAAAAAGAAGACGTCCATCGAATCTCGGACTCAACGCGTTGACCTGTCCGCATGTATCGTCAATTACGCTTGCCCGCATGTCCCGTCAGCTCACCTGCCCGCATGTGCCTGCAACGTGTCACGTCGGCGCTGTTCATCCCATCTGGCACCTACAACCCATTTCATCCGGTCACAGCCCATCCGTCCCATCTGAAACATGTCTGCACGTGCGCCTGGTGATGTTTGCACACATCTAGTGCAGGTCATGTTGAGGCTGGTCAATCCAACCTATCACCTGTCGACTACCTCTCCTACACCTGTCGAACACTGACGACTGGTGCCTAAAGCTCTTGCTCACCTGTCACATGGCCTGACAACCATCACTGGCTTCAAGAAACGTGCACAGCCTGTGTGCTTTGATACTAGTTTGTTGTGATGGTTATGCGTGAGCTAAGCTAAGTGTGAAGGGAACAGCACAATGAGAAGAGTGAGAGAGTAAGCACGACACTTCATGTTTGGTACAAAGACTTGTATACCACATTTTAGGTTTTGAATATATATAAAGTACAAAGTGTAAGGGTGCATTCACACCCGAACACAATAAAAGGCACCGTGAGCCTTTATTCCCAACAATTACTCTGCTTAGCATTTAATTAAAAGTTAATCCAATATGCAAATGTGACTTACACATGTGAGGTGCAAGTTAATTATTCCATAATGTGGGACCTAGGACTTAGAGATTTCAGTTAGTGCCAAAGGTAAAAGTTATAATAAGTTATGCTTGACAAGTATTAGGTGGTACTTTGTATCAGATTTCACCCTAAACTACTTTATTAGCCACTAATATCAGTGGTGATATTGGAGACTAGGCATTAATTAATTAATTAATGCCGATCTAAGGGCTAATAATTACTCAGGGATTCTTGGAAGACCAATTGACCTACCCAATTTAATTATTGACTAGTGGAATTATTTCTTTGGACACTAGAATAATTATTAAATTAATCATTAAAATTAATATTCTGATAATCAATTTAATAAGCTGGATAATGCTAGAAAATGGAATTACAAGGCTACCCTTAGCAAAACCTGCCCGTGCAAGTAGAAAAAACGTTTTTGGGGACTAGTGGAAGTCTATTCGAACCATTGTGAGAAAGGAGGAGGCTCAGAGAGAGCAAGGAGATGTTGTTGATGTGATTTGCAGCTACCACACAACAGTCCGACAACAACCCAAGGTCCTTCTAGCCCAAGTGATAGCATACAAGAGGAAGCAACAGCCTTTCTAGTGGTCCTAAGCTATAGGCAACAACTTTCATAACTGTTTTGAGCAAGGGAATAGTAGTTTTTCAACCTTTCTCATGATGAAACTTTGAATTTTCTCTCTCTATAGTATTCTCTCTCATCCTCTTGTCATTTCTTAAGTTATCTTAGCAAAATCCAACCATTTGAGTCATCAGACATGGAGATATTGGCAGATCTCTGGTGTGAACCCTAATTCATCGCAAAAATTAGGGATTGACAATCACCTTGGGATGTGTGCTCAAAATTAAGGGCCTATGACTAGAATTCCATCAACCGAAATCAAGAATTTCATGGAGATTCAAGAGGTCAGCCAGTCCGTATTATATTTGGGGCTTAATTAGTCTTTCAAGGAGCAGAATAATGGCAAATCCCCAAGCAAACCAAGGGGCAAATTGGTTTGAAGGCTTGCTGGTTAGTTTTGATAGCAAGAGGCACTTGGATTAGCAGAGGAGATCAAAGAATCTCAATTGTACTCCATCCATTTGCAATAAAAGCTAAAGAAATACTGAAGCCGCACCAGTTTTGGGACCAACAAACTATCCATTTTTCAAGATTAAAGTGGTAAAGTATGCATGTAAATGCCTCGAACAACATAGTATGCTTAACAATTATGATATTCGCTTGTTTTCGAGATTTAATATAAAAGAGAATGAACACTTAAAGCTGAAAATGAAAATTACTCACAAAATTACAACCATGAAAATGTAAAAGTAATGGAGACAAGATTGAGAATTGAAGATGGGCAAAAACCCCCCCCCCCCCCCCCCCCGAAATGTATTTCTACTCAACCCAAGTCCCTTAGGGAAGAGCTCAGTTACAATCAACCTGAGACTGAGGAGAAGTAATTCACACTCTCACAAGATCATGCAAAGATGTACAAACACACATGCATTATCTATTATGCAATGATAAGAACTGATTTCTTACAGTATGAGAAAAGAAAGAGGGGAAATCAGCCTTTCTCCATCGTTGATCAGCAGTACATGGATAGGGCTTGCTTCTTGTTGCTAAAATGGAAGAAAGAGCTCGAGAAGGAGGTGTTGTAATGAATTTACAGGCTTGCTGTCCTATAAAACAGCAATGATAGAAGAGGGAATATGGAGGAATTTGATAATGGACAAGTGGGGGATGATGATGGGGATGGATAGGGCCAGTTTCTAGCTATCTGTGGGTGCTCTACATGAGTTTACAGCAAAGAAAAATGATGTTGAATGAAAAAAAACGAGCTCTTATTTATAGGAGAGGGAAGAGCTAGTACAAAAGGGGAAAGTGGAGTAGCACAAGACAAGTGTCCAGCCACATGTCATGAGATGTGACAAGTGGTGGGACACTTGGAAACTTGTGTGACAAGTGTCTTAACACTTGTCTCTTCTCTATGGCCTTCCTTTTTGGGTTGAATACTATCAAGAATAGAAACAACCAAATTTAATAAGCACAGTCTAAGTACAAAATTTACTATTTTTAGAATGGCATTCCTATTTTTTTTAGGACTAGCATTTTTAGGCTAATTCGAAGCTCCTAAAATTTAGGGACCCCCCCAATATGGATGTCATATGAAAGCTTTTTCCGTGTACATCGCAAAAATGGTATCAGAATCTTCATGTGACTTTCCTATGCAAAGAAGTGTGCATTTCAAGCTTTTAGTCCACACATACACATTGTACAAGCATTTCATGATCATGCCATCTTGTTGATTGTAACTGTCTGTTCTGGCGGATCTAGCCCATACTTCAAGGCATCAATCCTTTCTATGTGCGAGTCTAACCCTAATATGCGTAAGTTCTAGTCACAGGCGCCCAATCGGCCATATAGGTGGAAGTGTAAACCATCTTTTCTCTAACCCACCACGTGGGTCCACCATAACCTGTGACCACTCATCAGTGGCCAGCTCCAATGCACTTTTCTTTATATCTAATTAGTGCAAAGGAAACAAATTTAATAAATCATTATATAGACAAATTAATGAAAAATGACACAAATTCTGTTTCTACAGAGTTGTGACAGCCCTCTGGCTTTTATTCAACTGTCCTCAGCTGAAAAGCTTCTTGATATGGCTCAAGAATGCCTGGGTAATCCTTCATGAATTTTTCATCTATCCACTGTGCATCTGTTGTGGGTAGATTCTTGAATTTTAGTAAGAATTTTCGTGTCACAAGGCCACTCCTCGTGGTTCGATCCTTGTGAAACAAAATCTGTTCAGGTTCCAAGAGTTGCTCTGTTTCTTCAACGTCTGGGGGATCTTCAGTAATGGGTTCCTTTGGTTCTAGTCCTATGTAAGGTTTTAGCAAACTTACATAAAAAGCATTGTGTATTTTCCAATGAGCAGGAAGCTCAAGTCGATAAGAAACTTCATTTATTTTCTCAATCACTTTGAAGGGTCCAAAGTATCTACTGGAGAGCTTTGGAAAATATGAATTTTGACCGGGAACCTTGTTTGAGCCTGCTTTTATCAAACTTTAGCAAGACATATTGACCTTTTTCAAAAGCCAAAGGTCTTCTTCGTTTATCTGCTTGCTTCTTTTGTCGCTCTTGGGCAACTTTGATAGTGGCTCGAACTTGATCCATTGTTTTTTTTAAATCTGAAGAAAACTCATCAGCAGAGCAAAAATCTTATCTTTAATGCGAATAATTGGAGAAGGAATCACTTTACCCTGTACTATTTCATTTGGAGCTTTCCCTGTGGATGAGTGCACTGTATTGTTGTAAGCAAACTCCAATAATGGAAGATATTTCTCCCATTGTGACTTATGTTCACTAACATAAGCTTTCAACATACCCAAAAGAGTGAGATTCATCACCTCTGTTTGGCCGTCAGTTTGAGAATGAAAAGCTGAGGAGAACTTTAAAGTGGTTCCCAAATTCTCAAATAAAGCACGCCAAAAGTTACTTATGAATTTGGAGTCTCTATCTGAAATGATCTCAGAAGGCATACCATGTAATCTGAAGATATGTTGAATGAAAAGTCTTGCAGCTTGTGCGGATTTCAATGTTTTATGACATGGAATAAAATGTGATTGCTTGCTGAATCGATCAATTATGACCCAAATCATATCATGACCTTGAGGTGTTCTTGGAATACCTGAGATGAAATCCATTGTGATAGATTCCCATGGATCTTTGGGCACTGGAAGAGGTTGCAACAATCCTGGAGTCTTCTACCTATCATACTTGGATTTTTGGCATACTAGACAAGCCTCAATGAAGTTATGTGTATCTCTTCGTAATGTTGGCCAATAAAAGTAGCGCTCAATTGCACTTAGAGTGGCTGCCCTCCCTCTATGCCATGCATAAGGGGGTTCATGACTTTCTTTAAGCACCTTTTGTCGAACAGGAAGAGTGACACAAAGGCGATTGTTCATGAGAAGGTAACCGTCTTTGATGGAATAATCTGGATGAGAACCTCCTTGCTGTGAATTTGACCAAATTGCTGCAAAGTCAATATCTTCATCATAAGTATTCTTCATCGTTTGAAAATCTTCATGATGAGCCACTGTAATAGTTGCAATGCGAGGCACTCTAGAAAGTGCATCAGCAACTATATTTTGTTTTCCTAAAGTGTACATAATTTGAAAATGAAACATAGACAAGAAATTTTCCCATCTTGCATGTTTCTTCTGCAGTGCTTTTGAGTCCTGAAATACTTCAAGCTCTGATGATCAGTTTTAATAAGGAATTCATTGCCTAAAAGATAATGTTTCCATATCTTTAAAGCATGAACCACTACTAAGAGCTCCTTTTCATAAATGTCATACCTTTTCTCCACATCATTTAGATGGCGGCTTTCAAAGGCTACGGCATGGCCTTCTTGATTTAGCACTGCACCAATACAATCACCGCAAGCATCTGCTTCCACCACAAATGGTTTTACCAAATCTCGAATAATAACAGGTCCAGAAAGTAAGAGCTGTTTTCAGCCTTGTGAAGGCTGCCTTCTCTTTTTCCTTCCATTGGAAAGAGGTCTTCTTCTTTGTAAGGTCATGAAGTGGAGAAGCCATATGTGCAAAATGCTTGATGAAGCGGCGGTAATAAGAGCATAAGCCAAGAAACGATCGCATCTCATATACATCATGAAGATGAGGCCATTCTTGGATTATCTTGATCTTTTTAGGATCTATCTAAATCCCTTCAGAAGAGATGACATACCCAAGGTAATTTATTTTATGCATGAAAAATTCACTCTTTTTACCATTTACCAAGAGCTCATTTTGTTGAAGTAATTGTAGAACAATCTCCAAGTACTGATGATGCTCCTCTTCATTCTTGCTAAAGACAAGAATATCATCAAAGAAAGTACCAACATATTGTCGATGCTCTCTAAAGATGCGATCCATCATTCAATTAAAGATGGCTAGTGCATTGGTTAATCCGAAAGGAACCACCAAGAATTCATAAAGACCATATGAAGTGCAGAAAGCAGTTTTGTATACATCTTGTGGTATTACCCTAATTTGATGATAACCACTCTTTAGATCAATGCGGCTGAAAACCTTTGAGCCTCCTAGATGATCCAAAATGTGATCAATTCTGAGAATAGGAAAACGATTCTTCACAGTGATTTTGTTGAGGGCTCAATAATCAATGCACATCCTGAATGTGCCATCTTTCTTTTGAACAAGAAGAACCGGTGAACAAAATGGTGAGCTACTTGGCCTAATTAGCCCACGGTTGAGTAGGTCTTCGACTTGCTTTCTGATTTCTTCTTGTTGAGGACGGCTCACACGGTATGGTGCTATATTAGGAGGAGAACTGCCCGGAATAATATCGATATGATGGTCTTCTGGCATTTTTGGGGGAAGCTGATAAGAAAGATCTTCCGAAAAACAATCTTTATACTTTTCCAAGAGTTGAAGTTGCTCATAGGTATGGTGTCTCCAGAAACTCTAGCTTGGATCTCGTACTTCTTGCCTTTGTTGGTGAGTTTTACCTTCTTTTTCTGAGAGGAGATGGTTGAATCTACTCTATGATTCCAGGGCATGCCAACAATCACATCGCAACCATCAAGGTCTCCGATACAGGAGGTATCTTCGTCACTGTAGCCTTGAATTTGAAACTTGAGCTTGCCAATGTAGGGTGTCACAGTCTTCACTGTGTCACCTTCATCGGCATTTAAAGCTTGGCGAACTTCTGCCGAAGTGTCCATCTCTTCATTCTTTAATCCAAGCTCTTTAGCTAATTGCAAGGAAATGACATTTTCATTCGCCCCAAGATCTATCAAGAATAGTGCTTGCTTACCTTGCAACTATCCCCAAGCTTTTAATAATTTGCATATCTCTGGAGTGTGAGTTGTGTTTGCAACTATATCACTGATAGCATTGATTTTCACTGGCGACTTAGGCTTGTTGTCAGAAACCTTGCTTTGTCATTTGTTTGGACATTGCTTCGCTATGTGGCCTGTTTGTCCACATTTAAAGCACTTTCCTTCTTTCATGAAGCGCTGCTTTTCTTCTTCGGAAAGTTGCTTTGCTTGTGGGTATAGATTGGAGCGAAATTGAGGAGCATTAGGAGATGCATAGGGCTTCACCTTCTTTTGATTTGATGGCTGCTTTTGCCGCTATTTTTGTCCTTCATTTGGGGCTGAATACTCCTTATCATCAGCTACTCTCTTCTTATCATTCTTTTAGAATGATTTGTTGCCATTGTGCTCCATTTCCCATGTCTCAGCATGGTCAATGAGTTCCCTGAGACTAGAACAATGATAATGATTAAGAGCAGTATGAAGTTTAAAATGCAAACCTCCTTGAAACTTCCTAAGCTTTTCCGAACTGCTGATCTTCTTGAAATGTTGGACCTTCAAAAGTAGCTCCCAAAATCTCTTGGTATAGTCACCAAGTGACTCATTTTTCCTTTGCCAAAGCCGATCCCATTCCATTTTTACATCTCTTTTAAAATGAACAAGAAGAAATTGGCTTTGTATCATGCGAACAAAGGACCGCCATGATTTTGGGGCAACATGATCATATTCCAACCCCGTCCACCAAGTATGGGCTAAGTCGGTCAAATGTAAAGCTGCAAACTTAATCTTTTCCTTTTCTTTATACTTGTCACGACCATACAAAATTTGAAATTGGCAAATAAAGTTTAGAAGAAGATCAGGATTTCGGGAACCATCATACATACTGAACTTGATCTTCTTTTCAAGTTGAGATAGTGACTTAGTCTTCTTCTTCTTCTTATGCCTTCGTCCATGCCCGGATCTTGAGGTTGAAGATGATGAAGTGCTTGATGGGGATAAAGATGGAGACGAGGGTGAAAAATGTCGATGCCTTTGACGATGATGAGGTCTTCCACGAGAAGAGTGTAACTCTTTGTCACTAGAAGAGGGTCCATCAGAGTAGGCGCCAGATGACTTTGAAGAAGAGGATGAGCTTCGACGCGATCTCTTTCTTTTGTCTTGAAGTAGAATGGGATTGCCTCTTAGGAGTAGTTGGACTTCTTGATCGGCTCCTTTCATTGGTATGGCTTTGTCTCCTTGAAGCAAATGGGCTTCTTTCCTTGAATTCTTTGGGATTCTCAACTTTTCCTAGTTTGAGAAATTGCTCACGAATTTATTGATTCTCCTCTCTAAGACTTTGAATGGCTTGAAGGATAGCACTCGACTGATCCATTGAGACTCTAAGAAAAATATGCTCAAGCACTCAATGTAAGGGCTGAAAACAAACAAACTTATAATTGTAAGCACTACTAGTGTTGGGGTGAGGACCGAGCCAAAGCTCTGATACCACTGTAAACGCCCCAAACAACGTAGTATGCTTAACAATTATGATATTCGCTTGTTTTCGAGATTTAATATAAAAGAGAATGAACACTTAAAGCTGAAAATGAAAATTACTCACAAAATTACAACCATGAAAATGTAAAAGTAATGGAGACAAGATTGAGGGTTGAAGATGGGCAAAACCCCCCCCCTCCCCCTCCGAAGGAATGTATTTCTACTCAACCCAAGTCCCTTAGGGAAGAGCTCAGTTACAATCAACCTGAGACTGAGGAGAAGTAATTCTCACTCTCACAAGATCATGCAAAGATGTACAAATACACATGCATTATCTATTATGCAATGATAAGGACTGATTTCTTTACAGTATGAGAAAAGAAAGAGGGAAAATCAGCCTTCCTCCATCGTTGATCAGCAGTACATGGATAGGGCTTGCTTATTGTTGCTAAAATGGAAGAAAGAGCTCGAGAAGGAGATGCTGTAATGAATTTACAGGCTTGCTGTCCTGTAAAACAGCAGTGATAGAAGAGGGAATATGGAGGAATTTGATAATGGAGAAGTGGGGGATGATGATGGGGATGGATGGGGCCAGTTTTTGGCTATCTGTGGGTGCTCTACATGAGTTTACAGCAAAGAAAAATGATGCTGAATGAAGAAAAACGAGCTCTTATTTATAGGAGAGGGAAGAGCTAGTACAAAAGGGGAAAGTGGAGTAGCACAAGACAAGTGTCCAGCCACATGTCATGAGATGTGACAAGTGGTGGGACACTTGGAAACTTGTGTGACAAGTGTCTTGACACTTGTCTCTTCTCTATGGCCTTCTTTTTTGGGCTGAATACTGTCAAGAATAGAAACAACCAAATTTAATAAGCACAGTCTAAGTACAAAATTTACTATTTTAGAATGACATCCCTATTTTTTTAGGACTAGCATTTTTAGGCTAATTCGAGGCTCCTAAAATTTAAGGGACCCTCCAATATGGGTGTCATATGAAAGCTTTTTCCGTGTACATCACAAAAACGGTATTAGAATCTTCATGTGACTTTCCTATGCAAAGAAATGTGCATTTCAAGCTTTCAGTCCACATACACATTGTATAAGCATTTCATGATCATGCCATCTTGTTAATTGTAACTGTCTGTTCTGGCGGATCTAGCCCACACTTCAAGGTATCAATCCTTTCTGTGTGCGAGTCTAACCGTGATATGCGTGAGTTCTGGTCACAGGCGCCCAATCAGCCATATAGGTGAAAGTGTGAACTATCTTTTCTCTAACCCACCGTGTGGGTCCACCATAACCTGTGACCACTCATCAATGGCCAGCTCCAATGCACTTTTCCTTATATCTAATTAGTACAAAGGAAACAAATTTAATAAATCATTATATAGACAAATTAATGAAAAATGATACAAATTCTGTTTCTATAGAGTTGTAACAATGCACTTCAGTCTATTTGAATTAATTACTTCTTGTAAATATCAATTAATTAGGTTATTAACCACTCTATCTAGGAGGAAAGCTAGCTTTTTTTCGAAAACATCCTCTACACATATCTCTGAATGTCTTTATTACCCGTCCAAGATACATGGATGCACACTTGTCTCATAATCTACGATGTGCCATTGGACAGCTCCATACATCCTCACTATGCTAACTAGGTACTGTACCCAAGCCATCACGTTTCTTTGGTTCACCGTTGTATCCGTAGTTTTTTGTGTAGAAGTAGTGGTGGCAACCATGATGGGTGGGGGCAGGTCCAATCGGGCCTTCTCTTTGCCTTCTACTATGGGTCTTGGAGCTACTTTGTGCCAAAGGATTTTTTGGAGGATATGAATAGTATGTTAAAATTTGCTCGAAAATATTAAGAAAGCTCAAAATCGAGCTAGAGCTTATGCAGATCCTCACCGAAGAGACATCTCCTTTGAAGAAGGGGAATTGGTCTTTCTTAAGGTGCCTGAACAAACTAAAACCATGAAAACGGAACGATGTCCAAAGCTGTCACCCAGGTATTGTGGTCCTTTCACAATACTTAAAAGGGTGGGAGAACAGGCTTACAAGCTCCAACTACTTGTTGGTAGTAAAACACATCCAATTTTCCATGTAAGCAAGCTAAGAAAGAAGCTAGGTGATATGGATAATCTAATCTTAAATGATAACATTGAGGAGCTAATACGTGAGCAATCTATTCCACATGAACCAGAAAGAATTTTAAGTGTTCGTAGACGAACAAGGAATACTATTTATCAAGAATATCTGGTAAAATGGAAAGATTGTTCAGAAGAAAGCTCAATATGGGAGCGAGTAAGTACCTTAGGGAAAAGGTTTCCCAATTTACAGTTGGACCTTCCAAGCATCATTTTCGAGGACAAAACCCATTCTTAAGGGGAAGGAAATATATGGAGAGACAAGTGCGAGGGATGACTGTCTGGGGGCTTTGGATGTCCGTACGAGGTTAAGGGGAGCTTAGGAAGTAAGTGAGTAATACTAAAATAGTAGAACTCACCAGGTAATGACAGCTGGTAGATGGGTCACAACGGGTTGGCACTGGGAAAACTTCCTAAGCGTGGTCGGGAGGAAAGAGAGAGGTCTCTCGAGCTTATTTGCCCGTAACAGAGTTGATCATTAGCAGAAGACAAATCTGACCAAACGATATACTTACTCAGAGCCATCTAATGTAGTGCCTTCCTAAAAGAAGAAGGAGAAGAAGATGAAGCGGGATGTGGACTCCTCCGACGAGTCATCATCTGTCTTACTCAAACTCCAATCCTCCGACCAAGGATAAGTCCAAGGCATGGAAACGATCGACTTCTTCGGATCGCAAAAAGGGATTGATGGCCCCTTCCTCAAGTACTTTCTAGTGGTGGTGATGACGGCATCCTTCACGACTCTCCAATGCCAAAGAGGGAATGTGAGACGATGGTGAGATGGGATAGTCCCGCCTCATCTATACATCTATACACATGCACAAAATCAAGAGAGGAACTTCCCTGACGCATCAATTGAAGTCTAATAGGTTCAAATCCTTGAGCTAGGATTGACATCTATTTATTTGACAGAGAGCGAGCTTGGCTCCTAGTCTTGAGCTCACATGTGGGGCCACTTTGGCAATCTAGCCAAAGGCGGAGAATCCATGGTCACGTATGTTCCCAAGATATTTCTGACAGGATGGTCATGTATGCTACTGAGATACATTGGGACAAACACAAAGATATGCTATGATCTTCTCTATTTTCAGAAGCTAGTATGATCGACCTCAACTTCAAGTTCTCTCAGAGGCACGTTGGTGGTGGCTTGATCACCCACTACTTGGGTATCCATGGTTCTACTTGGTGATTCTTTGTTGTATGGTTTATGATTCATTCTCATTGTACCATTGTATTGAATCAGATCACCCATGATCTGAGAGAGAATGTTAGCATATATATCAGCTCATGTGTGAGTCTGTGCATTCAAAGGCTGGGCACATTATTTAGGATATTTTAGGTATTTTTTATGGTCTTCATTTTGGTCATTTTTAGCATTTATTGCTGGCCTACCTAATCATATTGAGGACATATTTTTGTCCTGTATATTCAAGCTCCTCCTCCACACTCAGTGACTCATCTGCCATCACATGCGTAGAGACTCATTTATGCTTCCATTGTTGCTCCACTTCTAATAGCAAAGACTTGCACACATCTGCTTTGGGGAATGGATAAGAAGGTTACCTAGGATAGTGTGGGGGAGAGCTCAAAGGATTGTGCTCTCATTCTATGCTTTCTCACCTTAGAGGCTCGAAGAGATTTCCTAGCCCAATGTAAAACATTGAAAGGGACAAGATTGTTTTTGGGTGATGGCCTCACACTGACCCAACTCGCCCACGAGGAAGTATATGCCCGAAACTAAGGCAACTAGGAAAGAGGAAAAGCTTGCCTCTTACGGAGGAGTGAGAGCTGTGATCATGGAAAGATGCACCAAATGTCGATGCAAGACCTATGGGACCAGCCTCACAATGGCAATTTGGAATTGTAACAAAGCCTTGCAACTGGATGTGGGAGCATTAGAGGGAGAGATATAGTCTCCTACTCGAAGACACATCAGGGACCATATACCACACTACCATGAGTGGCCGGCTATAGATGGGAGTCGGCATATAGAAAGAAGACTCGTACAAATCACAATAGCCGCAACTCAAATGGAGTAGCAATGATATATCAAGAGAAGTTTCAGCAAATGGTCTAGGTAATTCACAGAAATGAGTAGGCCAAGTACTCTCACCCACATGTACGAGGTGAAAAGTGAACTCTCTACATTGCCATTTGCTACTTTCCCCCTATGGCATCCCAATACACCCCACCCAAGGGGCAATCACCATACATTGCCTTGGATGAGGACATATAGGAGCTTTCAAGGGAGGGAGAAGTCATCCTACTAGGAGACTTTTAACACCAAAACAGCCTTTCATCACGTATTTTTCTTTGATGCATCAAAGGAGATACTATAGGGGTAGCATGTGACAAAGCTACAACTAGAGTGGACCTCCCAAGTTACAAGGAAATACACAGAGTATGGGAGGTACCTCATAGAGATGGGTACAATGCATAGACTCGTCATATTAATGGCTTAGCCATATTTCCCCTATCAGGTGTCTTCACATATTACCCTTGCCCCGCCGCTAATTATACCCCACATCCACAATCTTAGTGTCTCACCATGCCTTATTGGAGTTGCAGTGGACCATGCTTATCTATCTTTTGTGATAGATCTCTACTTCACAAATGGCCAAACCCACCATGGGGCCCCTTGGCATTTGAGATACTACTCTCAGGAGACAGACGATATTTACATGGAGGAGATTATCGAAATACTATATGATACAAACCCCAACACCCCACTATAGGATCTTAGATTCTTACCCAATAGTTCAATGACACACTACACACAACAGCAAGTATAGCCTTCCACACACACAGCCCATGCAAAGAGCAACCTCTAGATTGATACCTCGAAACAGTTCATATGATGATGAGTACAAGGAGACCAAACTCACCTACAAAGAGAGAGAGCCTTGGGATCCACCACCTATAGACAGGTGCAGCTACTCTTCCTACACCCCATACGGCAAAAGAACAAAGCATTCTTGGCCCAAAATCTTGGATGTCATTGAAGGCCGAAAAAGATGCGGATTCGAGGGTGACAAGAAGAATGACAATGTTGATGAAGTCTATCAATGTAGACCACTGAGATGAAGAAGCTCCTCACAATCTTGGGAATCCACCTCTGCAACACTAGGGGCCAGTGAATCCATTGCCTCATCACTGATATCGACCCCCTCTAAAAGGAATGGGGGGTACGAGAGAACCACCAGAGGAGAGGATGAGGGATGGAATGGAGCCTATGGAATAGACGGTGCACAAACGAGAGCGGGTGCAATAATAGACAACTTACTCGAAGAACCCTACATAAGAGAAGGGAAACAGAGCCTATAAAGCTCACTCTCCTTCCACTTTGTCACTAAAACAGCTCCGAAAGTAGAATTCTCAATAGAGATAGTCTAGTCGATGAAAACAACCTAGGTACCAAGTCTAGTAAGGCCACAAACTGAGAAAGCCCAAGTCTCGAACATGTAAAACTTACAAAACAGAGCTCAATGAACAGGCTAGCATTAGCAGCAAAGTGCTAACCCAACTAATAGGCACCGAACAAATGTCATCTATACTGACAAAACCCTCGAACGGACAAAGAAAATGTAGCTCTAATTGTTGCTACCATTCTAGAGTGTGCATTACAATGCATTGCAGTTTCAACAAGTCTTTAGCATGTTCACACTCACTGAGGTTTGTTTCTAGTCTTTGCATTTCTATTCCAATGGTTGGAGGATGTAGTCACACCAACTTTGAGACAATCAGCATTTTTTTGTAGCAAGTGCATTATTTATCGGTATTTGGCAGTACTACTAAATATTAGCAACTTTTAGTGGTGACTACATTATCTTATCATTATTAGGCAGGTCGACCCGATGTAAAGCATTTCTAATCAAGGATCGGTCAGTTTTGGCATTTCATGGCTATCCATAGCCATCTCCCACTAGCTGCTCATCATTCATATATGCAAGTTCAGCACACTCCAACTTCCAGGCCTAAGACTTTCCTCCATCTTTTGGTGCTACCATTTGTCATCAACCTAATCTAGTGCCCTCAATGATGCTTTGGGCTACATACAAGAATTGATCAATCCACATTATATTCAACATTCTTTTCAAGTTCAGTGCAGATTTATTACTTTCATTCCCTTCTTTCATTGTAGTCTTTCTTCCCTTCTCTCTCCACATTTGTGTTCTTGCTTGTGTACTGTCACACCTTTATCATCGAATTCTCAATCATTCTCGTCTCTGATTGGCCCTCTGCTCCTGGTGACATCATCCCCAGCTCCAGCCAGCTCCATTTGCTCAAATTTGGTGGTATTGCGACATTCAGAATCCATACATACAAGCCATCACTATCCAACACTCTCTCTAAATCCACTCCCACAATAGCTAGTGATTACTAGACATCTCTGCTCTTTGAGCATTCACATCTGTATCATCCTCTTCTCTCATTCATACCCAACATTCATTTATTCACCAGATTCTACTATTCTCACCTTTTTGCATTTCTATTTGTGTTACTATGTTTCAGTCGCGTTCGTACATTTTGTGTTTTCTCTTGCAAATCCTGACAACCCCAACCCAACTTGTCAATCTACTTGCCTAGCTCCAAGTTTTCCAAGCCTCTAAACTACATTCTAATGTCATCAAAGTATAATTCGTTTATTCAATCTAACCATTGACGAGTTATCATTGGAAGAAAACTCAAACACAATGTTGTTCTCAACTTGTCAAATGCAAGAACTAAAATTTAAAAAGCCACTTGTGAACCAAGTCCCATCACTAACTACCTTTGTTGATAGTCCAAAGAACTTAAATAAGTCCCTCAAATAATATGCTATATATTTGCATATTACTTCTCAAATATCTTACTAGTCTTACAATTGTTCATTGAGATGTTGCAGTCATCCCAATGCAAAGGTAATCAAAGCATAAAGCAACGTCAATCAGCTAAGGGTAATGCTTTTACGACTCGAGTCTTCTAAGCATCAATTATCTTCTTGTGTGTCATTATCTTACAAGAGTGGCTTCATTTGAGAATATGTCTTGCTAAACCTCAGCTAAAGTTGGCCGTTTTTCAACCCTTGATCGAAGGAATTCTAGAAGCCAAGATACATAAGTTGCCAAACAGAAAGCAAAGGCTCTAGTGAAGATACGATGACCCAAAACCATTTGTCCATACGCCTCTGGCCACCTCCCCACAACTATGTCATTAGGCAACATGTCAATGGCGTGATAAGAGAGGGGCTATTCAAATAATTAGGAGGACTAGGTGTGAAATGGGGAGTCAATATCGTTAAGGTCCTGGTCTCATCATGTAATTGAACTCACTCTGAGCACCTTGAGCCACTATGTGATGAGGCAAGAATGTCAATGGTGTGATCAGAGATAGGCTATTCAAATTATTATGAGCGCTAGGTGGGAAATGGAAAGTCTATATCGCTAAAGTCCTGGTTTCGCCATGTAATTGGGCTGACACTGAGCATCTTGAGCAAAAAACCCTAGAGCAGAATCACAGGGCGGCCGAGGGATCTACTGCTCGCAGATAATTATCTTCAGTGAGAGGACCAAAACCGATAGATAGGTCAAAAGCTGTACCGTCCGAGTTGGTGGTCTGGCGCAGACCCACCACTCCTACTGGGGGTTTAGCATCGGCCAACCCTGTGATCATGTACGTGAGGAATACAATGCCCTGTTTATGGGTGCAGAGGATATATTACCTGAACAAAGTCTTCGAGACGGTCGTTGCAACGGTGAGGCTTGGGCTTGCGCTTGAGAATATCCTCCTCCATGATGCCTTCGCTTTACTTGGTTGCGCACGCAGGCGCTTGCGCTCGTCTCTCGCTGTTACTCCATCCAGAATGTAGGCAAGTTTTCAAGCTCTCTCTGACTCTCGTTTTCTAAGAAAGCTAGCAAACATGTCACATGAGCCTATGGCCTTAAGGATGTTACTCCATCCAGAATGTAGGCAAGTTCTCAAGCTCTCTCTCACTCTCGTTTTCTAAGAAAGCTAGCAAACATGTCACATGAGCCTATGGCCTTAAGGATGACATGTCACATGAGCCTATGGTCTTAAGGATGACATGTCACACGCTTTTCTACTTTGCAATGCACCCACTGATGCCAATGAACTCGTTGGCACACATGCTCTCAGCTCATCTCAGTTTGCACATTGCTCTTCCTACACACAACCATGCCCCCACCCCCCAAAAAAAAGATCCTTCAGTATGTGATGCCTTGTCTTGATATCAAACAGATTTGTTCTTCCTTTTCAGCTCTTCCCCTTCTACTTGAAACTACTTCTTGAATTTAAAAAAACCTACAATATATACATATATCTCTCTCACTATTTTCACACTCCCTTTCAAGTTCATTCTATTGCCTAGGCCCTATATTCTAAGTTTTTAGAAATCTTATAGCTACAAACCATCAACAACACCATACCAGATTGACATTCTCATGGACATTGAGGATACTCATCCCCCATGCTTCACTCGAGAGAAGTCTACTCTTTTCCCTCTGTTGCAATCTTTGTTTGTCTTGCTTGCAGTAGTAAGAAAAATCCAAGAATTGTGTGCTTCCAACCTTGTGCAAAGCATAGAGGAAGAAGGAGACAAGAGAAAACTTATCGTGCCCTTTCAATTACTTTTGTGGGCTACCAGTTGTTGGCATGATACATCATTGGTGCCTACACCACAATTAACCCACGAAGCCAATCCCATGGTGCAATTGTAACTAGTTTGGAAATCCATGCATAGGCCTATGAGTCGTTCGAATGGCATGGTAATGTAGGAATATACTAGCATTTCATGTGTAATTGGGTTTTATGCACATACTTCAAGTAAAATGAACAAAGAATTGAGAAGAAATGCATTCAAATACTCAACCTTGCAATCAAATCGGTATAATTAAGTTGGTTCACATCAAGTATTGTAGCAATGAGTCTAGTAATGAGAGCAAGGACTTGTTGAAAGAGTTGATACCAACGCATGTTGAACAGAGTGAACCAGTGAGCAAGGCCATGCTTAAAACAAGAAGGTTAGGAGACAATGCCAAGATTAGGCTTTGGACTTACAAATATCATAAAAAACCACAAAAGAAGCCCAAGCCTTATAAATGACGAAGGTATCGATGGAGAGCCAGCACAATGCCGTGATGGATATCCAAAATGTTGCTACGTGCTCAAGGGTATTACGCGAGTAATCGATGGATTTGGGTGCCAAAACCCCTTGCTAAACCACCTCGATTTGGGTGCCAAAACCCCTTGCTAAACCACCTCTATTAGCTGAAGGCCAGATCGTACAAAAGTGAAGAAGTGCAAGAGAAAATCTAAACAAAATTCCAAGTCTTGAGTCAAAAACATTGGAATGACTGAGCCCCTCACGATTGAGATCAAGAAACCAAACATGACTATTCTAAAGGTAGATCCTCAACCTAGTGTGCTTAACAAGAGGATATCAGATTAATCATCAAGTGTGCACAAAGACCACTAGTGCCCAAGGAGCCTTTGGCTTCCCAAGAGGAAAATGAGCACCACATGCGCAACATTCCTCATGATAAGGCTGATTGTTGGGCAAAGTAAATAGTAGACTTGTCTAATAGTCATGATCAAATCTTCCAAGCAGTGCCAAGTCCACCTAGGAGTCCCAAATCTCCTACACCCTCTTTCCCTAAATGGACATAGGAAGCACAACAATAGTCATCAAGTGCAGCTCCTCAATCCCAACCTATATCTCCATTCGTGCTTCCAAATGTCCAAGATGCGGGACATGATACCACCCCTAATTCTTAGCCTAAGGATATGCGTGTGCAATCCATCGTGACTAGCTCAACTGATGCTTGATATGCACAAGTGAATGCGTAAAAGTCAACAAAAGACATGATCACTTCTAATATTCCTAAGGACTTAACACTACAATCTACCAACAATAGCCAGAGTCCACTAAACTAGTCACCGCTTCTACTTCCAATCAAGAGATCATAGCCTTTGGCTATGATGAAGCCCCTTGCAGAACGTGTCCTTAGCAATTCACTTGCAGAAGAGATGTCACAACCAACATCCTTGACACCTCTAGTACTTCTGAAGCACCTAAACCCTAGGCTTAAGGAGAAATCTCTCAAATAGTTGGCCAGAGAGATAGCAAATTTGACCAATGAACCAGAGATGAAGTGCCTGATAAAGCTTGTTCACAAGCTAACAATCATTACACTTATGTACGCCCATGTGGACATAGGAAGGCCAATACTAGAGCACACAAAGCTCATAGTTAAACCCCCAACTTGGAATGAGCAACAACATGTTTGCTCCCACTATGTAGCTATCACTAAAGAAGTCATAAAGGACATCCCAAAAGCCACATCTAGAGAGTTGCACTTGATACCCTCACTCTATACTGCTCAATGTGAGACAAACAAGGAAAAGCTCGAAGCAATCAAACAAAAAGGAAAATGAAAATGTAACTTTGTGCAAAAATGATACTCCACCAACCAAAGTTTGGCAGACAAAATTGCCCATCAACTAATGACACTCATAACTGAGCAAAGGAAAGTCCTTTGGACATCAATACGTGATCCCACGTACGTTGCCTTGACCTCATTAAGAGTGTTGGCAATGGTCCATGAGGTCCAACTTTCTGCCACACCACCACTATCCAAAAACATCCCTTATACGATAAACTGCTTCTAGAAGAAGTTCTACACGTGGCTAGCAGGCAAAGTAGACACCATTTAAGTGGAGATGTTTCCTCTACAAAATAAAGATCAAAAGACACACTCAATTAATCATGTTCCTATTAGGTCCACATTGCGGATTGAAGTTGGAAGCATTTGGATAGTATCAACAAGCAATAACATCAAGACCTTGACTGAAATACAAGATTGTTAAGCACATTGCAATGCCACTTATGAGGAATAACCTTGACACATAGATAGACTTCATCGAAGCATTTTTCAAAACCCAAAAGATTAAATACAATCATTCAAAATAATGGGGAACAAAGATCTATACAATCACAACATTTACAAGATTCTACAATAAGCATTGATAACTTGCAATCTTTCATTTTTGACATGCAAGCATGCAATTTGCCACCACCAAATAATGGGGAATATTTAAAGTGAATGGGCCAAAATAATGTTCTAGTACACTACATATTCCACACATGGATTGTAAGAAATTAGCACAACAAGATTATTCACAAATATAGGAAACAAGATTCTCTTTGACCTTTCTAGTACTAGCATTGACTGTTGTAAGTAGTTGTCCATACACATTGGAAATGGAAATGAATACATGAGTTGAAGAAAATTCATATACATGAAACCAAAATGGTGTAGGTCACTTCATGTACGTGCACATTTTGATCACATGCTCTCTTTAGTGAAGTTTCTCATAGCCTCTCACATTGTAAAACCTCCCTCCATGGTTTTGATCACATTTTGATCACATGCTCTCTTTAGTGAAGTTTCTCATAGCCTCTCACATTGTAAAACCTCCCTCCATGGTTTTCACTCACTGTGAATCTCATAGGCAAGTTTGCTTGCAAGTTTCAAAGGAGAATGGTTGGCAATCAAACAGTAAATGGAACAAGAGAAATCTCGCAAGTTGTTGTAGTCTAGAATGCCAATGAGTTTCCCGCACTCCATCAATCCCACTATGGTTGTTATCACTAGGCTTCGTCGATCTTGAGTCCATGAGTTCCTTGAAAGAGGGAGTTATTGTGCTCGAGCCTCCAATCTATGTAGCTACAATCTCTCTCTCTCTCTCTCTCTCTCTCTCTCTCTCTCTCTCTCTCTCTCTCTCTCTCTCTCTCTCTCTCTCTCTCTCTCTCTCTCTCTCTCTCTCTCTCTCTCTGATGTCAAGAGGCATATTCCACTATGGATTTCGTGAGGTTTTACAGTGGATTTTTGGAAGAGGGAGAAGAAGTGATCTAGGAGATCCGTGACCAGGTGTCCTATAGTTTTACCCCCCTTTCGAAGCCAACGGAGCCATCAAATTTGGGTTCCGAGCAGCAGAGAAGGAACTCTAATTTTGATACACGTTTTGTTCTACGAAGAAGCTCCAGGAGATCTAATGCCTGGAGATTGCTTCTGAGTAGTGCAAGGATTCCAGGTTCTTTTAATATATATTGATTCAATTCATTGTGCTTTGTCATTATTGTATTTACCACTTGTGTATTCTTTATCTTCTCTTCCATCTCCTATCTCTACTTCCTTCTACCTCAAATCCCCGGTGGATTCGACCTTTCGACTGTCTTTTTTTGTGAAAAATCTCATAACTAGCTGAAAAAGTAACTTGCTTTTTGCATGCCATCCTAATCTAGAAGCTTTTCTAACTTTTTCAAATTTTTACAATAAATAATATAAAAAATGGGCTAAAATTATTCAAAAATCTAGTATTTTTGAATAATCCATACAGCTCACACTAATACTAATGACTCAGATCACATTGACTCTCTAGATCAATAAAGAAGTTGGATGATGATGAATTCCATGCTTTTTCACACTGTGTCCGCATAGCATCACGGCATCCACCCCTTTGAACCCGCACATCCTCCAGTATGTGTCAAAATCCTAGTTGTCACCAGATTCTGAGTCCTTCTCATCCTTTGTAACCATATCCTTTGCTTCTTCGTCTTCCATATCTTCCTGGTTACCCCCTTGTATCATGGCCACCATTTTCTTCCAATTTTGGCAACTCATAGGCAGTAGATTCCCGCCTCTTGAATAATTTGATTATTTTCCCTGATACCGAAAGTTTTATGGCTGTCCCATCCAGCTCATTTAATGCATAAGTAGCATTATCAAATACTTGTCTTACCACATAGGGTCCAAACCATCTTTTGGAAACTTTACGCATGGCACTATGCTAGTTATCTAAACTACTATCATAAACCAATACCCAATCCCCATCTTGTATGGTTCTTGGTCTCAATCTATATCTTTTGTCAAACCATTTCTTGTTCTATATCCTTGCTGCCCTTAACTTTGCAATTGCTGCCTCCATGTCTTCTGACTTTCTTTCCAATTGTCTAATGCGTAAGGCCAATAACTCCTCTCGATTCAACTCCTCCTCCCAAGGTAGCACACTCCATGTGACTGTCATCTCTTCTATTGGCATGATAGGTTTTTGACCATACATCAATTCTGCAGGCATATATCCTGTAATGGCAGTATGAGTTGTTCTATCAGCCCACAAAGCATAAGGGAGCAATCGTGGCCACTCTTTTACCTTCTCTCCACATGTTTTTGCCAATACCTTCACAATAGGTGGATGACCTCTTTCACTTTTTCCATTTCCTTCAGGGTTATAGGCTGAAGTTAAAGCAAGCTTTATCTCCAACTGTGCAAAGAAATCATGAGCTTTATTAACATCCAACTCACCCCTATCTGTTGTAATTTTGCCCACACACCCATACTTATAAAAGATCTCTTCTAAAAGAAAAGTACACACAAAATTTGTTGTCTTAGTACGTAAAGCTCTCCCTTCCACTTGACTAGTCAAGTCTTCATGGGCAAGCACAAGATACCTCATTTGCTAAAGACCTATAAGCATTGTGACCAAATCCACCACCCACTTAAAATGAAGAGACAATGTATATGTGGGTTGCAATCCATCCCGATGTCTCACAAATGAATACATTTGACATGTCGTACATGTTTCCACAAAGTGAGCAACATCCTTATACATACCTTGCCACCAATATCTTTCTTTGATCTTTTCAAAAGTACCCCAAACACCTCTATGGCCAACCCACAAGCTTTCATGAAATTCTTGCATAACATTTACTTGTGAAGCTCTATCATCCAAAACTCGCAATGGCATATCCTATTTCTTTTTAGCATGTTTCCATAAGTATCCATCTTTTAAGAAAAACCCATAGGCTTTTCTCTTGATCTTCTTAAACTCCTCATCTGACCATTCATCTCTCTTTGTTAATGTACTGAGGTATTGACCAATTCTCAGCCACTCTCCTACATATTTGTCTTCCAAAAACATTTCTACACAAGATGCAAAACATCTAAAGTGTCTTCTCTTTGTTGTCCAAGCTTTTATTAATGTTGTAGCAACACCTTGCATTGCTAATTTCACTCTTACAACATCATTTTCAGTCGCAAGAAAGTCATCTTCTTCCTCCTCATCCATCATCCCATCTTCATTCTCATAGCAGGCTCGAGATAACATGTCTGCCACTCAGTTATCTCTTCCTACAATATATTGAAATTTAGGGTTCAAAGATTAAATGTATGCAATCCACTGGAGCATAGCAATGTTCGGGTTAGCACAACTAGTAATCATACCCAATACCGGCAAACAATCAGTCTCAATGACTACATGAGCACCCATAAAATACTCCTTATCACATTTAAGGGCTATCACAATTCTCCATAATTCTCTTTTAACCTATGGATACCTTCTCTGTTGTTCAGCCAATACTTTAGCACCAAAGCATATTGCATATCTTTGCCCTTCCTCATCATCTTGCCCAATTGCCCATCCAATCCCGATTGGGCTTGTATCAACAATAATAATGATAGGCTTTCCATGTGAATAGTCAGCCTTCTTCAATGTAGGAGCATATTTTAAGAGTTGGTTCAATTTCTTCATTGCTTTCTAAAGCTTCCTTTCCCAATGAAATCTCTTACCTTTCCTCAGAAGTTGATATAGAGCATCGGCTACATGTGCAAAGTGAGGAATCCATATCAAATAGAACACACATGATCCCAAGAATCTAGGCACCTTTGATACATTCGTGCATACATCTTGTATTCTATCAATCCCATCTATTTTTGCTGGTGATGGTCTTCACCCATAGGGCCCACACATATGGCCAACAATCAAAACCTCTTCAACTCCAAAGACATACTTTTGTCCAGAAAGGGTTAAATGCACCTCTTCTAGGCACATCAAAATCCTCTCACAATCCACAATATGGTCTGCAACAAATTGTCTACACCCATGAGCATCCATCTCTTCATTCTTTTCATCCACTACACACCCTTTGATTGGAACATGATCTAAGAAGGGCATTGTCAATTGTGGTATAAAATCCCTGAGTACCCTGTTCATAGCATTTGTCATATGTGCCACCAAGTTTGTTGCACCCTGTGGGAGAGTACACATCTGTACTAACCCCAAAGGATTCTTCATGGTTGTGATATCCCTGCTTTCAATTGCAAGCTGAAACTGATTATACCCCGAGTAAAGATCACCCAAATAATAGATTGCTCTACCTGCAAAAGCCTCTACAAATTCATCAACCCACATGACCTGCACTCACATTTCTTATGGTCACTTTATTAATCGGTTGCATGACTTGAATAAATCTCAAAGCACCATTCTTTTTGGGCATAGTAAAGCAATGATTTGAGTACAGGGCTGAAGAGGGCTCCAAGATCTTCATGCGAATCTTTTCATTTAGCAAATCCATCAGGTTTGGCAAGTAAGCTTTAGACATTGGAATAGGCCTCAAGTTCCATGGTACATGTGGTACAATAAATATTACCATAGGAGAGACAACATTTGGATCCATACAACTTACTTCACTTGGCTGAAATGCAAATGCCTTTCCATGCCTAGCCAACATTTGCATAAAATAGTCTCTCTTATCAGGCAAAAGAAACCCTTTTACACCAACTTTCAATTCCTGTAATGTTTTAGATGTAAACTGATGACCTATATCTTTAGGATCCCGTAAGCTTGGTTTCCTTGACACTTTTTCATACAAACCCTCACTCTCTGGTGGAAGTGGCAAAGCAATTGGTTTCACCTTTTTGTCAACTGTCTAATACTTTGTCTCCACAAGTGCTTTAGCCCATTGTAATCCTTCCTGATGAGCAAACAATGCTATAACATCATACATATCCAAAGAACATACTGACAACACTCTGTTTTCAATCTCATTTTCTGCATGTATAGTTGCTGAAATTTCAGCTATAGTGTCATTAATATTTAGCCCATAAAAGATGCTTGAAATGGCTTCATTTTCAGCTAACAATCCCAATGCTCTCAGTTCCTTAGTAGCTTGTTTCATAGATATGCGTTCAGCCTTGCACATAGCTTCCATAGGCTTAAACCAACATGAACTATTTGCTATAAACTGAGAATAACCAATAGTAAATACATGCTTCATTTCATCAAGAGGCGAGTACACCCTCTGAACAACACTATTGTAGCCCCGCATTACAGCAATGCTTAATGAAAATCCAGGTCTTTGAATTCCCTTGCATTTGGAGCCAAAGGAGACTCTCGAAGTGTATCCCGATTTCTAGGATGATTAACACAAACAGTAAGAAATTGGATTGCTTTCTTCCCATCCTTGCTTCTGACTCTTGCATAAGCAAAACCATCATCAAGCACCTTTGTTTCCATACGTACTCTTGTAATATAGGGCTATCCCAAAATCACTGCATATGGAGAATTATCTTACACAAAGAAGTGTTGCTCTTCTTGTATATCACCAATCGTCACTTTCACATTAGGACATGCAGCCTAAAGCTCTCCCAAAGAATTATTTGTAGCCCTCATACGCCAACCATGATCAGTGTCCACAGGCCGACATTTATCTCAGACCCATGGTCAAGTAAAGCAACACAAGGAGTTTCATGTTCCCCTATTTTCATACCGTTTCAGTGGTAGCCCTAGCCCAATGATTTCTTGTGTAGTGACTTTGAGGAATAAATCCTAGAGTCTCTTCCCCATATTGTTGCATCAGCCTTACTCCACCATGTATATTGCTACAAGATAATGCATTTTCAGCAACTTTCTTCTCTTTTCCACATGTTGTCCGCTGATTAGTAGCATTCTGAATAGATAATCCAGTACTTACTTCATGCTCATATTCAGCTCGAATACCCAACAAACTGGTTTCCTCTTCAAATTGCAGCAATGCACTAGTGGTATCACCAAGAAACTGACGCTTCCTCTTAATTATGTCAATGATCTCATCATGAAATTCTTGCTTGGAGATACCAAGCACCTCTCCCAACGTGAATTCCACTCGATTGTTTAAGATCTGCTCTTCAAGAACCTTCTTAAGATCTGTAGCTGTCTCAATGTCAAATGGCAACTTATATCTTGACTGCTTGCCCTTCTTTTTGCCCTCTTGTTTGTTGTCCTGTTTTTGCTCCTGACTGACCTTTTCCATAACATGCTCGGGAGGTGGCTGATTTGCAGCTTTAGGCTGATCCACACTTCTTCTTGTCATTCTTTTAGATGTCTATGCATTATCTTCATCTCTTTTTCGTTTTTCTTCCACAAGTACATCCGTGTTCTGTACCTTTGCTAAATATGCATACATTGAATATGCATCTACTAGTGATTCCCAACCAGTAATGCCACGAATGTCTTGCCCTGTATGAGACATTTCACTATTAGTGACCTTTCTCTTTTCAGCTGCATGTAAAGCATGTATCCATATTTCAGCCTTTGGACCAACCATCACTTGGTCATGCATTCTATCCAACTGAAGACCAAAAGTAGAAGCATGTACTGCATAAGCATTTTGAACAGCCAAGTCTTCCAACAACTTCTGCATACCTCTCTTTCCGAAATTCAAAGCAAGAGGCAATCCCGTTTCTTGTGCATGGATCTTGCCATCTTTCTAAAAGATGAGCTGTTGTGCCAAGGCCTCTTGATAGGCAGCACAATCCTTTCTCTCATGCTGCAAACTATCACACCACATACATTTGTTTTCCTGGCTTAGGGGCTGCTGCCTGTCCCCTTTCCTCTTGTCCTTTTTCATCCAATTTTGCAACCTTTAATTGAAGATCCTGCATGCCTTTGACCAATTCATCTAAGACATCTTCCCTAACAAAGGGAACAATAGCAGGTACAACCATGGGGTTAGCCACAGAAGTAGGTGGCTTACTGGATACATCAACTGTCTTGCCCATAACAATGGGCAAGCTAGAGACATGCAATCTTTCTATTATTCTATGCTTCTTCACAAGTGTAGTAACAGCTTCCTTGACATGTCTCCACTCTATTTTCAAACCTCTCTATAGTCAGATCCTCCAGCAAATCATCAAGCTTCTCTTAAAGCTCGGGATCAGCTACCTGTAGAAATAATTCAATTTTCTAACTTGCAAGGGCTTGCTGTTCTATAAGATCCAACTGCTCAAATCGACTTTCGAATTCTCTTAACAATTCTGTAGCCACAAGACCCTTATTGGGTTATAAAACCCACTCCTGAAAAGTTTTGCACGTAAACAAACTGGTATCTTCCATATAAAATTCTTCCATGAGTGTCTTCTTGAATATAAAAGTCTTGCGCGTAATCAAACTGGTATCTTCAATATAAAATTCTTCATTGAGTGTCTTCTTGAAAGCTACCTAGTCAGCATCCTGCAAGTATAATTCAGTAATCCGTGCTTTTAGTTCATGTACAGTAACACGTACAAAATATCGGCTCCATACAGATTTAGCCACCCCAAAGAATTCCATCTTCTGAGCATAGGTATGTACATATGCAGATACATTCCTGCCATTGAATAACTTCATCTCACGCTCAACTGCTTTCAAAGCATTCATCACAACACTTTTTGTTTAAGCAAAAGCTTGCATCGCCTGTTGTTATTTTGTTGTTGTACTTGCATAAGCATATTCATATTTTGCACCAACTGTTGCAAAACATCACTGGCTACTCTTCAATGATCTACTGTCAATTAAGATGGACCACAACCCCGAAGATGTTATATGACATACGATCGATGCAACACTCGAAGCACAATCTATTAGGAAAGACCAAGATAAGTAAAAGAAATTTCAAATTTTGTATTTTTAATGGGCTATGTGACGGAAAAACTATTCTCGCTTATATCAGTTAGTTTGATGATTATTTCCATGAAGAACAGTATGCCGAAAAAGACAAACTCAAGTGTGTCACTAACCATTTAGTGGATAGAGCATCGTTATGATGGATTGTTGTCCACAAAAGTATTGATTATCCTACTACTTGGGAGGCTTTTCAAAAGAAATTTTTGCAGAATTTTCTTCCACCTCAATTCCATGAAAAAGCAATCAAACAGTGGGATCTTCTGTAACAAAGAGATCATGAACCTATTTTACAATATACTGAGCGTTTCTAGAACTCCTTATTACAACTTCGAATGCTTGAAGATGTACTTGAGGCGATCCACAAGCGCAAGTTTATATCTAGTTTGCTTGGTCACTTCTATGCGGAGGTGAACATGTTCAAGCCAATGACTCTCGAGGATGCAATTTCTTTGGCCCATGATACCGAAGACAAAATTCAAGGACGAGGGAAGCGACTACAACAATTTCCAACTAATGGTAACTTCGGTACAAAGCAATTCAATTCTAACTTTTGAAGATTCAATCAAAATCACTTTGTTTCATCTTCTTTCTGTAAATCCTGGACACGACTCCCTACTTTACCATCGAACACAAATCCGAATCCTAAGCCATCTTTACAGCCAAATCCCAACATACCTAAACTCCCAGCCATTACCAATAATGTTTCCAAAGCCAAACCCATAGTCAGCTACAAGTGCCATCAACCTAGACATCTAGCGGTGAATTGTCAATCCAAAAAGCCAACTATTCACATCAACTACTTGGGAGCGATTGAAGATGAAGACCATGAAGAAATGCCAAATTTCATAGTAGACAATGACGATATTGATACTACTTCAGATACTTTACCAGGTATGCCAAATCCTCATTCTTTATTAACGATGAAATATCTTGTGCATGGTAAAGAAAA
Organism: Lygodium microphyllum; assembly: GCF_053477565.2. Taxonomy (NCBI): domain Eukaryota; kingdom Viridiplantae; phylum Streptophyta; class Polypodiopsida; order Schizaeales; family Lygodiaceae; genus Lygodium; species Lygodium microphyllum. The sequence continues at coordinate 10,472,731 of NC_141140.1, read as the reverse complement.
CATTGTTTTATATGATGATGGGAGCACATACAATTTTATTTCTGCAAAATTGGTCAAAGAATTGAATTTACATATTGTTTCAACTCATTATCGCATCAAGGCTGCATTCTTAGGCACTAGATACAATGGTACATAAGAAGTTCATAATTTAGAAATTAAAATTGGAGATTATGTTGAGCACAGAAATTTCTTAGTTGTGCCTTTGCAATCTAGTGACATTATTTTAGGAATGCCTTGGCGTCATAAATATAATCTCGATATAGATTATTCTACGCATTCAATGAATATTCATTCTAATGGGAAACAAATCACATTACATGGTACGCACACTTTAGATAATTTACCATTGCTTAGTCACACACATGCTAAACGTGCATTAAGAAAATGTAGCAAATCATACTTAGTATGGGTGAATGAAATTGAAGCTAAGGAAAATCAGATGCATCCTAGGCACACACAATTTCTTTCACAATTAAAAGATTGCTTTGCTGCTGCCTTACCACCTATACGTCCTGAAGATCATAAAATAGACTTAATTCCTAGATCACAACCACCATGTAAAGCACCTTATAGACATAACCAAATTGAACAGAAAGAAATTCAAACCCAAGTTGAAGAATTGTTAACCCGAGAACTTACTAGGCCCAGTAGTTCTCCTTTTGGTGCACCTGTCCTGTTAGTCAAGAACAAAAATAACACCTATAGGATGTGCATTGATTATTGTGCCCTAAATAAGATTACTGTCAAGAATAGATATCCAATTCCTAGGGTAGACGACCTCATGGATAAACTACAAGGGGCCATAATATTTAGCAAGATAGATCTCAAATCTGAATATCATCAAGTACGACTGGATACACCTGATATTGCATTTATTAGAACTCAATTTGGTCATTATGAATTCATGGTTATGCCTTTTGGTTTAACTAATGTACTAGCCACATTCAGTCGTATGATGAATCATATATTTTTGAAGCATCAGCATTGTGTAATTGTTTTCTTTGATGGCATATTGGTTTTTAGTAAGAATGAGAATGAGCATTATGAACATGTATCTTTGGTTTTCAAATTGTTGAAAGAGAATTGATTATATGCTAATTGTGAAAAGAGTAAATTTCATCTGACAGAATTAAAGTTGATCCTAAAAAGATAGAAGCAATTTTAAATTGGCCAATACCTAAAAATGTGCATGAATTATGTTCTTTCTTAGGTCTTGCTAGCTTTTACAGAAAATTTGTGAGAAATTTTTCATTACTTGTATTGCCTTTGACAAAATTGTTAAAGGTATCGTATATCATTGGTCTGATAATCAGCAAAAGTCTTTTGATTAATTGAAACATGCTTTAACCCATGCCTCTGTTTTGCAATTACCTGACTTTAATAGACCATTCTTCCTAGTAGTCACACTGATGCTAGTGGATCTGGAATAGGAGCTGTCTTTATGCAAGATTCACATCCCATAGCCTACTCTAGCTGCAAACCTAAACCCTTTGAACTCAAGTATTATACTTATGATAAGGAATTGCTAGCTGTAGTACAAGCTTTATGTCAATGGAAACACTATTTAATGGGATTTGAATTCATGATCAAAACTGGCCAACAAAGTATCAAACATATACTTAGTCAGTCACAAATCTCTGACTGTCATATTAAATGGACTACTTTTATTCAAACTTTTCATCCATCCAATATCAACCTAGAAAAGAGAATGTTGTTGCCAATGCCTTAAGTAGAAGACCAAGTATTCATAATATCTCCGCTATATCTTTTGATTCCCTTATCCCTATGAAAGATACTTATGACCAAGACCCCAGTTTTCAAGCTGATTGGAATAAATTAGTTGCAAATAATTGGATTCCAATGATTCATTGTCTTATTATGATGGATTTATGTTTAATGAGAAAAGGTTGTGTGTAACTATTCCATTTAGATCATTTGTGTTGCATGAAATACATTCTCCCCCATATCAAAGCCATAGAGATATTATTTCTACTTTGCCTACATTGGTTGAAAAGTTTTATTGGCCATAGATGGAATTTGATGTTTCTAACTTTGTATCTGAATGCTTAATTTGTCAAAGAGTTAAGTGACACCATGGTAAGAAATATGGTTTGTTAACGCCTTTACCAATTCCTGAATAACCATGGGAACATATTTCAATGGATTTTATAAGTGGTTTGCCTAATACTCAAGCTAATCATGATATGATTTAGACCATTGTAGATCGATTTAGCAAACAAGCATATTTCATTTCATGCAAAAAAACATTAACTCCATCTCAAGATGCACAATTGTTTTTTAGAATTATTTTCACTAACCATGGTTTGCCAAAAGTTATTATTTTAGATCATAATTCTAGATTTTGCAATAAATTTTGGACTACTTTCTTTGCTAATTTAGGTACAAAGATTGATTTTTCATCTACATTTCATCCTGAAACAAATGGGCAAACAGAAGCTATTAACATTACAATTTTAGATCTTTTGCATGCATACACAATTTCAAAACCACATCTAGGATACACACCTGCATTTACTTCAATTTGCATACAATAATACACCACACACAGCTACACAAAAAGTACATTTCAAAATCATTTATGGACATAGATTGCCTACACTTGTTACATCGTTGTCAAACAAAGTTAAAGCTGATGATGATATTGCCACTATGCATGCTATTACTTTTGTTGAAGTCAAAGACATGATTGCAAAAGCCCAGCAATCATACACAAAACAAGCTAACAAGAAAAGAAAAGCTATGAGTTTCAAAGTTGATGATTATGTTTGGTTACGCATTGAAAAGCGAAGATTACAAAGTGTTGAAAAACATCCTATCGTTAAGTTAGCCCCTAGATTTTATGGACCTTTCAATATTATTCACAAAATCAATGACAATGCATTTAAATTAGAACTACCCCAACACTAGAAAATCCATAATAATTTTCATATCAGTTTGTTACGACCTTTTAGATGCCAATTATATGTCCACCCTGCCTATGAAAACCCTCCTTTGTTAGAAAAAGAAACTGAAATCCTTCAAACTGAAACTATTCTAGACACTGACTTTCTGACCACTAGAACTAGTCGTAAATACTTTACATATTTGGTTAAGTTTAAAAATCATCATGTTGAAGAGGCCCAATGGATGCACTCCCGTGACCTAAGTGCTTATCACTCACTGCTCACTCCACATTGAGCTAATAGCAATTGAGGTCAATTGCTATCCCATCCCGTAGGTATGATGCAAGGAGGCATATTCCATGGTGGATCCCGTGAGACCACGGTGGATTCCGTAAAATTATATTTATTTGTCGGGGCTTGTACACAAGGTGGATTCCTTGTGCGAGAAGTTGATGGGGACGCTTGTCCTTTTTGGGCGTCATGTTAATTAATGTGCATGTGGGTGATTCCAATGTGAGTGATTCCACAAAATACATATTTAAACTAATGGGCGTTTATGAGTTTAGAGTACACTCGTATTAAATTAAGGTTAGGACAGAGTTCCAACTTATTTATTTTGTAGCTGAAGACTATTAAGTATTCACTTTTGTCGGTTTAATTTTATTATTTTCTAACAATTGTGAATGCTTTAGTTGATGTGTAGAGCAAGTGGTGGTGGCATTGGGAAGCACTGGGCGATAGCATATATTCAAATTATCTAAAAGAAATTATCATTTTTGATGGGTGCGCATCTTATCATTAAAGGCATGGTGCTAATATTTATTTAGGCACGCTTATTTATTGAAGCAATTGAAAAATATTTATTATTTTGTATGGGCATGAGCGCACAGTTTAAATATTTCATTATTGGACATTGTATTTGGACATAGCTCGACTTTTGGGCCGCCCAACCGCTTTATTCTTTATTTGGATACAAGCTAAAGTAAACTTGGGCTATTTTTGAGCTTTGAGATGAATAAATTTATAAATACATTCCTTGTCAAGCGCTCACACAAGGCATGGGGGGAGATTGTACCCAATTGGTCTCTTTTCTTCATGTCGTACAAGTCTATCTCTTGCTTTTTGAGCTTAAATAGAGTTCTTTTGTTCTTGGGGACCTTCTGGCGCTCGTTATGTAGTACGCATTCAACATCCGATTTGTGCACCACTCTCGCTCTCTTTCCCCCCTTGTTCTTCTCCCTATCACCCACTTCTTTGATCTTGTGCCTGTTACAATAGTCTCTACCTAGCTATCTCACGAACTAGAGTAGAGCTCAAGTGAGTGTTAGAAGATGGGCATAGAAACCCACTGTAAGCAAGGGAGTATAAGGGTAGATGGGTGTGAATAGCCCTAGGGGCAGGGGAAACCCTAACCCTAGCTGGCAAAGGGCTATATAAATAGCCTATGGGTCACTATCATTTGTGAGAGAGTGTACCCAAGTTGTACTTTAAGCAACTTAGTAAGCAAGATTTCATTCTTGTACTTTGAGCTCTTCTCTCCCTCTTGTGCACACATTCTACTGCTACAAACTCTGATTCTCAACATGGTATCAGAGCCATCTCTGATCCCCTCAGCCTCCCTCAGTATCAGTCATCACTAAGTGCACATGAGCTGTCATTTTCTTCATCCTATCCTTCTTTCCTCCATAGCTGCCTGCAACCTACCTCCATTGGAGGACTTGGGGAGGACAAAGGAGGCCATATCAGCTCCTGTGCTCTTCTAGAAACTTCTTTTCTACCTCAGGGCGAATCAGCCTGGAGTGATAAACCACGGGATTGGTGGACGTCGAGAGCAGCATTGCGTGGATTCCAAAAAACGGCGTAGTCTGGATAGGTGCAGATCTCGGGGTGAAATGCGGGCAGTCGGCGGCACAATCTCAGCCACCACCATGGGGCTTTGATAGCCCCCCAAGTGGGCTATCCTCAGCTAAGAGGGCTCTGAGAAATTCTTCTTCTATTAGCTGCTACAAGCCAAACCCTAACTGTGTTTTTTTGGGCAGCCATAGCCAACAAGCTCCAAGCTTGACATTTTGGCATTTTTACACTCTGAGCTTCATTTACAGTGATTCTAATCACTGAAGCAGAGTCTCTGAATCCTATTCCAGAGTCTAAAGCTCTTGGGCATGATCAACGGACATCACCAAGCATCGGGAAGTCGACTTCCAACCGGGTTCCATTCAAGCACTTCACTAAGCTTGACAATAGTGTTCTCTTAACACTAATCATAAATCATCAGTTGAATAGCTTGCTGGGCATTCACTAAAAACCAGTGAGTTGTTTATTCCTCTTTATATATTGTTGTAAGGTTATGTGTAAAATAAACACATAGACCATTATGCACAAGAAGTGTATTGCATACCGTAAGTGACATTGTCTCAAGTACATTGATCAGTGAAATCAATAGCATGAGTGTCATCATACTCTCCTCGGAATCATCAGCAACAAGCATTGAGATCATAGACAAACCGTGTCCAACACAAGCTTCATCCACTAAGCTGTACCACAAGGAGGAGCCTGAAGTCCAGTCTAGGTTTACTTCATTAAAACCTAAAAAGACTATTAAACCACGGAAGAAGCTTGCACATAAGAAAGGATCACCAAAGTCATACTTTGAAATATTACACTTATATGATTTTCAGCCTTTCTCTTCATTGCAACCTTGACTTCACTTTGTCTAATTTGCTTCCGCATTCAATGAAAGTTTTGTAAGGGACTAGACACTGCCCTTGTCCTAACAAGTGGTAAGACCTTCCCAATGACCACAACATATGTTGATGTCCGACCTCAAATTCGAAAGTTTGATGGTAAGGATTTCCACCCATAGCAGGTACTTATAAAATACAAAATGATGGAGAGAGGGTATTGGCCTCTTATTCAAGGCAGTAGAGTTGTAAACTCTGCAAATATGATTGATATAGAGGATGACCAATGTGCTCAAGCAATCATAATGCTACACTTAGATGAATCCCTGATTCATCATGTTGATCAACTAAACACTGCTAAAGAAAAATGGGATGAGCTTGAAAAGCTTTATGGAGCCACTGGCAAGAATACTAAAATCTTCCTTAAAATTGAATTCTTTAGCTTGGAATATCGTTCATGAGAAGATTTGGGAAAATTCATTTCTCATATGAAGGGACTTATGGCACAGCTTGCTTCTTTACAAGCTCCAATACTTGAAGAAGATGCTATTGCTATTCTCCTAAAAGCTGTAAAATAGGTGTTTCCTACTCGTGTAACCACTCTCACCAACATTCCAGATCCTACTTTGGCAAGTATCATTCAATCTTGTTTGGATGAAGAAAAGAGGAACCACAAAGAAAGCAGCAACAATCAGGCAACTTCAAATTCTCGTGAACAAGTATTGGTTCATATAGTTCTCACTAAATGTTCTTTCTATAAGAAAAAAGGACATCTTGTAAACAACTGTTGGAAGAAGTATCCCGAGAAGATGAAATGTAACAAATGCAAGAAAACAGTGCATATAACAAGTAAATGCCCCAACACTCCTGAAATACCCAAATAATTGGTGGCCAATTATGTCTCCAATTCATCTGAAGATCGATTGTTTTGACTATTTAAATCATCTACCTAAAACAACCTTGTAAGCCTGATTTATAAAGGCATCCCAAAAAGGGGGGGGGGATCTTTTACATGTCTTGTAATCCAATGCCACCCTGGCATTGAGGGGGGGTGTTAGAAGATGGGCATAGAAACCCACTGTAAGCAAGGGAGTATAAGGGTAGATGGGTGTGAATAGCCCTAGGGGCAGGGGAAACCCTAACCCTAGCTGGCAAAGGGCTATATAAACAGCCTATGGGTCACTATCATTTGTGAGAGAGTGTACCCAAGTTGTACTCTAAGCAACTTAGTAAGCAAGATTTCATTCTTGTACTTTGAGCTCTTCTCTCCCTCTTGTGCATACATTCTACTGCTGCAAACTCTGATTCTCAATAGTGAGAAGATAGGTTGGAGCTATCTTGTAACCAAGGCAAGGATCACAAGAAGAGAGAAAGCTATTGCACCCATGCACAAAACCTCTCTCCCAAGCTTGCATGCAACACATGGGCACATCATATTCTCAAGAGAAGAGCAACATAGAATGAGTTAAGTGTAAAAAAAAAAGATATTAAGCCATTTGATTTTGCACACTCTAGAATGCCTTACACTAAGGTCTTCCCCACTTAAATATGGGGTTCTTCATTTTCTTGTTACAAGTGGGAAAGGCCTAATTTATGGGCGGTGCCTGTGGCACCAAATTTAGTTATACATATTTCTTGGGCCTTTGTTTACCTATCTGTGTGGTAGTATTTGATTATTCCTAACTCACTTCTCTCTTGCTCTTTAATTATGCATTGAATAATTTTACAATTTGCATGGGAGTCTTGATGCCACTCAAAAGGCAATTTAAAAGTGTTTTCAAAATTTAACCACTCATTTACACATTTTTCAACATAATGTGCTCCTAGAGTCCCTACTGATGTTTTTGTTGTCTTTGGCTCTTGCACTCCCTTCCAATCTTGTGTCATGTGCATTTTTCCTCTTATATGTGCTTCTTTCCTTAGCTCTAAAAGTTTAATAGGCCTTTTCCCACTTATTTTTTGAATTTGCATCTTTCTTACCTCTCGCTTTCTAATTTTCCATGTACTTCACTATTTACTATGAGTGCTATGGCACTTGTCAGGATGCTTAGGGTTTGGAATGGTGACAAGAAGGATAAGAGGTTATGTGATGATTAAGGAGTGGTGGAGGATGGTGGTTCTTCTTAGCTCCTTAGGATACCTACAAGGAAGAGTTTTATGCATTGCATGAAGTGTAAGTGGGGGAAGGGTGCAATTGGGAGACATGTTTGTGCTAAGGAATTTGAGGCTTCCTAGGTCCGTCCCACACTTGAGGACCCAATCGATGAGGGATTATATTTGTTGTGATGTGATGTTCAAGGTGACATGTCTATCAAATTCTTCGGATGTCTTGCCCTTGAGGACCCTAAATATGTTGTGGGGGAAAGGGAAAGGGGATTGAAGGTGGAGCCAATCAATTGAAGTCACTAGACACCCCCTATCTTGAGGACCCCTACATGTTGTGCATGTATGTGGGATTTTTTTTTGGGTGGTGGTGATGACCCACTATTCCTTTCATCTTCCTCTATCCCAACTTGGTGAGTGGAGTGGCTCAAGGGAGCACTCTAAGCATGCATTGCTGATGAGGTAGCTCTTCATCATATCTCCAATTGCTACTAGAGTGGTGGATAGGAATGGATAACCACAACTAGTGAAGTGACTTGAATTCATATCCTTTAAGAGGTTGAGGTAGAAGGTTGGAAATATGGTGGCACAAGGATGAGTCTAAACATGGTGCACTTATCTATCATTGTACTAACATAAAAAAAATAAAGCATGCAACCCCTCCTCTTCTATAGCTCTCTTCTAGTTCAATAACAATATCAATTATAGGCAGTGAAGGAGGCTAGATCCAAGCACTCTGATAAGGTATCAAGAAAGTGTTTGAAGGATGGGATTAGATCTTGTTCTTGGAACTTGAGGCGGTCTTCTAGTCCCATGGCTCTAATGTTATAGATGATTGGAAACTCATACATGCCATGGTGGTTAGGGTTGAACTCCACTCCATATCTTTGTGGATTGGGCAGGTAGGTGGGATTTCCCCTTTCTTTAGATGTGGTGGTACAAAATGCTATCCACGCTTTGTTGTCAACTTCCAAGATGGCCTTTCTCAAGCTTGGTTATGCCTCAAAGCCTCACATTTTTTTGGGTATCTCCTCAACCTTGTTATACCAGTACTCCTTCTTCTTGATGTCAAAGGTCTAGGTTTTGTATTTTCTCATCTATCCAGCTCTTGCTCAAGGCGTCCCCTATGTCAAGCACTTGCTATATCACTATCACAATCAACACCAATTTAAGCTTTCCATACATTCTAAAATTGAAGGGAAAAAGCAAAGCTTGAGACTTTCATCTCCCCAAGGTAGTAACTTCTCCCTCCCAGTTGATGGACATGGCTTCTTTTTCCTTTTGGAACGGTATGTCTAGCACGATTGAGGGGTTTCCTTTCACCATTCCTTTAGTTTTTCCATTTCCCTCTTTACTTTTTGCTTTAGATCCATGCTGGTATCAGATGAGATAAACTGATCGGTGATTGCCCAGAGTTGGTGATCTAGAGGAGCAGTGCCAACAACATCTAGCATGTCATACTTTTTTGCCTCTAATGGTACTAGTTACTGCGGTGGTTCTTCAAGATCCATGAATCCCATCTTGATTAGTATTTTAGTTGAGACTACTTCTTATTTGCGCTATTGCACCACCTCATCTCACAAGGACTTATTCTTCGATTCCCGTGCCAATCGCTCTACACTAATCTGGAGAGCTTCCCTAGCTACTTGAAGCTTTCTCTTTAGCTCTTCCATGTTGTTCTCTTCACTTCAGCTTAAGATGCCTTTGAGCATGTGTATGAAGCTTTGTTGTTGGATATTTAGGAGCTCTTCCACTACCTTGGCTCTATCCACAACTAACTTCTTAGTGAGGTTCACTCTAGCTAATTTGTGGCCTAACTCTTGGATTGCCTCTGTATCCCTCTCCTCCATCTAGTCAACTTTTCTCTTTGCTTTTTCTTTTTAGCCATCTTTCTTAATACTTGATCAAGGATTCAAGGGCTACAAGGTGTTCTTTCTTAAGATGCTACAACTCCTCATTTTCCTTGACTAAATCATCCACTCTTTGCTTCTACCATTTCACATCTCCCTTTGCCTCTTCCCACTGTTCAACTATCTTTAGTAGAGTTATCCTTTCATTTCAACTACCTCTTCTTTGTGCTCTTTTAGCTTTTTGATTTGTAGAGCTTGTATGCTTAGCTCCTCTTCCAATCTTGGCATGATCTTCATGGTCTCTTCATGTTGAGTCCTCAATCTTTCTCTATTCTCCTTTTCCTGTTGGTATTGAAGTAGCACATCCTTGTACTTGTCATTATGACTACTTTTCTTTGCTAGGGTAGCCATTTCTAACCCAAGGTTGTAGTCCTTGGTGTATTGTCTTTAAAAAGCAACATGGGCTTCTTTTTCTTTTTCCAAACCATGCACTACTTGCTTTCTTTCTTTCTCCTTTTTATCCCTTTGCTCTTCTATGGCTTTAAGTAAGTCATCAAAGCCTTCCAAGGGTCCTTGTGTGAGGAGGGGCACTTGGGTAGATGTGCCTTCTATTTTGGGAAGCTTCTCTGCTCTTCTCTCTAACTCATCTACTTGGATTGACAACCTTGTTGACCCTATGAGTGTATGTCCTTTTGACTAGCTTCCTAACATGATCATGTAGACATTTTGAAGCCACCAATACATTTCCTTCCATGATACTTGACTATCTTTCTTTGTAGTAGGGGGTGGAGGTAATGGAAAGGCAAGCATCGAGGATAAATCTTTTGGTTGAGGTTGAGGTGGTGGTGGTGGTAGTACCCATAAAAGCTCCTTCCTTTTACCTTCCATTAGTGCTAGAACATCATAATTGGTTATGCTTCAAATCTTTTTTTTTTTCACTCTTGCTAGAAGCTACTTCTATTAGGAGGTGAGGTGGTATTTCATTGGCCACTTCTTAAACTCTACTTGGTTGTTCCACAAACTTGCAAATGGACAAGTTGTAATCCTTTGCCTTCTTTTCTATTTCTCTCTTCTTCTTCTGAAGCTTGGCTATTTGTTTAGCTTTTGTTTTCTCAGAGTCCTCAAAAGCCCTTTCCACTGCATCCTCTTTTTCTAATGGCATATTCTATGGCTCACTATCATTTTTTCTAGCACCCTTCTTTTTTCCACCCTTGGTAGGGTTTTTTCTCTTGTTTTCCTCCTCTTCAAACTTGGTTTTTTTTTTTTTTTTGGTTGGGGGTAAATGTGCATGTGCCTAGCCACCCATGTATTAGTTACACTGACAATACTCACATACCTGTTAAGACTGAGTTGACATCACACCTTAGAGTTATGTATTAGGAGTTTAGAAGTCAAGTTAAGCCTTAGGGTAAGTCAGATATGAAGGGGTGTAAGTTTTTGGAATGAATAGTCATAAGTAAGGGATGTGAGGAGTTATCAATCCCCGAATGTAACTGTTCAAGTCTGAGCGCATATGCGGGTGTAGATCATGTCTGCGCGTCTATTTGTAAGCAAGAAACTGAAGATATGAAGAACAGTTCAGAGTCAGATATTGTTTCCCTGTCTTGAAGTGGTAAACTGTTTTCAGTATTCATGTTATTTATTGCTGAAATGAAGTCAGATGGTTCTGTAAAGGTGTACTGTAATGATGGAATGTGTGTATGAAAGTTATATGAAGTCAGTGCAGTCAGAAAGTAAGTCAGTTGGATTCAGAAATGTCAGGTAGAGTAGTTTTTCAGGGAGTAAATCGCAGGCAGTAAATTAGCCTGTAACACTTGGCGATCCTGCGAATTGTTCAGACGGCACAGGTCTTATGCATGCGAATGGCAGAATTGTCTAATTCTCGCTTTCAGAATGGAAGAGGTCCTACTATCTTGGTTGGAGGATTTTAAACATTGGACAACAGAAGCAGAGGAGCAAGAAGCCTTCGCGCAATCTCTTTGCAGGGAATTTTACAATTGGACTACACCAGAAGAGGAATTTGAGGTGTATGGCCAAAATTTCTTGACTGATTATTTTCCTGACTTACCTGTGGACGTGGTCAGATTAGTTAGGGATAGGGTCTGGAAATTTCAGTTGAGCAAGGTTTGCCCAATAGCCAGAAGTCGGACAACTGCAGAGATCAGGAGGATATGGGTTAATCATGAGAAATGGCAGTTCCACCATGCATATGGCTTTAATTCCATATCATCCAGATACAGACGGGGGAGAACTTCTAACTTGTGTTTGACTTGTCAGCATTGTCACTGCTGCATTACAGGAGAACAGCACTAAGACAGGCTAATGACAGAGAAATCCCTGTTTTATGTCAGCAGAGAAGTATAGAGGGGAAGGCTTTGGCAAGTATTATACAAGATTACAGGCAAGGCTAGAGCAAGAGGAAAAGCAGAAATTAGAACAGAAAGGAAAGGGACATTACAGGTCCAGCAGTGGAAGTCAGGTAGACAGTTTGGATCTGGGCTATCTGAGTGATCAGGAGATACAAACTGAAGAAGTTGGTCCAAGCCAGAGTATCCCTGATGTTGCACCTAGTTCATTTACACCACTTACACCAGATGAAGAACAGAGAAACAAGAACAGGTTTCTAGGAAGTTTGGCATGGTCCCAACTTCAAAGACAGTCTAAAAGGAGTTTGAAATTCCAACCATTACCTAAATTGTCAGGGAGGAAGAAGACTGCACCAAAAGTACCACCAGTCATAATGGCACAACCCCCTAACCCAGCAGACCTGAGAGTCAGATTTTCTCACTTCAAGGGTCACTCAAAAAAAGAGGATCCTAATGCCCATGTAGCACAGTTCAGCACTAAATGGGAGGCAAGTGGCTTAGCAGGAGTGTATGGGGATGATGTGAAAAAGCAGCAATTTGCTGCCACATTGGAGGGAAAAGCCATGAATTGGTTTACTCAGTATGGGGCAGCTCATTTTCCTGACACAGTGGCATTACAGACAGCATTCCTGTCTAGATTCAGAAAATGGAAGACACCAACTGATATTTTGAAACAGCTTAAAACAATGAAACATAAGCGACTTCTTGTTGAAGATTATGCACAACAGTTTCTAGATTTGAATGGGAGATTAGCACCTGCAGAAAGACCTACCAATGAGATGTTGGGGGAATATTTCTGCAATGGACTCAGGGGAACTTTAAGGATAGCAGTAGCAAGTACTGAAATACCTGGAGGTGTTGGAGGCTTTAATGAACTAGTGGCAGCTGCAAGGAGAGCAGAGAAGAGATTAGGTTCTACCAGATCCAGGAAGAAAAAACATGATACTGACTCTGACTCAGAGGAGGATTCAGATTCAGGTACAGATACAGATTCTGACACAGATTCAGAGTCAGAAGCATATGATTCAGATTCAGAGGATACTGATTCAGAAGAAGATGGAAGAAAAACTAAAACAAAGAAGAAGAAAAGGAAACACAAACTGAAAAGCAGGAGTAAGGACTCTAGAGACAGGAAAGAACACAGAAAATCCAAAAGGAAGGTTCAAGACCTGACTAAACAGATTTCTGCCACTCTTAAAAGTATGGGGATCTCCACTTCAGCAAAGAAGGAAAAGCCCTACTGTAATACTTGCCAGAAACATGGTCATAGTGATGCTAACTGTTGGTACAACCCTAATAACAGGGCAAATCCCAACCAGCAAACACAGAGAGCCAATGTATCTGCTGCTAATGCAGTACAACCTGACAGGAGCAGAGCAGGGGATGGCCAACAAAATAGATTTGGAGGAAGAAATAATTGGGTACCACCCAATCAACAAGGACCTGCTGATCCTTGTACTTACTGTGCAGAGGTGGGTCATAGACAGGGTCCAAACTGTCCTTTATGGTGTAAACACAGAGAGGAAAGAGGCATACCCATTGTCAGATACAACAATCAAAGGCCACCAGTACAACAGCAACAAAATAGACCTCCACAGGCAAATGTAATAATTGTAGAACAGGCTAAAGAGATTCATGGAGTTGTGAGCCATAATGTTCATTATGAGGATCTGGATGCTATGCTTCTCCAGATGTATGTACACTTATGTATTGATGCACTCTTTTGGTTAGTTTTACAGAGGTTTTTTTTACTACTATAATAAGTAGAATGGATGTTATTTTATTAGTGAAAGCATATGCCTATTGCCCTTGGGTGCTTACCAATTATTCCAAGTTATGTACTGATGCTTATGGTTCATGTTACATGCTTGGCTATGCTTCTAGATCGCATTTGAGTTGAGAGTGGAGCTTTGAATCTTGACATTGGATGTCATTCACTGTTATGTATGGTTATTTGATGCTCTAGTAAGAGCTTTGCAAGATACTTGGATCAAATGCTTCCAAATGTATACTACTTGGATCTTGGATGTATGGATGCCTTCCACATGATGTTTTGAGCTTTTTTTGCTTGTCTGGCATTCAACTTTCATTCCAGTGGGAGGCACTTCTTGACATTTGACGATTACATTGAGCTTCTAGTTACAAAATTGAGCTTGAGGGTCTTATAGTGAGATTGTGGGACTTGGCGACATGTATGTATTCTTGTCATGCTTTATGCATGTAGTTCATGCTTAGTGGACTTATCTAACATTGTAAGTCTACCATCATCTTATCACTCTCTAAGCATGTGTTTTATAGTGTTGCCTCTAATGGCAATCCGTATGGGAATTATGGGAAAAGATTCACAATGTCTATGACAAACAAAGCCATGCTTCTTAAATGTATTGGGGCTAAAGCAACTCATGGACCTTCACATGAAGGAGGACGCTTCTATGTCAACCCACTTAAATGAGTTCCATTCCATTATCAATCACTTATCTTCACAAGGATTGAATTTAAGCACACCCTTCTTCCCTTGTTTCTCTTATTACATTGCATGGATCATGAGATACATTTTGGACTGCTATGTGTGCTAACATACCTATTGATGAGTTAAAGTTGTTGCAAAATGTAGAGGGCGCACTCTTGAGAGACTAAAGAGGTTAACAAGAAGAATGTTGATGCTTCTCAAACCTCTCATGATTTGACAATTAAAGGCAATAATGGTAGGGGCAGTAATGATCTCCGTAGTAGAGACTCTCAGCAAACTCACTCTCAATCATGTAGACATTCTCACAGTAAGTCTTGTGGCCATAAGTCTTCATTGAATTGTCTTTATTGTGGGAAAGCAGGGCATATTTAGCCACAGTGCCATAAAATGCGCAAAGTCAAGTGTAAAGAAAAGGGCAAGGGTAAAGCACAAGACAAAAATGATGATCGCAACATTGTCCCTAGTAAGTCCAATGTTAAGATTGAAGAAAATAATGTTGTGCAAATTGATTCTAATGATGATTTTATACTGGCAACTTCTTCTCTTGATACTTCATAGCTGATTGATGCTTTGTCAAGGTATACTCAGTGTTGGCTGATAGATTTAGGGGCTTCTTTTCATGTGACCCCTCATAGAGAGTGGTTTCACTTCTATCGCAGTTTGACTGGATGTCTTTGTTTGGGTAATGACCTGGCATTAGAGATAGTTGATATTGGTGATGTCCAATTGTAGTTTGGTTCAGGTTGCATGTTTACTGTTTATGATGTACATCATGTACCGGCTTTCATGAAGAGCCTTATCTCTGTTGGCACTTTGGATGATGTATGTTATGTAGTTTCTTTTGGTGATTCCTCATGGAAGATAACATGTGGAAATCTTCTCATTGTATGTGGTGCTAAGTCCAATACTCTCTACCCCTTGCTTGTATCTGGGTCTGTTGACCATATTTTGGTATTGGATGCAATTTCACATGTATCTCTTTGGCATCATCACCTTGGGCATATGTCCTTGAAAGGAATGAAAATGCTTAGTTGTTTGTAGTATCTTCTACCCCTTGACTATAAGTGCTTTGAGTCTTATGATCATTGTTTATATAGCACGCAGACATGCAATACACATAAAAAGTCTAGTATGGCACACATGGGTTAGCCTTCGGCTCTTGTTCATTTGGATATATATGATTCCATGCCCTACAAGCCATTAGGTGGCATGAAATATTTCATTACTTTCATTAATGATTATACGCATAAAATTTGGGCATATTCTATTAAAGTAGAAATCTAAAGTCTTGGCTACATTTTAGCATTGGATTTCTTTGGTTGAGAACTATTTTAGATATAGGATGAAAAGCCTAAGGTCATATAATGGGGATGAATATGCCTCTAAAGCCTTTGAGGAGTTTTGTGATGAGAGGGGTATTAAGCATCAGTTGACCACCTTGTACACCCCACCCCAAAATGGTATGGCTGAGTGCATGGATAGAAAAATTTAGGAGCGAGTTCGCAATATGCTTAGCTAGGTAGGCTTACCACAACATTTTTGGATTGAGGCAGTTACTACTACCATACACTTGATAAATCGGTCCCCATGTACTGCTCTTGACTATCAGGTTGCAAAGGAGGTGTGGTCTAGAAAACCTCCCTCATATGCTCATTTGTGTGTCTTTGGTTGGAGGCTTTTTGCCATATACCAAAGGACAAGTGCAATAAGGTGGATCCTAAGTCTAGGAAATACATCTTTCTTAGTTATGGGGATGCATGTGAGATGGGCTATCGCCTATGGGATCCAAAGGCTTGGAAGGTTATCCACAGTCATGATGTTGTTTTCTATGAGGAAAAAAGGTATAAGCAGCCTAAGCATGTCGTTGAGATATGTAGGGAGATATTTCAGGAGAAGCCTCGTACTATTGTATAACTAACTAGACAGCCTGCGCAACAACAACAACAACTGATGCCCCAGTAGCCCATGCCCCTGATGCTCCACAGAATGTACATGCTCCATAGCCAACAGTCTACTAGAGATAGACGATAGCCTATGAGGTTTGAGCACTCTATGGATTATGTTATTGTGATAGATACTGACAAGCCTCTTACATATGATGAGGCCATGCACACAGAGATGATAGTCATTGTTTTGGGAGAGGGCCATGCAATTAGAGTATGACTTGTTGCAGAAAAATCATATGTGGGGTTCAGTTCCTTTGCCTAGTGGCAAGCATGCTTTGCATGCAAGTGGGTGCACAAGTTGAAAAGTACCCCTGGATTCCCCAAGTCGAGATACAAAGGCCAGATTGGCTGCCAAGGGCTTCAAGTAGGAACATGGCGTGGACTTTGATGAAGTCTTTTCTCCTATTGTGAAGATGACTAAGGTTAGTCAAGCAGATTTTCCTAATGCATATAAGGCTGAGATGGCCAAGATCCCTTATGCATGCACAGTGGGGGCAACTTGATATATGCCATGATAGCCACTCATCCTGACATAGCATTTGTAGTGGGAGTTGTGGTATGCTATATGGCTACACTTGGCCAATGGCATTGTGATACCATCAAGGGTATCATGAGAGGTACCTGAAGGGCATAATAGCTATGTGCATATGTTATGGTGGCTAGGATATAGGAATCATGGGATACACTGACTTTGATTATGCAAGGCATGCAAACAATAGGAAGTCCATATGTAGCTATGCCTTTACCTTTGCTGGAGGTGTCATTTCCTTGATGTCCAAGCTGTAGAAATGCACGGCCCTATCTAGTATAGAGGCAAAGTATGTTATAGGAACTCAAGCTTGCAAGGAGGTTCTCTAGTTAGGTTGTCTTGTGGTAGACCTTGGCATCACTAATGTGGTCTCTACATTGCATTCAAATTCTATGAGTGCCATTTAGTTGGCCAAGAATCCAGTCTTCCATGTGAATACAAAACACATTGAGGTGTATTACCATGTCATTAAAGAGGTTGTTGAGGACAAGTTTATTAAGCTTGTCAAGATCTCAACAACTGACCAAAATCCTGTAGATCTACTCACCAAAGTCTCTTAGCATAGTGTTTTGCCTTCCTTAGGAAGTTGATGGATGTTGGATGAGATGACGTCTTTCCTGATCCTGTTGTACTTTTGTACATTTGTACTTTGTCACTTTTTTCTTACTCTAGGGGCACATTTGCCTTTAAGTGGAAGGTTGTTGGGGATAAAGGCGCTTGTGCCTAGCCACTTGTGTATTAGTTACATTGACAATACTTGCATACCCACACACCTGTATACTGCAAGTGGTGGGTGCCCATTAGTATCACTTCATTCTTTATTCTTTGAGTGACATTTGAATAAAGAGAAGGCCTATCACACATTGTGATTGTTGGAGTTCCCACATTGTGTGTGTCTCTTTCTTTTGCTCTTGCTTCTTTCACCATAGCTCTTGCTTCCACTTCATGCTTCCACTTTGGGGCTCACCTCCCTTCAGTTTTTATAGGGCTTCTAGTTCGGCCTATTGAGCTTTTTCTCCTCTTTTTATTCTTTCTTCTTCTATCTTCTTCTACCTTTGAGTTTGCAATCTTTTTTAGTTTGGTGTCATTCGTGAGACCCTAGTCCCTTGCATCTAACTTGTTGAGCAAATGCACTAGAAGTAATCTTGCTAGCTTCCTTGTGTGAGTGGCCAATTTCTTCTTTGCTAGGCCAACCTCTCTTTCCAATTGAGCTCCCTCTTCATCTTCTCCTCCATTCTCCTTAGGCTTTGAGATTACTTCCTACACCAATGACGTTGATGTCCCCTTAGCTACATGTGTTCCAAATTCTTTGACTATGTTGGGGTCTCTCATAGCTTCTTCAATTTTGCTAGCAAATACTCCACCAAAACCAACACCCCAAAGGCTTTTCCTCTAGTGGGTTTCATGCTTCATATTGTGACCTCTCCAAATTCTTGTATATCATGTGTGTTCAAGTTTAGGGCTTTGGCAACTACATGTATGGTGTTCCTTATGTAGGCACTAAGGTCTAGGCTCTTCACATGCCCTGTCACAAGGACTTCAAACAACCCCATGCGAATTCTATTCATGGTGGAATTGTGTTTGATGTTGAAGAAGAGAGCGTGCATCAATTTAGCTTGCATTCTTAGGGTTGGGTTAGGGATATCTTCAAATTTGAAACCATCATTGCCCATTTCCTTCTTGGAGTATTTGAACTTGGATCATAGGCCAATCATTTCCTGGCTAGTCACCCTCTCCCAATGCTCAGGTAAGTTGGTGATTATCCCATCCTTTTAATATGATTGTTGTTGGTTAGGAACTTTGTGCACTTCTGGTGGTTCACTCTCCCTCCAAACTTCTCAACATACTTTTCAAGGAAGCACATTTCCACCAACTCTTGAGTTTATTTTCACCTTCTATGACCTGGTTCAGTTTTTGAATTTGCATGTACCTTAGATTTCATGCCAGAATTCATGTTGTACTTTATCTATTCTTCCTCAATGAAGAGAATATTTTTTCTCTTGCTATTTGCAAATGACCTTTTCACTAGCCGGCCATTCCCTTAGTGGTTTGTAAAACCAAGAAGATATGTTCAGAATTACAAAATCCATTCTTGGTGAAAGAGTTACATCATTTTTATATTTAGGGTGCCCTAGATGTGTGAATCTTTTGACAAGTCATGATTATTCCTCTTTTCTTTTGTTCTTTTGCCCCTTCCTTCCCTGGAAACTTGCAATGATTCCTAGCTTTGTGAAGGGTTATTGGGGTATGGAAAAGTAATATGAGAGGTGAATATTTTAACCCCCTCTGTGCCCCTCCCCCCCGCTTTTTTTTAAGAGGACTAAGTAAGCTTGTGCAAAGTAATTCGAGAACTCCCTAAAGTAAGTAGACTTATGTACAAGGGTGTAGGAATATCCTATTGCTCTTGGGATCTCATTGTAGTAACCATTCATGGAAGTGAGAGTTGCATTCTATTGTTGCATAGTGATTCATATCGCACGACTTGATGCTCACATGTGTAATGTAGGTAAGAACACGAGTGAGAAAATCCTATGAACCTATGTGACTAGCCACATGTTTTTCCTCACTTAAAATTTGGTCCAAATAAGAGTGAAGCATGATATGGTCCTCCAAACAATCATGAGTGAGAGCAAGTGCTCGAAATATTGTAGAAGCAACATAGGTAGGATCATATCTAGTAGTTAATATTACTCTCTGTTGCTATTCGATATTAGTCATGATTTGCTAGCTAATCCTTTCCCATTGTGCTTGTAGGGCGCGAACCATTTTTGCAAAAATAGGGACTCAATTTTGGCAAATTGTTTAATTCCTCTAGGTCCTCATGTGTGGTCTTCGCATATCTATGTTTAAAGGATGTACTCAACCATCCCTTGAGAGCTTCCTCTCTAGTCACTTGAGTACCTATCAACTCTTCTGAGATGGTGGGGTATTTTGTGAAAATGAATTCATATTCTTCCCATGAGCAATGAAGGGTCCTAATAGCTGTAATTGTATCATTGTTCAAAAGTCCTAGGTCTAGGCATTCTGCATGCTTGGTGGATATTCTTACGTGACCTCATGGGATGATTTTGCATGGTGGTCTTTTGTTGGTACTTTAGGATTGGTTGTTGTCGTGGGTGTCATCTTTCTAGCACTTGAGTCGTTAGAAGAATTTTGGCATGGGGAGCCAATTGTTGGTGAGGTGGTCAAGGGTTGAGTAGTAGGAATGCTTGGAATCAGTTCTTTAGAGTCACTATTGTTTACGCTTTTGGTTGGGTTGGATGTTAGTGCTAGTAGAGGGTTGAAGTTGATGGGTCTTTTGATCCTTTGACCCAATTATTGGTGGTGAAGTTGTATTATCATGACTGAACGTTAAGGGGCTTGAGGTTTGT
Organism: Lygodium microphyllum; assembly: GCF_053477565.2. NCBI lineage: Eukaryota > Viridiplantae > Streptophyta > Polypodiopsida > Schizaeales > Lygodiaceae > Lygodium > Lygodium microphyllum. The sequence goes on along the minus strand of NC_141140.1, from coordinate 10,452,512 downwards.
GTAGAGTATGCAGGTTCTAGTTCTTTGTTTCTAGAAGGGAACTCATAATTGAAATCATGAGGATGTTTACATATCGTTTCATTATGAATGTATTAGCTACCTTAGTGGGTAGTGGTAGATGTGGAATTTGAGGCTCTTGTTATATTAGGGGAAATTTGGACTCAAGTTTGGGGCTTTTAGTTTTTGAGAGAGAAAGCCTTTCTCAACCAATAGGGAGAGAGCTAGCATTATGGTAAAATTAGGGTTTTCAAATTTAAATTCCTTTATCTCATATTTAAATATTTTTAAAATAAAGAATTTTGAGATATTTTTGGAGCAAAAATTTGTGGAGACACAAAATACAAGATGTATTGGTACAATTAAAGACACTAGATAGAGACATTTCTTATCACTCTTGCATAACCTTGCAGTTTTCCAATCATTTTCTCAAAATTCTTGAGTAATGCATCCAAATATTTTTTCCTTTGTTGTAGTAGTATTCCTCTCTTTTTCTCAAACATCTCAAAAAGCTTAATACCCTCTCTTCATTTTTGCGATTGATTTACTATTCTCTCCTTTCACTCAACTTATTCTTTTGCTGTATCTTTTATTTCAATGAACGCTTCATGTCCTTGGCATCCTTCATTTTCTATCAAAGCAATCACAATGTATAACAATTTTGACCTTGATAACAATAGGTAAATTCTTACTACCATCTTTGTTGGATCTTGGGTTATTTTGGAGACAAAGAAGAGGAGAAGATGTGGAAATGAATTCATTAACACTTAAAGGGGCGAGTTATGGATTTCAAGCTCAAAGAACCATGAAAAAAAATCAATGAGATACTTATACAACATACATATATGTACTCAAAACTATGCTTATAGAACTTGTCCATTGACATGTCACTCCATAGACTAAACTATAAGTTTACTAAAATATTTCCACACACACACACACACACACACACACATTCATTAAACCTCAAATATTGGTGTTAACCCTCAAAGGAACAATGTGAAAAAGTCGAAAAATCTAAAGCAAGAGACAAAGGCCAAGGTAAAAATGAAACAGAAGACGAAGGTGCGCCAAGAAGAAATTGGAAACATAAGAAGTGTAGAAAAGTCCTAAATCAAGGAGAAAGGCGCACGAGAAAAAGCGGGTGTAAAGGTAGATGGGTGGTAGGAACGAGGCTAGAAAGATAGGAAGACAATGGGAAAAAGGGCCTAGGCCACGACCGACCATGCAAAAAAGGGGATAAGGGGATGACCACCCAAAAGGGATTTAGGGTTTTGTATATAAAGTTGAAAAGTGAATGAGAAGCTCATTCTTATGTGTGGCCAAAAGTGGCTCTCTTCTTCTTCTTCTTACTTGCTTGAGCTTGTGCTTGAGAGAGGGAGTGTGAGAGTGTGAGGGTGAGGGACTGAGGAGGAGAAGCTCTCCATCTTCTCCTCTCTTCTTCTCTTATCTTCTCTTCTCTTCTCTTACTTGCGACAATGGACCTTGGAGCGTGGAGCTTGAGGATGGAGCTTGCTTGAAGCTTGCACTTGTATCGTGTAGCTACCGAAGTGCTTGGGAGAGGAGGTAACTCGATCGGGCATGGAGGTAAGCTCACTACACCCGTAGAGATGGATGGCGCATCAGTTATATGAGAGGTAGCCATTAGTGCTTGGCTTGGAACCCTTGAAGCAATAAGCAGTCCGTGGGTCTTGGCAGTTGATCACTGCTACATTTTGGTTCCGTTTTGGAGACGAACGAATTCCAGCCTTGAGCACTTGTGTGCTTCGAATCGAGCATTGAAGTAGGGTTTTTCCCGAATCGGTCTTGAAGTAGATAGGTAGGAAGCGAGGGAGTTTAAAGAGGTATTCGATCTCCTTAGCAAGTAGGTTTTTGATTTTTGGACTTGGAAAAGCATGTTGGAGTAGTATAGGTATTTCCCTTATGATTTTTCCTTGCATTTAGGTAGGATAGAAGCAAAACATTGGAGCACGTAGTAGGGTTTTTTTGTTGCTGTATAATAGGTTGAAACAGGGAAAAGAAGAGGAAAAATGAAAAATTGGGTTAAATATTGGTGAGGAGAGCAAGACTAAGGTGAGTACAGGCATGGGCAGGGTGATAAGGGGCCAGGAGTGGCAAGGAAGACTACATTTTGCATTGTAGGGTTTTAGAGAGCTGGAGAGAGGGAGAGAGAGCTTCATTGCAGCTTTCTCTCTCATATCCCAGCCATTTCACAGCCTTGCTATGAAGATCTCAACATTTGGAACTTTGGAGGCTAGGAAATTGCAAATTTCTTGGATTCAATAGGATTGAAGGTGAATTTTAACTAAATTCAAGTGGAGCACTAGCCAACCATTGAATTTGGGGCATTTACATCATCTATGAAGTGGGTTAAGGCCAATTAAGCATTCAAATCAAGGGGCAAAATAGATTGAAGACTTGTTGGTCACTTTGGACAGTAAGGGGAGTTTGGATTGGGAAAGGGATCGAGAGAATCCCATTGTAAATCAACTTTTTCTTCAATAAAGCTAAAGAAATACCGAAAGGGATGCCAATTTTGGGGTCAATCGGGTATACATTGTCCAAGATCAGTAGGTAAATTTGTATTTTTAAATTTGCATTAATTGTTTTCTACTGTAATTAAGCTATAATCAGGGATTGACCACCCATCCATGAAAGGAAGGCTAGTTTCATGGTTCCATTGCCGGGATACCACTCGATCCCTTTATTAGATGGGCCCAAAGCACCTAATTGCAAGCCAAAGCTTTGTGGTAGTGCTGATTTATACTCTTAGTTGAGAAATTACAGCAATATGTCTTCATACAATGAGATGGATTCAAGTAATGATGATGCCTCTCAGTATGAACGTTCACATGGGAATGAAGGAAATGCAATGCCTAAGGCTTAGACCATGGATAGCAAGCTGAAAATGTTACTGTTGGGCAAGATGCATGACCTTCAAGGCATAAGGAGGCTAATGACCAGCAAAGTGAAGGGGAATTTGATGACCAATTCAAGAATCAGATGAGGACAGCATCAAAACTCTTTGCTGAATTGGCAAAGGATTCTCAATTTACCCGATTTTTGAATGCTCCAAAGAAGGATAGCAAAGGCAAGAAGAAGAAGACATCTTCTACACCTTCGGGACAGCAAGATGCACCGAAGATAATGCCAAACCCTTCATTTGAAGCTCCCAAAGATGCTAATGAAATAAAACAGTTGGTGCATACAAGGCAAGGAATGCAAATGCAAGGCCATCACGAAAGTGCCAATCCATTGGGCTTTGGATAGCTGAGCATGCATGCTATGATGGGGCAACCAAGATATTTTGGTGGAAGCATGATTTTTCATGCTATGGTTAGACAAGAACCGCATACGGGAATGTTTGGCACAAATCCCTATGGTATGCAGCAACCAATGCATGATGTGCAAGGCCCAATGTATTCACGTATGGCTAGAAATATGCAAAACCCTATGTATGGCAGCATTGACTTGATGCCTGGGGCACAAAGTAGCATGTTTGGTACTGCATCTGCACCCTGGAATGCTTATGGGACTCAAGGAATGAATGTTGGTCATGCAAATGCTCCGTTTGGATTTGGTTTTGATGTAAATTCAGCAAATGCATCCTTTTTGCAGCAGTCAGTGTATGACAACTTGACACCCAAAGGGCCAGCAAATGACTATGATGAGGGTGAAAAAGGAGCGAAGTTTGAGTCCTTCAACGGTGTACAAGATAGGTTGAAAGCTTTGACTTTCATTCAAAAGTTTGATGCAACCTATTCAAGGGGGAACTTTGCGGAGTCCTCAAAGATTCAAAAGGTAGCCTTTTTCTTGAAAGGGAATGCATTACAGTGGTGGTCCACTCTTTTGATGCAAGGTAGAGCATCGTCAATGTGGGTACAATTCAAGCAAATGTTTGCATCAAATTGGTTGACAAGTACCTTTGAGGTGGACATTATGATAGCTTGGAATAAGTTGGATGCTAAGGAATGTAAGAATTTGGAGCAATATAATAAGAAGTATTGGGATGCATTACTGCCTTTTACTTCTTATCGCCCCATACCCCTTCATGAGCAAGTAAAAAAATATGTTTGTGGACTACCCAAAGGAATCAAGGATTTTTGCATTAAATCCACCATGCCTAGCATGTCTCAGCTTATAGAGACTGCTACAGCAGCCAATGCTTTGCTATGTGGAAAGGATTCGAGCTTCCTAGATAGTGGGGAGAAGCCGAATAAAAAGTTGTTCAAGGCTAAGAAAAGAGGCAGATCTAAAAGTCAGCCTGAAAAGAGGCCAAAACAGCAAATAAAGGGCTCGAAAACATTGGCTCAACATAGGGAATTGATGGCTGTAAATAAATAATTTATTTATGAACAGGAGGGTCACATTGCAAGGGATTGTCCTAATAGGCAGCAAGCTGAAAAATCAAAAAATCAAGGAGATTCTAAAGAAAAGAAGCCCAAAACATCAGTGGGATTGGTGCCCAATGTTGTTAGTGATCAGCCCAATGATGATGCTACTAAGTTGTGCAAACCATGGGACAAAATTAGGGATCATCATGCATTGATTTTCTTTGATAATGGTACACAATCCAACTTCATCTCTGTTGACATGGCCGCCCATCTAGGCATCAGGGAGGATGAGACGAGACCCATGGGGAAAGTTGGAATGGCATGTAAAGGCCATGCACAGTCCCTGTCACACCGCTCATTGGAAAGCTTCGATTGCATATACAAGGATATGTGGATAGCGAAGAGTTCTTCATTGCTCCACTTGAGGGTTGTGATGTATTTCTTGGTATGCCATGGTGTAACCGTATGCATGCACTGATTGATTCTTGTGCAAAGAATATCACTATTCAGCATAAGGGAAAGGTACTCACACTTGATGTAAAGTTAAAAGATGAATCTGTCCCCGTTGTACCTGCAGCTGTCATTTCCAAAGTAATGAAAAATCATCTTTTAGTGTACTTGGTTTTTATTAAGGATAAAGATGATAGTGAGAATGTTGGGAACATGTCTAAGTTAGAGAAGGATCGTGTGTCATTTCTAAAAATGTATGTTGATTGCTTCTCTCAGTCACTTCCAGAGCAGCTACCGCTTAAAAGGCCAAAAGATCGTGGCATAGATCTCATCCCTAAATGTAGCCCACCTAATAAGCCACCCTATAGAGTCAGTGCAGCCCAACAAGAGGAGATTATGAGTCAGGTAAATGAGTTGTTAGAAAAAGGGTTGATTCAGCCCAGTTCATCTCCTTTTTGTTCTCCACTGCTTTTGGTGTAGAAAAAGGATGGATCATGGCGTATGTGCATTGATTATCATGCTCTGAACAAGATCACAATAAAGAATCGCTTTTCGATTCCTCGGATCGATGATGTTATGGATAGATTGCAAGAGGCACCCATATTTAGCCATATAGATTTGAAAAGTGGGTATCATCAAATACGCATTAGACAAAAAGATGTGTCTAAGACATCTTTTAGGACATCGTTTGGATTGTATGAGTTTCTTGTTATGCCTTTTGGACTTACGAAAGCTCCTACCACTTTTAATCGGACGATGGATTGTATCTTTAGGCCACATAAAGGATTTATGGGCACTTTCTTTGATGGCATTATTGTCTATTCAAAGAATGAGGTAGAGCACAGAAAGCATTTGGACATTGTGTTCAATGAATTGCATAACCATAGGCTGGTTATCAATGACAAGAAAAGTGAAATCTTCTTGCATGAAATCCACTTTTTGGGGATATTGTATCGGCTGATGGTATTCACATGGACCCTGCAAAGGTTGAAGCAATATGATCATGGCCACCTTTGAGGAATGTGCATAAGATCAGCAACTTCTTAAGTTTATGTTCTTACTCCATGAAGTATGTACACAAGTTTGCTGAAATTGCATCTCCATTGCATGCCTTGCAAAAAAGGATATGTCATTTAGATGGACAACAATGGAAATTTTAACATTTGAAAAGTTGAAGAAATATATGACTTCAGATCTTGTGCTTGTGTTGCTGATCTAAGGAAGTCATTTATAGTTCAATGTGATGTATGTGGTAACAGCATTGGGGTTGTTTTTATGCAAGACGACCAAGTTATGGCTTATGAGAACAGAATTCTCCACGGTGCAGAAAAGAATTTGCAGGTCTATGAGAAAGAGCTCTTGGTTGTAATTCATACACTATCTACGTGGAAACATAATTTGTTGGGGGTTGATTTTACAATGCAAACAAACCATCAAACTTTGAGGTTCTTTCTAATGCAGAAAAAGTTGTCAGAGAAGCATATGAGATGGGCAAATTTTCTCTCTATGTTTCATTTTCAGATTGTACATATTGATGGTAGAAATAATGTTGTGGTTGATGCACTGTCACGTAAGCCACAAATTTCAGCTGTCAGCATGGTTTATCACACTGAGTTGGATGCCATGAAAGAGCAATATGTTACTGATTCGAACTTTGCTAATGCGTATGATCAGCTTTGTAATGGTCAAAGGCATGGACACTTTGTGCTAAGAGATGGATTTCTGATAATGCATGGACAACTGTGTGTCACAAAGCAATTAAGGCCTAGAATTATCACTGAAAGTCATGCTCCTTCGTATGCAAGACACGGTCCAGCCACAAAAGAAATGTTGCGGATATTCCATTGAAGGTCTATGAACATTCTAACAATAATACTTGTATGCACCAGAAACCTATAGTTGCTCAAGGAGAACTTTCAAGGTGTAGAGAAATCTTAGTGGATGGAGCAACAACTGTTGGGGGCGAATCAACATTGGGTAAAAACGTCTTGGTAGCCTATATGCCGTGGGAATGATATAATTTTGAAGATGCGATACTAATAAGTGAACGTTTAGTCTATGAAGATATTTACACGTCTTTTCATATTGAGAAGCTTTTATATAGGTAGTGCACAATATCCTTCTCTTTTATAATGTTTGTGATGCTATTTTGCCAATCTATTCCAAAAATATAATGGTGAATTTTATTTTAGATTCATGTTATGGGTAGATAGAGAGGGGGGACTATACAAAATCTAGCAGGAGAATACGACTAGGTGGACCTATGGGATGATTAGTATATGTATAAGAATTACCATATAGAGCAAGAGTGGGATGAGGAGATATATCAAAGATTTTCTATCTTCCTTGACTGCCCAAAAGGTGAATATCCCTCTAATGAGAAAGGTTTGTACCAAAAATACTCAAGGAAAAAACAAATGCAAGAGATTCAAGGTTCCAAAGGCATGGTATGTAAAATGAGTTGTATTCTTAGGAGTATTTTGTACTTGTTGTCTCCTAATAAAGAGACTATGATGGATTTACAAGAAAATGATACTAATAGTGTGGTTGTTGAAAAAAGAAAATAGAAGAGCAATCACACACTTAGAATCGTTGAAGAAAGGCCTAGCGAAGATCGACCCTCATCACCAATTAATTTGATTTCTCCACACCCAAAAGGTTTGATGTTTTAAAGTACTATAGTCTAGACATCTTTTGTATTCCTGTAGTGAAAATATTTCTCTAAAATGAATCATAACGACCAGACCATATAGGCTCCTCAATTAATGCCACACAATGAAGAGTAGATCGTAATCCCAACAATGCAACAAACAATGCACTTGAGCAATAGAGGTAAGTCAACTAGAAGTTGCAAGTTTGCCATATATTACATGTCATCCATATAGTTCCAAATGATATGTATTATTCCATCCTTTGATATGTTTCCAATGGACTTGATTTGTAGTGGAAGGCACCACTAAGGATGTCTGTGTTGTTAGAAAGGATAGAAGGAGGATTTAGCAACAACCTTGGGAAGCATGCCAAAAATTAAAAGCTCAAAGACTTGGATGTAATAGGATTGAAGGTGAATTTCAACTAAATTCAAGTGAAAGACTAAATTCAAGTGAAATTCAAAGATAGAAGGAGGATTTAGCAACAACCTTGGGAAGCATGCCAAAAATTAAAAGCTCTAAGACTTGGATGTAATAGGATTGAAGGTGAATTTCAACTAAATTCAAGTGAAAGACTAGCCAACCATTGAATTTGGAACATTTCCATCGTCTATAAAGTGGGTGAAGACCAATTAAGTGCCGAATCCAGGGGCAAAGTAGATTAAAGACTTATTGGTTATTTTGAACAAAAAGGGGAGTTTTGATTATGAAGGGGATAAAGAAAATCCCATTGTAAATCAACTTTTTCTTCAATAAAGCTAAAGAAATACCGAAAGTGGCGAATTTTGGAGCTAATCGAATGTGCATTGTCCAAGATCAGTAAGTAAATTTGTATTTTCAAATTTTCATTAAGTATCTTCTATTGTAATTAAGTTGTAATTAAGGATTTACTACCCATGCACAAAAAAAAGGCTAGTTTCAACCATACATTTACACTCCGAATAACACCCAACTTAGGTTGCGTTGTAAATGGTAAATTGCTCCGCCCATAGATCCACAATGAACATGTTAATACTGGCTTGAAAATAGATCGAGGGACTAAAATTCAGTAGAACATATGGTATACCTACAAACACAACTTAGGGTTGCATTGAACTTATGTTGTTATTGGAGACTGTTGCTCGTGGTCCATGATGAATGTGTTGATCCTTTTACATTGGGTGACATGAAAGTAGACTAACGAACCACCTACCTTTGTTGTACTTAAGAATACCCGGTTCTAAGAAAGACATTGAATCTTTTTTTGCGATGCCCACACAAGTACCGCGTGGACACCCATGATCAACAGCATCTATGAACAATTTATCAAGACAGTATATTTTGTGTGGAGGAATTCTCAAAAGACTCAGATTTGAAAATTCCAACACTCTTGTTTAGTCCAAGTACTCTAAAATTCACCTAATGTATTCTCGTCTTTCCCCAAGACTTACCTTGCGTGCCTAAAAGCTCACTGCAGATGAGCTCAAGTATAATGGTCCATGAATTATCAGCCTTTTCACTTCATTACTGTGTAATATCACCCAAACTCAACATTTGCGTTAACACTACAATGCTCAAGGAGCTTTTACTAAAAGTTTTACATGGAAAATGAGGACAGACTGAGTTTTACTCTTAGTCATTTGACATTTGTGATTTGCAATTACTTTACAATCTGCCAGTGTGCACACCAATAGGGACTGCACCATATCTAACGTTGTGGGCTAGACAAGTGGCACACCAACTATCTCCCCACTTTAAGTCATTACCTACCACCTTTGAGACTAGAGCTTGCTTACAGACATTGCATATTTCAGTGCCACTTGGGGTATCAAAATTCAAGCCTAATCGTGCAGGCAATGGTCCATGCAAAAATATGTATGTACTTAACATTATTAATCATGTATAATGCATGGATGGATGCAGGTGTGCAAGTACTGAACACACGTGCACATGTGGAAAATGCGAGCAAATGCATGGAAACAGGTCAATCGGAGAAAGACCACTCATAGTAAACAGTAGGTCCTACTTTTGTAGGTAATAAAAGAAGGTGGGAATTTCCCATAATCAATGCAAGTCTTTAATTCTCTAGATTTTGCAGCTTAGCCTGTGGAGCAATCAGCCCCTAGAAAGATTTCACTGATATCTCAGCTATGAAGCTGCTCTTATCACACATTTCATACTACTGCTGTAGTGTCCACATATATACTACACTTAGCACCTACACAGAGTAAGAGCTTCAGCTTTTAGCCAGATGTCATGCCATAAGATCAAATATCAAGCTTGAGTACAGCACAGATTCTCGAACCAGACTCCCAAATAGTACAATGAGCACAATAAATATCTGATTTTGAGTGCTAAGGTGTGCAAAGCCATATGGAGCACTGTTGGAAAGGGGAGCTTCTCCAACCACACTTATTGTTTTGATTCCAGGGGTATTGTCCTGGCGTCTCCAACTGACAAGTGCAAAAACACCAATATCTTTACCAAATAAAATTTACATAGATAATACAGTGTTGGTGCAGGTTAGGCAAATACAACTGGGCAGATCTCCAACCGAGCTTGACAAGATAAGAATTGTTTACTACAATTGACGTGATACCTGCTATAATCTCTATCCTTGGAGAACTCTCAGAAATTAATCCACCAATAAGATTTGAAGGCCTTCCTCATTAGAAGTGCTGCAAGTGCTACTACCAGACCAATGGCTAATAGCGTCAGAAATTGATCATCAGATGCTTGCTGCCTTCTAGTTGGTCTCATGGAGGATGTTGGTGCTGCTAATGATGTAACAGGATTTGAGCTCTGTGGACCTGGAACTGACACCCGGGACATGACATCGCTGGCAGCCAGATTTTGATCGACAGTTACATTCTGATGAGAACCTTCCCCAGCTTTGTCAGAAGTTTCAATGTCTAAATGTTCAACTGCATCCACCTTTGGGGTAGCAGAAGCAGGGGTAGTATCAGCAGGTTGCTTCTGGGTTCGCCTTATCATTTCTGCATGAATCTGATCACAGGTCAAACCCTTAGTTCCCATTCCTTGAAAAACCCTGGTCAGTTCCCATTCCTTGAAAAACATTTAAGACTTCAGTGAAAAGATTGGCACCTCATCAATCACTTTCTGACGCTCAGCAGTTCCGTATTTTGGGGGAACTTCAACCGATTTCAGAGCAAGAGTTTTTCTCTCTTCTTTACTGAACTCCAATGAGCCAATAGCACCATTTGCCTTGGTGGGCATAAAGGCTATCAGTGCAACTAATGCAGTTCTAACTGTAATCACACACACATTTTTTATAAGAAAAGACAAAGATGAACGTCCTACAGGCAGAATCAGCACCAAAAACTTTTAAAATTCTAAAAATATCTGTACCACTCCAGGAAGGCTGCCAATGCTCTGGATGATACTGAGAGATACTCAAACAGATTTTTGTTTGCGTTTCAAATCTTCCGTTTGGCTGCAGTGTAAATGTGAGTTATAATGTGATTGTCACATAAACACGGTCTGAAGTAAAGCATACACAATTAAATACACAAGTAATGCACCATACACCAGATGCCACACAATATGCCATGTTTACATGTTGTACTAGTACGCCTCAATTGCAGCACATGACCACTATATTAGGATGAAAGGGCATGAGAGAGGCACAAATACCGTCAATAGCATGAAAGCAGGAGGCTTGAATGGATACTCAGCAGGCAACTGAATGCGGCCATGATAAATGCCCCCTTCAAACTCTGTCTCTCGAGGTCCACGAATAGCAAACTGCCACTCGAAAATGTTATCCTGCACTCAGCCAGCAAAGCTGACTTAAAGTCAAATCATCAAGAAAACTCATGTGCACACCAAATGTGCATACGTGAAAGCTACCAAATAGTGAAAGCTAGCACACGTCAATCATACACATGACCAATTGAAAACCTCTGTGATACATAGTGTGGTATTTTCTCAAATGTTAACATCCATCAAACGACCACATCAGGTTGTGCATCTGCTGCCTCTGCTGCAAAACACCACTAATCAGAACTGTAAGCTGGCAGGCACACTTGTCCACCACATCAATCAAGAGTCCACCAAGTGCAGAAAAAGTCTAATGTTCTTGAAAGTATGTCACTGGATGTAACAACCTTGTTTGACACAGTTTCCATCTATCATTGTCACTGTAAATATTGTCATCACCATCACTGTCTCTTTGAGATGCCATATCGCTGGATGTTGCATAGGCATCTACAATAGTCATCATCACTATCATAATCACCATCGATCTCCTTCAATTAGCATCTGTCAAGTCTGGCAACAGATCCATGGAGGAACTTTACCTAGAAAGGATTTTCTCTTTCTTTATTTCACTTCATCTTGTTTGTAGCCCTTATTCACTCAATACTTAGATAGCCAGGAAAGGTTGTAGCTACATCATTCTCTACCCTAATGCAATTAACACTCTCACTGTCATTGACACTGCCACCAATGTGGTTTCCATCACTTCTCTCCAAAAGTGTCCTTGTTCCTGGGTAGCTGCCATTACCACCATAAGCATCCATATTCACAAGCACGTTTAGTCACATGTCACTACTCAATTGTACCCCCACCTTGTGGGCACCGGCATAAAGAAGACACCTATTGGAGTAAAGCACTCAGCCATTACCACAATTCCACTCAGCCGTTACCCTTGAACTCTGGTAACTCTTCATATTGACACCATATGGAACTCAAACCTGAGGATTTAGAACTCTGCATGTCACTGTCTTGGGCACACCAAAGTAGAATGCTAAGTCACTATCACTTCCTTGAAGCGACTTGTCCATGTGATTTTTGCCCTTACCATGCCAATGTGGGCATCCACAACCCTTTGTTCACATGCATGCACAAGTGCATGCTTAGTGCATCTGTATAAACACACACACAAATATATGCATGCACACGTGCGTGTGTGTGTGTGTTTTTTTTTTGGGGGGCGGGGCGGCCGGGGGCAGAGGGGGGGGGGGGGGGGGGGGGGGGTGGTGGTGGGGGGGTGTGTGTGTACAGTGGTGGGTGTGGTATTATGTTACATTAATAAATGTAACCTATGGGAGACGGGCGCAAGGGATGACCGTCCGGGGGCCTTAGGCACCTGAATGGGGTCAAGGGGAGCCTAGAGAGTAAGTGAGTCTAAGAATAGTAGGACTCACCTGAAGCGGACGGTTGGCAGTCGAATTAGGGAGAGGAGCCAGCAATCTTCTAGGCGAGGTTGGGTGGTGAATCAAAGGATCTCTCTCATGCTGTTGGGATGGTCGAACAGAGGGGGCACTTAACTAAATCTCAGACATTATCACAAGCGATCAACACACACGTTATCCAACATTGGTATCAGAGCCGTTAGGCGACATTACCTAGAAAGAGTCGAAAGGGCTTTACCTCCTTGTCGCAACGGAAGCGTGGCAGGCTTTTTTGGAAAAGAACCGTCGGGTTCGTCCCTATTTGGATCTATCGGGTCCCGTTCCTATCTGGCGCGCTGGCGCATTACTAGTTGACAGTGGTGTTCATCAATCCTGCAGTTGTCCACATCAACACAAAGCAGTCGCACTAGGCTAAAGCGAGTGTCGCCAGTAGGGAAGAGGGACGGGGGACGGCAGGATTCGAACATGCGCAAGCGTTGCCAGCAGGGAAGGGGGACGATGTAAGACGTGTCGGGCGAAATCCCGCCTTAGTGACAATAGTGGTCACAGCCAATTCATATGTGACCTGGCCGGGGGAGTGTTTAATCCCATTTTCATCATGTGTTTCTACTAGACAAGTCTTACTCTCACGCGTCCGGCACTGATAGCTGCCTTATCACTATAATAAGGGAAGTACCTCATCTTGTACGCAAACTTCTTATATTTGCTTCTAATTCCAATGTATTAATGGAGGGTAAAGAGAAAAAGGGGGTGACGGAAGATTCTAGTTCTAGGGACCATCCTATAGTGGATCCCCATGAAACAGAAATTCAAGAAGAACAATGGGAAGAATTTTTTGCTACACGAGAACAATTTGATGATTTAACTGTTCGTGTGCAAGCACAGGGGGTTCAAATGGAGTTGCTAACTCAAGCACTCACAGAAATAAAATCTCAATTACCCTTGTTACTAGAAAGGGATAAAAATAAGGTAGAAACCTCGGACATTCCATCTTTATCAAAAGATCTAGATGTGACTATGCGAGATCCTAGGGAACCCCACCAAAAGTTAAGGGATAACCCAATGTTAAAAGATATGAAACCCCCTCAGTTTCTCGGGGAGCAAAAAGACAGAAATAAAGACACTTTCTTTAATTTTCTCCAAAAATGGGAGGATTTGCACAAACTTAAGAATACTCCACTACATCTCCAAGCGCTGGAGGCCAGTTTAACCTTGGGGCCAAAGGCATATAAATGGTGGAGAACTTTAAAGGAGGCAAATAAAATACCTGAAACTTGGGCTCAATTTGAGCCGGTCTTTTTGAAAGAATTCCTTCCTGAAAATGAAATGGAAAGAAATTGGGAAGATTGGGATTATGTCAGACAAAAGGGAAGACCCCTGCTGACATATCTGGAGGAGTATCGTGAGATAATCCTCAAATTGAAAGGAATAGACGAATTTCAAAAGACAAGAGGATTCATAAGGGGACTAGATAAGGCCTGTAAAAAGGAAGTGAAAAGGAGTTTACCTAAGATGCTTGAAGAGGCAATTAAATTTGCATTAATCAATGAAGATAATACGCGTCCAGGTACACTCACTAGTCTCATTGATACGGAACCCACAACTAAGGAATTTGAAATCTCAAAATTTGTAGGCAAATTTCAAATAAAAATGTCATTTCTTAAGGGCAAGAAACAACCCTTTGAAAAGAAGCAATATGTAAGACCAAAGTTAAGTCAAGATGACTTTGATAAGGCCAAAAAAGAAAGGCTGTGTTTCAATTGCATATCCCCTAACCATGCTGCCTGGAATTGCCCTCAAAGAAAAAAGGGGGAAGATTAAGGAAAGAATAAGAATAAGGGTAAGGGAAAAGAAAAACAAATCCATATAGTGCAGACCCTGGAATTAAAGGGGCATGGAAAGTATAAATCTTTAGAGGTCTTGCACAAGGATGTACAACACACGTGTTGTATGTCAACTTCTATGTGGCAGCCTACTTTTGGGACACATGATTTGGTTAGAGTGCATGGATTGATAGGTGGAAAGAGGGTTAGAGTCATGATTGACAACTTTGCCACCCACAATTTCATAAATTATGCACTTGTCAAAAAATTGAAACTTCCCCAACAAAAGAGTGGGCATCAATATGTTGTTCGTATGATGCAAGGTCAGGATAATCAAATATGGGATACAATGTTATCCAATTTGGAAATTGAGATCCAAGGATATAAAGATAAACTTGATTTTCAAATTATGAATATGGAAAGAGCCGATATTGCTTTAGGGAGGGAGTGGCTATGGGGATTGCAACCATCCTTAAAACATAGTTATCATCATAATACAATGGACTTTGAAAGGGATGGTAAGACTTTTGTGATTCAAGGTGAACATGAAGTATCTAATAACCCTTTGTTGTGTTCCACTAAAGTTCAGAAGCTGATAAAGAAGGAAGCTTGTGAGGTATATATGTTATGGTCCCTTCCTGTACAGAACACTTTTATTTTCTATAATATAAAGCAACAATTTTCTTATGTTTGTGAGCTGAATGTAAGTAATGAATTAAGTGGTTTGCTAGATGAATTTGAAGATGTGTTTTCTTCTGATTTACCAAGTGGCCTTTCACCAAATAGGGGTGATGTAAATCACCCAATTGACATAGATAGGGATACACACCCTATTTCTAAACCACCCTATAAGCTAAGTGAAACACAGCACCAAGAAGTTGAAAGACAAATTAAAGATTATCTTGATAAAGGGTTTATACAACCCAACAATTTACCTTGGGCTTCGCCAATTTTATTGGTAAAGAAAAAAAATGGTTCTATGCGACTTTGTGTTGATTATAAAGCACTTAATAAGATAACGGTGAAGAATAAATTTCCTATGCCCAAAATGGAAGATCTTTTTGATGAATTACAAGGGGCAAAATTCTTCACAAAGATAGACTTAAGATCATGCTATCACCCAGTAAGAATACAGACATAGGATATTCCTAAGGCAGCATTTCATACTAGATATAGGCATTATAATTTTTTGGTGATGCCTTTTGGTCTCACTAATGCACCAGCTACTTTTATGAAGCTAATGAATAGTGTGTCACGGCCCTATCTAGATACTTTGTAGTAGTCTTCTTGGATGATATCTTGATCTTTAGTAAATCAAGAGAAGAACATTTGGAACACTTACAATTAGTATTCCAATTGTTAAGAATACATTCCCTTTATGCGAAGAAAACTAAATGTGAATTCTTTGCACAAGAGGTCAAATATTTGGGGCATATTATCTCGAAAGAGGGAATCAAGATGGATCCAGAAAAAGTAAGGGCAATTATTGAATGGTCATCTCCAAGGAACCTGGAAGAGCTGCAGATCTTCCTAGGTTTATCTGGATTTTATCATAGATTCATTCAAAATTATGCCAAAATAGCTGTTCCAATGACAGACCAACTTAAAGGGAAAGGGAAGAGCTTTAATTGGGGAACAGACCAAAATGAAAGCTTTCAAAAACTTAAGGTAGCTATTGCTACAGCTCCAGTACTATTATTTGTGGATCCTAATAAACCATTTGTGGTTGAAGCCGATGCCAGTGATAAAGCGATAGGCGCGGTCTTATTACAAGAAGGTCGATCAGTTGCTTTTGAAAGCAAGAAATTAGACTGTGCAAAACGGAATTATTCTGTTTATGAGAGGGAGCTGCATGCAATAGTACATGCAATGAAGAAATGGAGGCACTATCTGTACGGTGCCAAACTTTTGATATTGTCGGATCATGAAAGCATTAAGTGGCTTAATGACCAACTGGATCTACAAGGGCGTAAAGCCAGATGGGCCGAACTCCTCCAAGAGTTCGACTATGAAATAAGGTATAGAAAGGGGAAGTACAATATAGTGACTGATGCACTCAGCAGAATGCCCATCATAAATGAATTGAGTTTTACTCAGTTCACTTCCGATTTACTTGAAACTTTGAAAGGGAAATGCCAGGTTGATCCGACATATTCCAACATATGGAAAGCAATAAATAATAGGAATCCAAATGGTAGTCTCCACAGAGGAAGGAATATCTGAGGATGTTCATCAAGGAAATGGAGTATCAGGGGTTGCTCAAATGAGATTCAAGTGGAAGAATTTTACCATTGATAATGGTTATTTACTCTACAAGGGTAGGGTATGTGTTCCGAAAGATAAAGAAATAAGGCACTAGATACTCTTTGAGTGTCATGATACCCCTAGTGCGGGACATCCAGGAGTTAATAAGACTTATAGTCTTATTAAAAGGCAGTTCTTTTGGCCTGGAATGAATAAGGACATCCTTGACTATGTGGTCAAATGTAATAAATGCGAGGTTAATAAAGCTGAAAGATTGAAAATGAGAGGACTTCTCCACCCATTAGAGATTCCTTAGGGAAAATGGGAGAGTATCTCCATGGACTTTATTGTTACATTACCCAAAACACAGAGGGGGCACGACTCTGTGTGGGTGATAGTGGATAGGTTAACCAAAGTCGCTAGGTTTATTCCAACTTCAACTGATGTTAAAACACCAAAATTGGCTAGATTGTTCATAGAGAACATATACTGATTGTATGGCCTTCCGGCAAATATAGTTTCTGATCGAGATAGAAAATTTGATACTCAATTTTGGCGTGTTGTATTTAGGAAATTGGATACTAAACTTAGCATGAGTACAGTGGACCACCCCAAACTGATGGGCAAACTGAAAGGATTAACCAAATCCTTGAAGATATGCACAGGGCATATGTAAGTAAAAGGCAAACTAATTGGGAATAGTATCTACCGATAGCAGAGTTTGCATATAATAGTACCAAGCACTCTTCCACTGGATATAGTCCATTTATGCTAATGTATGGATTTCAGCCCATAGCTCCTCATGCAGTGGGACTGTATAAGAAAAAGGTTCAGGCAGTCAATGACTTTTTGGAGGATATGAATAGTATGTTAAAATTTGCTCAAGAAAATATTAAAAAAGCTCAAAATCGAGCTAGAGCTTATGCAGATCCTCACCGAAGAGACATCTTCTTTGAAGAAGGAGAATTGGTCTATCTTAAGGTGCCTAAACAAAACTAAAACCATGAAAACAGGATGATGTCCAAAGCTTTCACCCAGGTATTGTGGTCCTTTCACAATACTTAAAAGGGTGGGAGAACAAGCTTACAAGCTCCAACTACCTGCTAGTAGTAAAACACATCTAGTTTTTCATGTAACTAAGCTAAGGAAGAAGCTGGGTGATTTGGATAATCTAATCTTAAATGATAACATTGAGGAGCTATTAGATGACCAATCTAATCCACATGAACCAGAAAGAATATTAAATGCTCATAACAGACGAACAAGGAATACTATTTATCAAGAATATTTGGTCAAATGGAAAGACTGTTCAGAAGAAAGCTCAACATGAGAGCAAGTAAGTACTTTAAGGAAAAGGTTTCCCAATTTACAGTTGAACCTTCCAAGTAACGTTTTCAAGGACGAAACCGATTATTAAGGGGAAGGAAATGTTACATTAATAAATGTAACTTATGGGAGACAGGCACGAGGGATGACCGTCCGGGGGCCTTGGACACCCGAACGGGGTCAAGGGGAGCCTAGAGAGTAAGTGATTCTAAGAATAGTAGGACTCATCTGAAGCGAACTGCTGGCAGTTGAATTAGGGAGAGGAGCCAACAATCTTCTAGGCGAGGTTGGGTGGTGAATCAAAGGATCTCTCTCGTGCTGTTGGGACGGTCGAACAGAGGGGCACTTAACTGAATCTCAGACATTATCACAAGTGATCAACACAGACGTTATCCAACATATTAGATGGCCATATGGTGATTCATATGAGAGCTTGCTTTACAGCTATAATAGGGACAGATATACTTTAGGGTTATAACAGGAACATATCTCCTTTAGGGAAATTGACCAAGTGTTTCTTTTGGCCTAAAATGAATTAGACATCAATTAGAATGAAAAACTGTGCTGAAATTCTAGGGCTATCCAATGTTGGTGTATGGTCTCACCAAAATCCTACAGCTATCTAATGTCAAAATTGGATGGCTATTGCCACGTGATTTCATGAAAGTCGTTTTCACACAGAAGGCATCAACCCTAATGGTGGTGCCATCAATTGGGATGAAAAACTACTTTGAAATTCTAGGGATATCCAATTAGCATACAGTTTCACAAAGCTATCCAATGTTAAATCTTACGGCTATTGCCATGTGGTTTCATGAAAGTCATTTTCAAACAATAAGGCACCTTTATTACACACATCACCAACACCTAGGATGTACATGGATGGCCACAAAATGATGTGACCTATTAGTTTAAAGAAGGCGTTCACACAAATGGCAGTCACATGTCAGCCATGAGATTAACAGACTGTAAACAGTTGATTCACTTTGGCCCTAAATTCACTGCCTTAAATGTGGAAGCTAGTGAAGCCTCTAGAGGGCAGGCCACTGCGCAGATATTTTCAGAACTTCAGGAAGTTCCACTTTAGCAGAAAATGCTATCCATGATGGCATTGTACAGCATTTCATAGCAACGGTCAATTGGCACTGTACTACAGGTTTTTTACAATCTTAGCTTAGACTGGCTGACTGTGTATGCACTGAGATTGACAAGACAATGAATTGGCAACAAGTTCAAGAAAGGCATGAACATTCAGAAAAAGGAAGAGCTGCAAGGTAGATATGCATGAAATGGTGAAAGCTATGATGGTGATGCAGTAATATTTATCCACCAAAGTTTTTCTTGATTTTACCCATTGCCAGTAATCTGGTCATGTAGCAAAGAACTGCAGGCAACAACAGTAGGCATAGGGATAGAAGAAATAAGAATAAGCTATGCCTCTTTCATGTGAAAATTATCCAAGTATGCTTGTTTCCAATAAAACTGTTATGAAAACAACTGTAGATGATGAACTTGTATGTACCAACTGTTTCCAGTTCATATAGCTGTGCATCCAATTATGCATCCAGCCAAAGTCCCTTTAGCTGTGTGTAATAGCTGCATCTAACACTTCAAAATCCCTAGCTTACTGAGCAAATGCTGATTCAGTTCAAACAGTTTGTACCCACAAATGGTTCTGCATCTATTGCTAGATGTGTCTTTGCAGAGGAGCTTTCCAAAAGTGTGAAGATCCAACTTATTGCAGTTCTCCAAACGGGATGAAAATCAAGCCAACGAAGACATCAAAGACAATGCCGAGAAGCCATTTGAGCCATGCATTGTAAACTACAGAAGTAGCCCCATTCATTTAATATTGTCTTTAACCTAGCATATGATACATTTACTAAACGCTTGCAAGAATTAATATGGGATGACTTGTCAAATTACAGGAAAAACTGACGCAAAAATCCCAACCAAAACATCCGAACTACGAGAAAAGGCATCTCTATTTGGTCCCCATTAGTAAGCATATAAAACCAGATAATGCACTGCAAACGGTCCACGATTCTACCTATACCATAACAAGCAAGCAGTTATCCCTCAAAAGCATATTTCTGATTAAGTGCATTTAAATCCTTCAGATTCCTTTCAATCAGCTCTAAAAGTACATGCTACGATTGCTTAATTTCTGACCAACTAAATGGAAAAAAGCGTTCTCACAAACTAAACGCAAAACACAATGCGCATGTCCACGGGCCTATGATAAATCAGAACGCTAAGTTCCTGAATTCAGGAATGCATTCAGTAATCGTTGCAGATCTTTGGTAATCGTAAGCAAACACATCGTGATCACGATTGAAAAGACGTATGCAGCCAGTCCACCGGATTAAGAAAGCGTGTACCTCAAGAGGAAGGCTCATGTAGTCATCGCTAGGGTTGCTCTGCATCTCCTTGACCTCCTGCAAAATTCTTTTCACGGCAGGGTTGTTGAGGTTGTACTTCGGCGACGACATCTCCGGGGGGAAGAGCTGCTACAGGAGAGAAGCTCAAGGCTTCTGTGCACGCAAAGTCTAGCGAGACAGACAGAAACCTAGGGTTTTCACCTGTGTTAGAGGAGGATCTGATCTCAAGGAAGGACGCAGAAACAGGAAAAAATCTTCGACGCGAAGGTCGAAACTATGGATGGATGCGTGAATGGATCGATGCATGAACATAGAAAGAGAAAGAGGAAGAGAGAGAGAGAAAGAGATATATATATATATATTGACTCTGAAGAGAGAAAGGGAGATTCCCAGGAAGACCCCAAATGTTTGGTCGGCAAGTCCGACCATCCTGTCGGGAAGCGTTCCTATGTATCACCAGGCTTCGCACATCCACAACACCGGATACCAAAGCGTGCCCAGTTGCGCTTCGCAAGAACTCCGAAGGGTTGCCCTTTGGAGCGTTTTCATGTCTGTTCTCTGAGCCCTGAAAACCAGGACTAGTTTCTGGATTTCACCAATTGATCGGAATGTTTTTTATTCCAATTCCCTTTAAAGATACTATGCTACGTCTTGCAAGCGCAGTCGCGTCCCTTTGATCTTCATTTCAAAGCATTTTTTCATGTGTCGGCCCCACAGCTATGGATTGGTTTCCAAGTTGAGACATCATTCTAACCCATATTTGTGAAGGAAAATCATATTTGTCTTGAGAACCACAAATTGCCCCATGTGCCCTGATGGGTTTCCAACTTCCACTAAAATATATGGAAACCAGTTTCTTAAAACCAGCTTAACTAAGTATGAGGTTGGCTACGAGCCCAAAGTGCTTAGCATTTAGTAAGAAAAGAAGACAAGGGTCACGGTCACGCATATCACCTCCAAATTGGGCCACATATCGCCTCCAAATCAAGCCCAAGAACCCTACTCACTTATTCAAGCATTAGTAAACATGCCAAAACGGTAAATAAAATTTCTATAAGTGAATTTGCATAGATTTGAACCAATTACTTATGTTCATAAGCAAAACGTTTTATCAACTAGGCAAAATCAGCTTTTGGTATTTTATGGCACACGTAGGGGTGTTGGACATAAGCTTGCTTGCCAAGAGAGAGTGCTTAAGATGCAAGTTAATGGGGAATGACCCTAACACATCTAGGAGTTTAGTATCAGCTATATATTTTCGTGTCCACACTTGATGTACACATCAATGTAAATTATTTCTAAAACTCGCCCAATGTGTAAAACTGTTGGATTCATGTTTAATGTCATAATGCTTGAAACTAGTCATGAATCCCATTTACAATGAAATGCACACACAAAATACTTGATTATGATCTAGTTCATAAACAGAGATGTACACACACCCTTGGGGTTTTGCGCTTGCATACTCAAGATATTAGTTCTATGGCCTTTCCATCCTACATGTCTTGAATCATTAACCAGCAAGCTAAAATGTAAATGAGGCATTGGGTGATGAACCCATAAAAGCAAGGAACCTAAAAGGTGGGATCCCCTTTATGAGGTGCACCATCAACTAGCCATGACACATGAAATGTTGCTGCAAAAACCAAAAACAGTCAAACACAAGAAAAAAAACATTAGAAGGCAATTGATTATTACATCCCAATGGGCATGACAAAAGGGTTCACAACTCAAGCAAGGTAGAGAGGTCAAAGGACTCCCTCCTTCCTCTTCCACCTCTGCGTGATCATGGGGTGGCCCCAAAACATCACCTCTCCCACTATCACCAAACATTTGTTTCATAAGGTTTAAGTAGCCAATATATACCATTGTACAGTATCATTCTTCTACTTTGACTCAATTACATGAAGTGATTGCTAGCCCAACAATCATTCACTAACTAAGCTAACAAGAAAAGAAAAGCAATGGCTTTTAACATTAATGATTATGTTTAGCTCTATATTAAAATACGAAGATTGATAAGTGTTGAGAAAATGTCTAGTTAACCCTTAGGTTTCATGGCCCTTTCTGTATTATTCATAAGGTTGATTTCAAGGTAGATTCACCCTCTCTCATTAGACAATCAATCATATCCTCCATGTTAGTCGTTTTAGGGCCTTTTAAGTGACCTTATCTACTCATCCTATTTATGACTAGCCATTTGAGATGTTAGAACTTGAGGCTATTTAGAATATTAACCACATGACCACCCATACAATGAATGCTTATCCTTGCTATCTTGGTCAATAGTTTACCCCATACCGAGGGTATGTTGCTAGAAGGCACCTACACAAGGGGGTGAACATCTAAAATGGTTCCCCCTTGTGTGGGTCATTGAAGGAATGGGCGCCTTAAATGGTTCTCCTTCAACGCAAGGCATGTGTTCAAGGAGATGATTGCCTTGAATGGTCCTCTCCAGAGCTTCATTTAGTATCAATCCCCTAAGGTGGGTTCTCAAGTCAAGGGGTGAAGGAGCCCACTTGAGGTAGTGGGTTCTCAAGTAAAAAACGAGGGGTTTGATAAGAGCTATGTCACTAGAGATTTGAGGAAATGTCGAGTACTTTGCTACTTAGCACTCTCCAAGGTGGTGCTACTAGCTACTTCAACAAATACTACTTGAGTTTTTGGAGCACACATAGAGAGAGAGAGAGAGAGAGAGAGAGAGAGAGAGAGAGAGAGAGAGAGAGAGAGAGAGAGAGAGAGAGAGAACAAGATTTCCATATGTGCACACGTGGATGGAAGATTTATAGACATCCATGAGAACAATGCGAATGCTTAGTAGCAAGATACTGTGCATAACTTCAAAATGAGCTTTATGTGTTGAATAGAATGGTGTATTATTATAATTAAATTGAAGTATATTGTGAGGTTATCCCAAGTGTTTGGACGAGAGATAGTGGAAGGTCTAAGAAGATAAAAAATGAAGCTATAAGTAGCTTCAGTTTGTCCATTAATTCAAGATGGAAGGGTGAACCGAAATCAAATTTAATATCCAAGTTAGAAAAGAGAGTGATCAATAGAGATTACAAAAGCAAGAATCATGATCATAAATGATAAAATTGGGCACACCATGATTCAAGACAACAATCTTACAAAATAAAGAAGTGGCTTGATATTTAGTAATATTTTCCTTGTATTGGAGAAAGTTAGCTTTCTTACTAAAAAATCAGTGATAATCCAAATCATATCATGATGAGAATAAGTAGTAGGCAAACTAGAGATAAAATCCATTAAAATATGATTTGAAGGTGCATTAGGAATTCGAAGTGGCATTATAGGACCATGTTGTTTCCCACAATGTCACTTAACCCATTGACAAGACTCGCATTTGGAAACAAAAGAAGTTGCATCATATTGCATTTCAAGCCAAAATAAATATTTGCAAAGACTATAAAAAATAAAAACGGTATAACAATGGCCTTGATAATGTGATTATAAATTTTATTGAATGTAGAGGAACAAAATGGAGAGGCAACACAAATATATTTCTTAAAGAATATGAAACTATCAACAAAAGAATTGTTGGAATATCTGAAAGTTGCAACATGGAAGAATGTGCACAAGAGGGAGAAGAGAGCTCACAAAGTACAAGAAAAGAAGATCTTGCTTATTCAGTTGCTCATCAAAGTACAACTACTACACTCTCTCATCTACTGAGAGTGACCTTTGACCATGTTTATATAGCCTCTGAATGAGCTAGGGTTAGGGTTTCCTCAATCCTCTAGTCCATTCACATCTCATCTTCCCTCATGCATCCTTGCTTACATAGGGTTCTCGTGCTATACTTTTAACACCCTTCCCCCCCAAATGCCAGGGTGGCATTGGATTACATAGCATGTAAATGTTCCCCTTTCAATCAATCAATGGCATGCCTTTATAAAGTAGGCTACAAGGATGTTTATGGAAAGATGATACAAAGGATACTAGAAAAGGTGGTCATTAGGTGCTTTGGAGACATAGTTGGCCTCCAATTCTTTTGGTGCTTTAGTGGAGTTAGGACATTTACTGGTGATATGTCTTGTTTGCTTACATTTGTTGCACTTCATCTTATTGGGATACTTTTTCCACTAGTTGCTTATAACATGTCATTTTTTATTGCAAAAGGAACATTTAGTGGAAACTATATGAACTAAGAGTTGATCATGGGTTGTTAAGGTAGATGCTAAACTAGTCATCCCTTCCTTTTGATTTCTTTTCTCCTCATCCAAACAAGATTGAATGACACCTTCAAGTATAGGATTTGGTACATTTGCTAGAGTAGTTACAAGAGTTGGGAAGACTCCCCTTATAATAGCCTTTAAACGTATTGCAATGGCATCTTCTTCAACAACTTGAGCTTGGATTGTAGCTAGTTGGGCCATTAGCCCCTTCATGTGGAAAATGAACTTTCTCAGTCTTCTCCTTGCTTGTTTTCCAAGGTGAAGAACTCTATTTTGAGGAAGATTTTGGCATTCTTTCCTCTTACACCATACAATTTCTCAAGCTCATCCCACTTCTCCTTTGCAGTTGCAAGTTGATCAATGTGGTGGATTAAGGATTCATCTAGGTGCAACATTATTAAAGCTTGGGCTCTTTCATCATCTTCTACATCTATAAGGTTGGATGGGTCAATGGCCTTGGTCCCCTTGATGAAGGGTCAGTAACCCCTCTCCATCATTTTATATTTCACCAATACTTGCCATGGATGGAAATCTCTCCCATCAACTTATGGATATATCAACATAGGTCATGATAGTCTGATGGGATGCTGCACCTTGAGGTGTGAAAGAAGTCTCCAAAAGAGACCATGAGCTGAAATGCCGTCCCTTGGCCACACCAAATCCTCCAAGGTTTGCAGGTCCAGAACGGGCTATGGAGGTTGAGAGGATAAGATGAAAAATGGAACTCTCGTGTGCACTTGGCAAAGATGAAGCTAGGGGAAGTTCAATGGACTAGATATGGCTTTGGTACCATGTTGGAATATCGCAGTTGCAGCATGGAAGAGTGTTCACAAGAGGGAGAAGAGAACTCACAAAGTACAAGAAGAAGATCTTGCTTATTTAGTTGCTCATCTAAGTACAATTGGTACACTCTCTCGTCTAGTAATAGTGACCTTTGGCCATGTTTATATAGCCACTGAATGAGCTAGGGTTAGGGTTTTCCTAGTCCTCTAGTCCATTCACACCTCACCTTTCCTCATGCACCCCTGCTTACATAGGGATGTTCTCATGCTATACTTCTAACAAGAATACAGAACCAAAGGAATCCAATTTTTATGGGATAACTTAAGCAAGGGTTCACTAAAGTTAACATCATTTAAATAAGTGTTCTTTGGGTGTTCTTCAAGGAATTAAGAGATGTAAAAGATAACATAGAAATATTTTGAAAAGAAGGTTGATGGCTTAAAAGCATTGTTGATATTATTTTCATGGCCAAGTTGATAATGAATGAGGAGATGCAAACATTAAATGAAGAAACACATCTAATATGGCAATCAAACATATGAGGCTTGGTGAGAAAATGTTTTAAGATTTGCTAAGTAGTTTTTATCATGAATTTGGAGCTAAGTAAATAGGGTTTCCATATCCTTAAATCATAAATTAACCAAAATTTCTTTTGTAATGGTAATGTATGTAAGTTCAATATGTTTAAGTTTGCAATTGAAAAATGAAATGGGTGTAAAGCCTACATTAAGAAAAATGTCAATACTAGAAGCAATTGCATCCATAACAATTGAAAAGAAAAGAAAATTAAATTTAGAAAATTACAAATAGGTGTGTGGGCTAGTGTATGCTTTGATAACTCAATAGACTTTTGTTGGCTCTCATATCAACCAAAAATTCTCATTTCTTAAGCAACATGGTCATAAGTAAGGCACGCAAGAAGAAATTACGAAGAAACTTTCAATAAAACTTGCCAACACTAAGAACAATGTAACTTTGTGACATGTTTAGGTTTTAACAAACTAGAGATGGGTTCAACTTTCCTTAGATTTATATTAATGCCTTCCCCAAAACAATTTGTTCTAAATATTATATTTAGATTGAAAGAAATCACTCTTTTCTAGATTCACCTATAATTGACTTTGTTTTACTAAATACTAATGATGAATGCTCTTTACAATATGCTTCACTTTTATAGAAAACATGAATACTTCAAAGAAAACAACTATTTAAGGTTGGAACTTCAAAAATGTATAATTCATTTAACTTAAAGTGATTGGGGTATTAATTCAGCCAAAGGGCATGGCTAACATTTTGTAGTGGTCAAACTCGGTTCTAAAGGCCTTCTTACACATATTAAGTGTAGCCATACAAACTTAGTGTTAGTCAGATTTGAGATCTATTTACTAAAAACACATGCCCCCTCAAAGCCTTTTAGGTGATCATCAAGATGAGGGATAGGATAGCATTCTTAATAGTGACCTTGATGAGAGGCCTATAATCAACACATATCCTTTAAGTTTTATCATTTTTCTTAACTAAAAGACAAGAGCTCCAAATGGGGAACTACTAGGCCTAACAAGTCCTTGGTTGATTAATTCCTCAACTTGATTTGTAATTTCTTTTTGTTCTATTTGATTATGCCTAGATGGGGCTTTACAAGGTGGTTGACTTACTAGAGTCAAACACATTGTATGGTCAAACACATTGTATGGTCTTAGAGTCTAGATGATGGTAAGCCAAATGGTAAATCTTCAACAAAATAATCAAAAAATGCATCAAGGAAATTTTGTTATTTAGGAGTATTCTTGCTTCTTTAGCTTGGATTTCATTGATTAGAATCAAGTATGATTTAGAACCTTTCCTTGATGCATGCTTAGCTTGTGTGTGGCTAAATTCTATTTCGTTAATCTATTCTAGACAAATATGATGCTTGATATATCTTATGTGCATATTGTAATCTATTTGTGGATTGAATTAGTAGACATGTTTGTGCATATTTTCCCTAAAAAGGGTTCCATGCATATTAGCCTGATTAATATCTACTATGAGCTTAACTTTGGAAAGCTTCTACACTCATTAGGTCCACTCGTGCACAAGATGCAATTATAGAGATCACATCCACCCAGTCTTCATTCGACTCACATACCATAGTTTACTATCTAAGCACACCTTTATCTGGATTCCTTTTGATTAAGATTTCCAACTCACATAGAGTTGCACCACCATTACACAATGGGATCCACAACATCTCTATATAGAAGTTGAGGTCTTCCATCCCAAATCATGCAATCGAGATCACAAAGTGTGTCACAATGTCACAACCTTATCTTGACCCATTTAAGGAATTTGTTAGCTCAAAGTTTGTTAGGCTCAATGAGAGCTCGAAATTGGGACATTGGAGGGAGTCTCTTATATTTTAAGAGCTTAGTATTCTTAGAGCTCAGCTATCTCTCATCCAATGGCTCATACTCTAGCTTTGAATTACATATCTTCCCTTCATGCTCTTCATGTAAGTAAGAAACCAAAATGATACAAAGGGTGTAGTAGACTCACCTACTTGTCTTCACTTTGTTATAGTTCGATGCATTGCATGTTCATGGATAGCCTCATGATTCATGTATTTCACTTCAAGTTGCCACCCTAGTCCTTTGCATCCACAATGTGTAGCTCCAATGTTGGGACAAGATGATACATAAGAAGAAGAAGATGAAGAAGAAATTAATAGGGGAGCTTCCCTCCAATGGCCTCTCTCTCTCTCTCTCTCTCTCTCTCTCTCTCTCTCTCTCTCTCTCTCTCTCTCTCTCTCTCTCTCTCTCTCTCTCTCTCTCTCTCTCTCTCTCTCTCTCTCTCTCTCTCTCTCTCTCTCTCTCTCTCTCTCTCTCTCTCTCTCTCCCTTGAGCTATGGAAGCAAGAGGGGAAGAAAGAGGTGAAGATAAGCTTCACCTTCACTAGTCCCTCACTCAAACTTACGCTTGTTGGGTGTTGATCAGCAAGCATGACTACTATTAGGCAAACCAAATACCAAAGAGATAAGAGTCATGTAGTTGAATAAGTCAAGCACATAGGAATTTGCCGATTGAGCAGAATGTAATCGAATGCTATAATGAAATAAATATAATGAAAAATGCAATGCAATATGATGAGCAAAATTTTCTATGCTTCAGACTTCTTTGTGCATTCTAAATAACATCGTGAGTCTAAATGTGCAAGCATTGCAAGGTCCACAGACACCCCTCATTACTCTTATGGTTGGGCAACATTTGCAGTGTGAGCATCAGTTGGGTATACACTTTAGAGGTTTCTGGCTTATTCACCTCCCACATTGATGAGAAGCCAAATGAGGTCAGGATTCTTGCATGACTATACCCTGCGTGATTGTAGTCACTTCCTTCCTCCTAGGAATCTCCACCATCTGTGCTAATTGCCCCTTTGACACCATTGATGTTAGTTAGTCAATACTTCTCCTTGGCAATCCTGGTTGTCGTTCCTTCTATTCCCCTTAACTATTGTTTCATGGTGCCTAGAGTCCTCTTTCCTAAGTTCAAGGGATCAGTGTCATAGGATGTGGATGCCTTTATTTGGTAGTTTGAGGTGGCCTATGACATCAATTTCCCTAATCAAAATCATCTCCTCCATCAAAAAGCAGTGTTTGAATCATGCATGCAAAGGAAGGTAGTGATGTGGCTGGCAGAAAAGCAAGGGTGGACTACTCCTGATGTAATGACAGTGGCATCACAAAGCGATTTCAGCAAGATTGGATGGATACCTAGAAGTTGGATCGTTTGCAAAGCCTTAAGCAAGGGGATTCCGATGTCCAAAATTATAGTGCTCGATTTCGAGTATTGGTGGCTAGAATTAATACTTTGGCTAATGAGCTTGTGTGAGATATATTACATTCCATGTATTTCTAGGGCTACATCATAACATCCATAGAGCATTAACTATGAAAGATCTAGTAGTAAAATATTTGAACCATTTTGTTCAACAAGACCTATAGATGGAATTGGTTCTTTCAAGTAATAAGAAAGGGAAGGGAAAGAAGTCCAATAAGTCCATCGATTTAAAAAAAAGTTGTAGTTTAGATGACAACAACTCAAATTCAGATGAGGACTCTAATGGAGACAATAGCAGTAATGAGGAAGACTCTAAGGAGGAGGAAGGCAAGAATCCCAAAAAGTCCTAGAAGAAGGACAAGGACCTAAAATCCTAAGAGGATACTCACCTTTTTGCAACAAAAACCCTCTAGTGTACCAAGTGTAACAATTTGGGTCACTTGATATTGTTGATTCTGGTATAAATCAACTATTGTGGGATTTGCAAGAGTTTAGTTATTTGAAGTTGATTTCCATCATGGGAATGACCAAAATCAAGTCCTTTATGAGGATACTTCTCATGAAGAGTGACATAATCATTGTTCCTCACTTCAACTACATGGAAGACTTGTTTGACCTACTTCTAGGAAGGTATATAGATAACCCATACTAAAGTGCAATCAGTTATCTTATTTGAAGACTCTAAAGAAAATTTTGATACCTAAAAAATGGTGATATCTTTGCTTGAGGGGGACATGAAGACTAATGCAAGAAAAGTCAAGAAGACCATGAAGAAGACCAAAAAGATCATCTCAAAGGACAATCTCTTGTACACCAAGGAAACTTATGGAGCAAAAGGATGTGGATGAGGATTCAATACCAACAACAAGGATCAGGTCACATGTCATTATTGTGGTAAGACTGGGCACATGGCCAGTGAATGTCTCCATAAAAAATTAGCACAACAGGTGCAAAATGGTAACCATCAAAATCAGTTCATGAATGAAGAAGATGGAAGATGCTTCTGCCCCATTAACAACAACTCTAACAGATTGTTTTGAAGTTATCTTTCCCATAGTGGATCTTATGTTTTCCCATAGTGGATCTTATGTTTTCCCATAGAAGATATTATGTTTTCCCATTGTGGATTTTTTTTCCCTTAGTGGATTTGCTTTGTAAAACAAACCCTTTCGAGATATGTAAAGTTTCAAGCCTTAACTTGACTAGGCTACCTATGAGGTAGTCTCCTGGGCCATGTCATCATGTAGGGGGGTGTGGGAGGAGGGGGGGGGGGGGAGGCACAAAAGCCATCAAGTATAGCAACTCGTTATTTGGGGAGGGTGGTGTTGAGAATAGCAAATGATACTTGATATGTATGCCCATAGAGGCTAGATGTGTGTCCATAAGTGGCTTTGTATAAAAGATAGACATATGATGTATACTCTAGGAAAGAGATGACAGAATCCCATAAGTAAAGTGAGATAGAGTGGTACTATCCAAAAGCTATATAAGTATGTACTTAACACTCATTTCAATGCAATGGAACTATCAGTTTGAGTCATTGTCAGTGTCATTGTCCATCCTACACAATAATGTCTTTATGAGTCCAAGCTTTCATCTTGGAACTTAATCCACTTGTGTAATAGTTGGTCTATTCATTGTCCATGTCACTATGACCTTCCATGCTATAAAACTTTGTTTTTGACATCAATAACTTTATAGTTAGCCTCATTTTATACAATTTTATGCAAGGTATTCATTTGGCAGACTATATAGATGACGACCTTCTTTCATTTAGAGCATAAATGGTTGAAAATCTGATCGATTGCACAACACATAGAAATATCTCAATGCCACCTACCTATGCACCTTCACCACCTCGCCTAATGCCCAAAGAAGTCAGAAGGGTAGAATCCCATCTGAATACTATACATTTGGATAATGTGGAGCTCAGTGAGACAAAGTAGAGGTATCATTGATGGTTTTGAGAGCTAAGATATAGAGAGGATGCAAAGATTTTAAATATGCCACAATTTTTTTAATTACATTTTATCCTTGTTACAACTATTGCATGTGTATTCCTATTAGAGGAAAATTTGTTTCGTAATAATCTCTCCACATAAGGCATTTCTCTCTTTTCTTTACGGCACCTACACATAAGGTTCACCATGATTAGCATTATTAGTAATTTAAAAGCATGTATATTAGACAATGCAATACAATTTTAGATTGCGTCTTTTATTTACCTTATGATATCTCACTTGAACGAATAAGTAGCAAGGATACTTATGTCCTTATTTGCTAGGTCCATTTGCCGTGACCTAAAGAGATGTTTGCCCTTACATGGAGCATCATTAAGAGCTCATCCTCTAACCAAACCTCTAACATCATCATAGGATTATCAATGTCATTTTATAAGTCTTGATCAATCATTACAATCTTTTCATCTTCATAATGCCATCTCACATAATATAAAGTCAATATAGAATGTTGCAATTCAATCATATATTTACAGACAATCAATTTCCAGCACACTTTAGATATAATCCTACACAAATTTTTTGTATCCCAACTTTCACCTAAGAAGTCCATGCATTTCTTTGATATTTGCATATGAATATTGATGATGATGTTTTTAAAACTTTCTCATCATTAAAGAAGTCCACAAAAACATCTAATGGTATGAGTACTATGATCTTTGCTTATCGACGTGTTGCGCTGCATATATATTTAAATATCTGCATAAATATTTAATTTAAAAGACTCACATGTTTTTAGGTTGCGGAATCAACCATTCTATGCTATCTAGAGTTTGGAGTGGAAGAGGTTAGATACATCCATATCCTATCATGCTTAATGGTACATTGTAAAGTATATCATAAAAGAATGTACCTTCCTCAACTAATAACCTTTTTAAGGTTAGTAATGACAACTACTCTCGCTAATATAGACATGACATGCATCAAAGATTCCAACTATGCTTTTGATATGCTACCAATTGTAGTGGCGATTAATTGCTAAGACCCACGGACCACTTATTGCTTCAAGCGTTACAAGCCAAGCACTAATGGCTACCTCTCACATAGCCGATGCGCCATCCATCTCTACGGGTGTAGTGAGCTTACCTCCATACCTAATCGAGTTACCTCCTCTCCTGAGCACTCCGGTAGCTCCACGATCCAAGTGCAAGCTTCAAGCAAGCTCCATCCTCAAGCTCCACGCTCCAAGCTCCATTGCTGCGAGCAAGAGAAGAGAAGAGAAGAGAAGAAGAGAGGAGAAGATGGAGAGCTTCTCCTCCTCGGTCCCTCACCCCCACACACTCATTCCCTCACACTCTCACACTCCCTCTCTCAAGCACAAGCTCAAGCAAGCAAGAAGAAGAAGAAGAAGAATAAGAGCGCCACTTTTGGCCACACACAAGAATAAGCTTCTCATTCACTTTTCAACTTTATATACAAAACCCTAAATCCCTTTTGGGCGGTCATCCCCTTATCCCCTTTTTTGCATGGCCGGCCGTAGCCTAGGCCCTTTTTCCCATTGTCCTCCTATCTTTCTAGCTTTCTTCCTACCACCCATCTACCTTTACAAATTGCACGGGTGAGAGCTCGGCACTCTTAAAATAATCATGGTGCGCCTTGCGCCTTTTTTACAAAAGTATTGACTTGTGCCTTTTCTTGTGCGCCTTTCTCCTTGATTTAGGACTTTTCTGCATTTTTTATGTTTCCAATTTGTTCTTGGTGAGCCTTCGTCTTCCGTTTCACTTTTGCCTTGGCCTTGTCTCCTGCTTTAGATTTTCTAGCTTTTCCAACTTGTTTGTTTGAGGGTTAACGTTACCCCCCCTCCTAGATGAGTGCCAGTCCCATGGCACTCATCGTCGTAGATAATAGGCTTTGGCATGCACTGAAGACATGGGTGGAAGAGACATCTGTGGTTTGCCTTCTTGGAGGAGTTTTGGTGATGGTGCGGATGAAGGTCGTTGGAAGCACGTTGTTGGCTTGCTTGGCTAGTGATAGGGTTGTCGGAGTTGGTGATAGGGTTGTTCTTTGTTGGGAATTGCACTAAGGGCTAGCACAGGTGTTGTTTTTTGGGGATTCTGCACGTGACGATTCTTTGGTGGGCATGCATAATGATGAAGGATAAGAATTCAAAGTTGAGTGTTGATGAAGAGATGTCAATACTTTTGTTGGATTTTTCAATACCTGCAATTAAAAACCTCCCATATGTGGTCTCTCCCTAGGGGTGGTGCTAGTCTTCTTATCATGCACAAGATGTAGTTTGATTAGTTTGGGAGACATGACAAACTCTAAGCAGGCTAAGACTATTGTCCTGCACTTGAGGATCCAAACTGTGTATATATTGCGCTGCAGATATTATGTGAGTGTATGTGCATACTTAGATATTATGTAGTTAAAAGGCCATTGGTTTGGTTCCTTGTAGCAATGGGTGGATGAAGCAAGGGTTCGATGGGGTGGAAAAAATTGTTGATGTTGAGGAGAAGTACACTTGAAGGCTTCTTGAGACATCATTTGTGATTTTGACAACATGATGTAGTATAATTGAGCTCATTGATGCCTTAGCTTTGGTAGTAGCCGGTGGCTACTTGTAGTGGTTGAAGAGTACAATGTACTTTCCATGTGGTCTTCCATGCCTTGCTTACCACTGTTGATTGCAATGGCACTGAGATGGGGTGCGAAAAAGAATTGTGCAAATATGGTTCAGGGTGACAGGCTGCCTAACCATAGGCGAGACGAGCTCCCTAGGTATGTCCTACCATTGATGTGCCCTGAACAATTGTGGGTGATGTTAAAGGGCTAAGGGATTAGGAACGGAGTTAGCCGGCCAAGATCACTGGACGTACCTAATTTAAGTACCCCTAGGTGTTGTGTTGTAATCGTGGGTGCTTCTTTTCTTTTTTCTTTATTTTATTTTATTTTCTCTCTGTTTTTTAATTTTATTTTGGTTTTTTTTGCGTGGATAAAATGAATGCAACCACTATAGTACGTTGAGGCTATCAGCCTTTCATTTGGATTGAGAAATGTGGAGATCCAAAGGGTGTGAAAAATGGATATTACAAAGATGATTGTTTTACTAACCTCGTTGCTAGAGAGACACTTGTTGAGATGGGGAGATACACTGGAGATTTTGCAAAACCTCTTTGTACCGTGCGATGTTGGTACAATTGAGGTAACAACTGCTATGAGTGACAAGTGTAGAGTTTAATCTCGAAAGAGAGAGTGGCCCCTGATCTTTCTTTAGGTCATGTGATGTAGGTGATTGGCAAGGGTGATTTTCACTTTCAACAGCGAGGCTTTTGTCATGGCTCCTTGTGAGGTTGGTGGTCTTGTGGTGACTTGGGCCCTAAACACTTTCATTATGAAGATTTGTGTCATCTTGCATCCACTTGACGCTTCATGAGAGTATATGCAAATCACATGTGTCAATTATGATGAACAGATGCAACGCAAAAAGATATTACTTCATCTAAATCCTATGGTGTTAACTACGATGCATCTCATCGGCGCTTGTTAAAGACATGCCATGTGTTAGCAATAATAAGAGAGGTTTATACAGTTGGGGGGAGCTTGCTCCTTTAACCACTTAAGGACAAAAAGTTATGGCAAGATGGCCTTTGTTAAGTAGCTTATACAACATAGGGGCTATTCTTTTTGTATGAGGCAGGGTGAGTTCGGATGGTCAGGCGACTGGGCTATACCGATGAGGGGCTCCCATCAGGCCGGGGAGGGAAGATATCAACCGGGACTCGAATGGTGTAGTCCCTGGCCACATCTGTTTCAAGAATTCTTTTAAATAATTCATCAAATTCCCTCTTGTTTCTAGCTGCCTTCTCCTCTTTCGAGCACCTAGTGCTCGAGCGTCTGGTGAGGGCCTCCACGGTCGGGGTTGCCGCCCCCCGGGTGTTCCCTTGAGCCTTCGTTTTCCTGGCCTGGGAAGTTTTTGGCATGTGTTTGGGGTGGTGTCGCTTAGGGCCTTTTTACGGTGCGTACCTCTTAAGGGTAGGCACATAGCAGTTTGGCACAGGAGCTTGTGCCATATGCTCCCTCCAATGGCGTATAGCATCCTTGCATGCCAGCTGCACTGGGTGCTTCATGACAGCTACTGTGAGTGTGGGAGCTTTCGCTCAACCGCCAAGACCCATGGACCGCTTATTGTTTCAAGCGTTCCAAGCGAGCTCTCATGGCCATCTCTCAGCTAGCCGATGCGCCGTCAATCCTACGAATGCAGTGAACTTACCTTGATGCTTGATCGAGTACCCTACTCTCTCTCACACTTCGGTAGCTCCACGATTCTTGATGCTAGCTCAAGAATCCTCAAGCCTCCTCCATCTCCAAGCCTCATCCTCCATAGCCGCGCGCGCAAGAGAAGATAAGAAGAGAGAAGAGGAGAAGGGAAGAGGAGATGGTGGAGAGCTTCACCCTCTTGATTCCTCACTCTCTCACACACTCACTCCCTCACACTCTCACACTCCCTCTCTCAAGAGCATACACAAGCAAGAAGGAGAGAAGAAGAGAGGAAGAAGAAGATTAGTTTTGCCACACCAAAGAATGAGCTCTTCATTCACTTTTCAACTTTATATACAAAACCCTACTTCCCTTTTGGGCGGTCATTCCCTTTTTCCCTTTTTTACATGGCCGGTCATAGCCTAGGCCCTGTTTTCCATTGTCCTTTTATCTTCCTTGCTTCCTTTTCACTACCCTTCTATATTTACAAATAGCACGGGTGAGAGCCCGGCACTCTTTTACAAGATTTTAGGGTGCGCTTTTTATGTGCCTTTCCCTTTTCGTGGTTGCCTTGGTCTTTAACGGTTGTCCTTGCGCTTTTGGCCTTTTCTCCTTCTTTTCCTTCCGTTGGGTTACCTTTTTTCCGCCTTTGCCCTGCGTCTTTTCCACTTTCTTTTGCTCTCTTCGTGTTGGGGTTAACATTACCCCCCTCCTAGACGAGTGCCAGTCCCATGGCACTTACTGGCGTAGGGAGCAAGTGGTGGTATGCACTGAAGACTTCGGGGGGACAGGGGCTTGGGGTCTGCACTGGTGACCGGTTACGTGGGGGTTGGTTGGGGATGCCGCATAGGATGATTTGTCCAGCTCGCTGGATGTTGGGTGGGCAATGAACATTGGAGGTCAATGAAGAACGAATGCCACTTGGGTTGCGGTTGTTGACACCTACAATTGAAAACCCGTCAGGTAGTCTCTCCCTAGGGGTAGTGCTAGTCTCTGTATTGTGCACAAGACTTAGTTTGGGAGACAGGTCGAACTCTAAGCAAGCTGAGAGTATCGTCCTGCACTTGAGGACCCAAACTGTGAATTAGTTCTGTGTAGGTATTATATGAGTGCCGTGCGTGTGCATATTTAAATATTACATAGTTAGAAGACTGGGCGGCGGGGGCCGCGTAGTGGCTGTCTGGTAACTCGTCCACGATGCCTTGTCCAGCAGCTTCTCCTGTGGGTATACGGGACAGATGGTCAGCCATGTAGTGTTGTTTTCCCTTCCGTACCACCACTGAGAAGTCGAATTCCAGGAGCAAGAGAAGCCATCGGGCTATACGTCCTGTAGTGCAAGGTTTGTTGACTAGATAGAGCAGGGAATGATGGTCTACAAAGAAGGTGAAGGGGGTGGCTAGTAGGTAATGCCGGAACTTCTTCACGGCGAATACCATGACTAATCCCTCCCTTTCCGTTGTCGAATAATTCATCTCTGTCTCAGTGAGCTGCCTGCTCGCAAAACTCACTGGGTAATCTAAG
Source organism: Lygodium microphyllum (assembly GCF_053477565.2). NCBI lineage: Eukaryota > Viridiplantae > Streptophyta > Polypodiopsida > Schizaeales > Lygodiaceae > Lygodium > Lygodium microphyllum. The sequence goes on along the minus strand of NC_141140.1, from coordinate 10,415,635 downwards.
TTATGCTCACCAGGTTGGCACAGCACTGCCCCCACGGCAAACTTAGAGGCGTTGATGTGTACGTGAAATGTCATAGTCCAATCTGGGGGTCGTAGGATAGGTGCCGTTGTTAGGGCTTTTTTCAGTTCCTCGTAGGCTCGTTGGCAGGCTGCAGTCCACTCGAAGACAATTAGCAATTTGTACAATGGCCTAGCGATCAACGCGTAGTTCAGTACAAACTGCCAGTAGTATACTGTGTGACCTAAGAAGCATTGAACTCCCCTGTAATTACTTGGGGGTGGAAGGTCCACGATAACCTTGACCTTTGAGAAGTCCGTGGTAATGCCGTTCTTGGATACCACGTGTCCCAAGATGCATCCGTGCTTTACCCAAAACTGACATTTCAGGGGGTTGAGGGAGAGACGGTATAAACGACACCGTTCAAAGACCGCGCGGAGTTTTTCGAGATGTTGGTTCCAGGCCGAATGGACACACAGGTCATCGACGAAGACCTCTAACTCCTTGTGAAGCATGTCCTTGAATATGGTGCACATGAGATGTTGGAAGGTGGCGGGGGCATTGGTTAGCCCGAATGGCATGACCACATAGGCAAAGACGCCCCACTCAGTGGCAAAGGCGGTCTTGTGCCTATCCGCAGGGTGCACTTGCACCTGATTGTATCCCGAGAAGCCATCCAGGAAACTATAGGCTTCCTTACCTGCCACCCTCTCAAGCATGTGCTCGGTGTACGGTAAGGGGTAGTTATCTCTCTTTGTCACTGCGTTTACTTTCTTGTAATTGACGCACACTCGAATCTTACCGTTTTTCTTCATCACAATGACTATGGGTGATACCCAGTCTGTGTGCTCAATTTCGTAAATGAATCCGGCTCGCATCAACTTGTCAATTTCCTCCTTGACAGCATGGGCGTGCTTTGGATTCATGGGGTACGGTCGCTTCTTGGCTGGCGTTGCATCCGTTGTCATGGGTATGTTGTGAGTCACAACACTCGGATCTACCCCACGTAACTCATCTAAAGACCAAGCAAACACATCCCGGTACTCCTGCAAAAGAGTGATGAGGCTGGATTCTTTCTCTGTGGTCAGGTCCTCAGCAATGAACACTGGTCGGGGTGTTTCTCGTTTCAGGGCTAGGTTTATCTCCTTGACCTTGGCTGGCCCTTCGATGGGCCGCGGGTTTGCCCTTGGCGCTTGGCACTTAGCAGAACCACCACCCTGTCCCCTCTTTTGAATTTTGAAAAGCTCTTAGGGAGGTCTTGTGGCTTCCCTTGCTTCTCCGATCGCACATTGTCGGGACGCTCTGCTTCATTTTGCTGTAACCGTCGGCGCCTCAGGTGGATGGGTAAGTCTCCCCTGGTGCGTCTGGCCATGGGTGGCCTAGGGATTTCTGGGTCATCCTCTGAAGCAACTTCAGATTCACAGTCAAATTTCCCATTTTCACTAGGGGAGGTGGTCTCTCCTGGCGGCCGCAGTTCGGATGGCGACTCGGTTCTAAGCATGCCTGCCGTTTTTGGTTGGGTCAGGCCGGCCTGCTTAAAATCCACAGCTCCCATCTGTTCCAACCAAGAACGATCGCATTTTGCACACATGGCTCCTTGGTCCAGTCTAAGGGCCGGCCTCGGTTGCGGTTTTGCATCTGCTCGGATTTGCTCAATCTCTCGCCCTTCGGTGTCATATTCTACGGTGTCCATCTCACCCTCACTTCCTTCATCGAAGGGTTGGCAATCTTCGTATTCGTCACCGGAATCCGCCTCACTGGACTGCTCATCGTCCCCCAAGGCCTGCTCTGCCTCATTTTGTTGGTCGGGGACCAATGCCCAGTTGTATCTGATATTTAGTTCGTGCACTCTGGTCCACTTCCATTCGGGTTCCTCCAAGAGGTCTTGGAGCGGCTTGAGATTGGCGACTGTGTTGCGCGCCAGTCGGTCCGTTAGGTGCCCCAGTATTCCCTGGAGTTCTTTCCTGTTGGTTGGCACTTGGGAGGCGACAGGCTTGGGCCCGTCATGGAGGCTTGCTGTCATCATGTAGACAGGTGCAGGCTGTGTTTCTCTTGGCTTGCCAACTGTTTTGACAGCCTCCTCATACGCTTCATGATCTGAGAACGGCAGATCAAGTGTAGCGAGAACGTGCATCCAATCCCGCTCGTCCTCTGGGCAGGGGATATACCTCATCAAGGACCCATAGGGTTCCTTGCTCTGGGTGGTTCCCTTGAGTAGAGTAGAGATGGCATCCAGGTCGACTGGTGAGGTCTTCCAAGTGTTGTTGAGATATCGAGCTCCACTCGTGATACACCAGGGTGACCGTTGTGTATTTATGTCACCGACTTGTCAGTTGCAGACGCGGTTGGTACACCGCCCATGAATAATAGCTACATGATAGCTATCCTTATCTACTCTAGTTCGTGGCTCAGTTAGTATGCCACCTTAGTTAGTTGAGTTTGGTTTGAGACCCATATAGAGGGTTCTTCTATTTCTTTGTACGAGAGTTCTTTTGGCTTACACAACTAAGAAGAGGAAAACTGTTTTCAGCCTCCACCCTTGTGTGTCTTCCCCCATTGTGCAAGCAAGAAAGCTTCAAGCAAGACTCCTTCCTTCTCTCCCACAATCTTGACATGGTATCAGAGCCTTGTTCGTGGTAAGGAGCTCAAGAAAGCAAGCCAAGCTCGCGGTGGTCTGGTAAGAGGAGCAGTGTTGCTTTCATTTTCTGTTTTTGGGAGCAGATCTCTGCAGGTAGCACAGCCGGAAAGTGCAGGAGTGCATTGTCTCAGGTTGAGACGCCCTTCGCGGTGAAGCAAAAGGGCAGTATATGCTGCGGGCGAGGGCTTTAGCCCTCGGCGACCTTGTTATTTTGATTTGAGGCCATTTTGGGGCCTGTTTTGCAGACGGAAGTTTTCTGCACGCACTCAAGAAAAGGCTCAGTTTTATGCTGTGCAGCCACTGTTCTACAGGTCGGTGAAAAGTTACTGTAGAAATTGCATTGTATGCTTGTGCGCAGAGACATTGGGAGTTACAGAATCATCCCTGTTGCCTGTTGATGCAAAATCGTCACTAGGAAGTGACTGTGTGGTCAAATACCACTTTCGCCAATTTTGCAGATTTTTCCTTGTGAGGGTGAAGCTGTGTTTTTTGCAGTGACAGAATTTCTTGCAGTATTTTGTAATGGCGTCTGATTCTCTTTCACAGATTGTCACTGAAAAGCTTGACAAGAACAACTTCCAGGCATGGAAGTTTAGAATGACGAATTTCCTTATGGGAAAAGGATATTGGGAATTTGTTGCAGGAAATGAAGAAGAACTAGTTCTTCCTGATGTTCCCAATCAACAACAAATGCAGGCATTTAAAACATGGCATGAGAGAGCCAGGAAAGTTATGTATTGGCTGTCTATCAGTATTTCAGACTCTATGATTGTGCATATTCAGGATGCAAGTACGCCAAAGGAGGCATGGGATACTTTGTCAAAAATGTATAGCACAAATACGCAAGCCAGGAAAATGCAGCTCAAGCAAGAGTTGCATAATGTGCAAAGAGAAAGTATGAGCATCAACGACTACCACATGAAGGTGAAGAAGATTGCAGATGCACTTGCTTCCATTGGGTCGCCAGTGGAAGATGATGATTTAGTTTCCGTGACCTTGAATGGTCTAGGAAAGGATTATGCACAGTTTCGGACATCCATTTCAGTTCGTGAAAGATTTCCTGATTTTGAGGAGTTGATTGCTCTTCTAATTTCTGAGGAACAGAGAAATGGTGGTGCATCTTCTTCAGGAGGAACTTCAAAAGAAGCTGTCTTCTACTCAAATGCTGGAAGAGGTAGAGGCAGAGGTAGAGGAGGCCGATTTGGAGGCCGTGGCAGAAATCAGAATATGCAGCAAACTCAAGAAAACCAGTCCTATGGAGGAGGACGTGGAAACTCTAGAGGCAGGGGGAGCCAAAGAGGTCGTGGTGGATGGCAAAGAGGCCAAAATGCAAACAGTAATGTTGAATGCTACTACTGTGGTAAAATAGGTCATATGGCTAAAGACTGCTATAAAAAGCAGAATGACATCATGAATGGAAAACTGCAACAAGGGAATTATGCATCTTCTAATAGACAGGGTGATGACAGAAATGAGCATTTGTTCATGGTGCAGCACATGAACAATTCTATGACAAGTGCAGAAGAAAGCAATGATGTATGGTATGTTGACTCAGGTGCATCAAACCACATGACAGGTCATGCAGATTGGATGGAGGATGCAAGGAAAATGGAAAAACCAGGATTTGTGGAGACTGGTGATGATACTGCACATCCTATTGTGCAGATTGGAAAAATTCCCTTGTCTATGCAGGGTGGGAAAAAGAAATACCTGTCCGATGTATTTCATGTCCCGAATATCACCAAGAATCTGGTTTCAGTTGGTCAAATGGTTGAACAGGGCTTGCAGGTCAGATTTAATCCTCATGGATGCTTTGTTGAGGATATGAAAAATAAAGGTTGCTTGATAGCAAAAGGAAAGAAGAAGGGCAGAATGTTTACATTGGATGCAGACATGTTTGAATTGAGTGCAGCAATGTTTGCACATGGGACCGGTGTAGTTGCAGATATTGATATCTGGCATAAACGCATTGGTCATGTTAATGTACAGCGACTTAAATCAATGCAGGCCCAAAATATTGTTGCAGGATTGCCCAAAGTCAAGGTTGCAGAAATGCATAAGGTATGTGAAGCCTGTCAGTTTGGAAAACAGGCAAGGAAACCATTTCCTAGACATGTTCAAGAGAGTGAGAAGCCATTGGAATTAATTCACTCTGATGTGTGGACAACTAAAGCTGCATCTCTTGGAGGCTGTCATTATTTTGTCAGTTTTATTGATGACTATAGCAGAAAAGTTTGGGTGTATTTTATGAAAAAGAAAAGTGAAGTTTTTGGGCATTTCAAAACTCTTAAAGCTATGGTTGAAAAAGAAACAGGCTTGCAGATAAAATGCCTAAGGTCAGATGGAGGGGGAGAGTACCTCTCAAATGAGTTTGCAAAGTTCTTGCAGGAGCATGGCATAAAGCAGCAATATTCATGCAGTTATACCCCACAACAAAATGGAATTGCAGAAAGGAAAAACAGGCATATTGGAGAGGTATCTCGTGCCATGCTCAATGAAAAAGACTTGCCAGATTTTTATTGGGCTGAAGCAGTTGCTACAGCAGTCTACATAATGAACAGGACTCCCACTGCAGCAATACATGGAATGACTCCAGAGGAGAGGTATACTGGTAGGAAACCAGATATTTCTCATTTGAAAATTTTTGGTTGCATTGCCTATGTACATGTGCCAGATGAGCTGAGATCCAAGTTGGATCCAAAAGCTGAGAAGTGCATCTTTATTGGTTACTCTCTGCAGCAAAAAGGGTATAGATGCTATAACCCTTCTACTCGTAAGTTTACAGTGAGCAGAGATGTTGTTTTTGATGAGATGAGTAGCTGGTATAAACCAGTAAATGTGATTGATGATGAAGATGCACAAAATGGTAATGCTACACAGAATTCACAGCAGCAGTCACAAAATATTAGTGGACCTGGAGCGTCCTCTAGCAGTGGTTCACATTCTTCGCCATGGACAGGCAGATTGAGATCAGGAGAATCTTCTCAAAGCAATGCAGATAGTGGTATGCAGGTATCACGAAAAGGAAAAGAGAAGGTTGATCAGCCCATGTTTGATGTGAATGCAGGTCACTCTTATGTGGATGGTGAATCCAGTGGCTCAGAACAGAGCATTGATGATGAGTTGGGTATTCCTTCTATTGTTACACCTGGAGTAAGGAAGACCAGGGATGTTTTGAGAGCACCTGGGAGTGAACCTACTTTGCGCAGGTCTACAAGAGCTAGGTATCCTGTGGATAGGCTGAAATATGATGGATTTACAGCCATTCACTATGCATATATGGTCAAAGTGATACAGGAACCAGAACCCACATCTTTTGAGCAAGCCATGGGAAAAGAAAAATGGGAGAAAGCCATGGATGAAGAAATGGATGCCTTGGAAGCAAATGCTACATGGGAGTTAGTACCTTTGCCTAAAGGTAAGAATGCAATTGGCTGTAAGTGGGTTTATAAGGTGAAGCACAATGCTGATGGTTCTGTGAACAGATACAAGGCAAGATTAGTAGTCAAGGGGTATGCACAAACATATGGCATTGACTATGAAGAAACATTCAGTCCAGTTGCAAGGATGGCAACTGTAAGAGCAGTCATTGCTATGGCTGCATAAAAGGGATGGTCTTTACATCAGATGGATGTAAAGAATGCCTTCTTGCATGGTGATTTGCAAGAAGAGGTCTATATGGAGCAGCCACCAGGTTATGTGCATGCTGTTCATCCTGAGTTTGTTTGCAGGTTGAAGAAAGCCTTGTATGGCTTGAAGCAAGCACCTAGAGCATGGTCTGACAAGATAGGACAGTATCTTGTCACTATTGGCTTTCAGATTTCCAAGGCAGATTTCTCACTTTATGTGAGAAAAACAGAGAAAGGTATTATGATGCTTGTCATTTATGTTGATGATTTGATTATGACAGGTGACAGTGATGAAGATATCCTTCATGTGAAAATGCTATTGAAGCAGAAGTTTGAGATGAAGGATTTGGGAGAGCTGCGTTATTTCTTGGGCATTGAGGTGATTAGATCACCAAGTGGGATACAGCTCTTGCAGAGGCAGTATGGATTGGACATGCTGTCCAAATATGGGATGACAGGCTGTAAGCCTATTTCAGTTCCTTTGGAGCAGAATGTGAAGCTGAGCACAGATGCAGGTGAGCTTCTGGAAGACCCTACTATGTACAGACGCATAGTAGGAAGTTTGATTTATATGACTATTACCAGGCCAGATTTGAGCTATGCTGTTGGATTGGTAAGTCAGTTTATGCAGGCTCCAAGGAAACCACATTTGGATGCGGCTAGATGCATACTTAGGTATGTGAAGTCCACATTGCAGTATGGACTATTTTATGAGACTGGGGTTCAGATACAGTTGCATGGATACACTGATGCTGATTGGGCTGGTAGTATTTCTGATAGACGATCTACCAGTGGATATGTATTCTCTTTTGGGAGTGCTGCAGTCACTTGGAGCAGCAAGAAACAGCCTACAGTTGCCTTGTCGAGCACAGAGGCTGAGTACAGGGGTGCAGCAATGGCTGCATGTGAGGTAGCTTGGTTGCATAAGCTACTTTATGATATGCATCAGTCTACAGATGGGCCAGTTGTCATTTATTGTGACAACATGAGTAGTATACACTTGGCAAATAACCCAGTCTATCATGCTAGAACAAAGCACATTGAGGTGCATTATCACTATGTGCGAGAGAGGGTTTTACTAGGTCTTATTGATCTAGTTTATGTCAGCACAGAGGATCAGGTAGCTGGCATATTCACGAAGGCATTGGGCGCAAAGAAGCTGCGCAAGTTCAGAGACCTGCTTGGTGTGCAGGAATTGGGATTGAGCTCGAGGGGGAGTGTTGAGATATCGAGCTCCACTCGTGATACACCAGGGTGACCGTTGTGTATTTATGTCACCGACTTGTCAGTTGCAGACGCAGTTGGTACACCGCCCATGAATAATAGCTACATGATAGCTATCCTTATCTACTCTAGTTCGTGGCTCAGTTAGTATGCCACCTTAGTTAGTTGAGTTTGGTTTGAGACCCATATAGAGGGTTCTTCTATTTCTTTGTACGAGAGTTCTTTTGGCTTACACAACTAAGAAGAGGAAAACTGTTTTCAGCCTCCACCCTTGTGTGTCTTCCCCCATTGTGCAAGCAAGAAAGCTTCAAGCAAGACTCCTTCCTTCTCTCCCACAATCTTGACAAGTGTCCATCTCTATTCTCAGAGCGTCAGTTCGGTTGCCCAGGAAGATCAGGCTGCTACCCCAGTCTTCGATAACTCTGGCGTTGCGCATCCAGGGTCGACCCAATAAGATGTCATAGTCCACTCCCTTCATGACGATGAAGTCAACAGAGAACTGGACTCCTGCAATCTTCACTGGCCAATTCCTCAAGACCTCGAATGGTCTCACTCGCATGCCATTTGCTAGCGTGACGTTAAACCGAGCAGCCTCGACAGGTGGGTTTCCCCACTTCTATAGCACCGCATGGTTAAGCACACTGACCCCAGCTCCTGTGTCTACGATCCCCTTTCTCATTGCGTCCCCCAGAGCTAGGATTGGCAGGACAGCGTGCATTTCCGAGCCCTCCCAGAAGGCGTTGACGTGCAAGGATTTAGGGTCTGAGTGTAGTGTCAAACTTGGTAAGTGCGTCTCCGTATCCTGGTCTTGAGCATTTGCCGGGGCTCGCTCGTGTGGTCTTTCGACCCACTGTTTGAGGTCCTGCCATAGGGTAGAGTGCTGCCGGAGCAACTCTCCCAGTCCAACAGTTACAGGTGTGGTCACTAGTGTGGTTAGGAGATTGCTAAACACTCGTCCTTCCCTTTGTTCAGACTGTCCGGGCCAATGGCCACGGCTGTCCTGTGGTTCTGTCACGTCTAGGCTTGGCCTTGTCGGCACTGCTTGTGGCGTAACAGCCTCGACAGACTTAGGTTGGGGTAGCGATAACGGCGCACTCATGCTGGAGAGGTCCTCAATCTCATCCTCCATGATGGGCTCGACATCCTTGAGGTGCTGTTGAGCCTCCCTCACCCATTCCCTAACCTTTTCTATGGCTTCCAATTGCCGCCTGGGGTGTGGGTATTCCCCTACCTTAGCGCTTTCTTGTTGGGCAGTTCTAGGGGCTGAAGTCTCTGCCTCTGCGTCTGAGACTTTCTTTCCATGGGGTAAGGTCGTAATGCTGTCGGTCTTTAGTGCCGACCTTAGCCTCTCACCTCTTCTTTTTCCGCCTACGGCTTTTCTTTCCTACTGAGGTAGCGTCGAGATTGCTAGGTCCTGGTAGAGAGATGCCGGGCTGCTTCGTTTGTGCTCAGGTCATCACTCGTAGGGGGATAGGTGTGGCCTCCCCATCGGGGTTTTCAACACCAAACAGTCCCAGCGGGACAGACGGTAAATTAGCTGTACTAGAAGGCGGATTCTGTTTTGGGCAATCTATGAAAAGATGAGTGATTCCGCACTCTGCACACCTTTGGTCAGCTTTGTCCCTACTTTGCTGCTCTCTTTTTGGGTAGCGTGATGAGACGTGACCGGGATGTCCACACGTCCAACAAGTGACCGTATCCTGTGGCTGCCCTCCCAGGCCTCTACCCCGCCGTCCTCGTCCTAATGCCATCATCGGCACCGGTCGGTAATCCATGAGGATTGCATTGCCCTCGTCGTCATGCGAGACGTAAGGGTATATGTAGGTTTCTTCGTCACTGGGCTCCTCTACATAGTGCACGGGAGCATCGCTCGGTGGGTGGGTCACGTAGGGACCAGGCGGTCTAGGAATACCGATAGGATTTATGTCCAGCCTAGGGAGCGCTGGCTTCATGTCGTTAGGTGCTGGTAGGGCTAACGGGGCTCCCCTTCCGAAGAACGGCTATGGCCTATTAGTCGGGTAGAGCTGGCCGTAGGGTTGCGTGTATGGTAGTCTTCGTGGTAGTCTATAGTGTGCGGCATCGTGGCTGAACCTTCCACAATTAGCGCAGGGTCTTGACCTAGGGTCCTGACATACTGCTGGCAGGTGGTTTCCTCCATAGTACACGCACTGGACGTGCGGACGCGTAGGTTGCCTCAACACGTCTTGTATTTTGGCCAGTTCCGTCTTGACCTCGGCCAAGCCGTGGTCCGTCTCGGCGGCCTTCCCCTTATCGTGGGATGATGCGTTGGATCGCTCGCTAGAGGTTGGCGCTCATTCTAAACTCCGTGGGTTGATTTCTTCTGGGTTCGAGCTCCTGGAGCTCCGCTCCCTCAGTTGGTCATCGACCCTAATGGCTTCCTCAAAAACCCTAGCCACTACATCCCTTTGCAGGCTCGAGTTGCCTGCTAGTGCTTTGTACAATTCTTCATTCCGAATCCCGCTGATGAACACAGTTGACACTGCCCTGTCCGTCGGTCTTTCGCCCAAGGGGATTCTCTTAAGGAGGCTTCTCATGTGGGTCACATAGTCGCGGATGCCCTCCTTCTCCTTTTGCTTGACGTTCATCAGACGCACTAGCATGTTGTCAGAGTATCTGGGTTTGGCAAACCTCTTGACAAAAAGGTCCTTGAGGTTATTGAAGTTGGCTCGTTCTATAGCATCTAGGCTCGTATACCACGTCCTACCCTTATCGCTTAAGCAAAGTCCGAATGCTTGTGCACGTTGGGCCTGGTCGTTGAGGCCATTGGCTTCGTAGACCTGCTCGAATTGCTCGACAAAGCTGTACGGGTCGTCCGGTGGCTGGTACTTGTCGAGTTGCTTAGCGACGATAGGTATTTTGGCTTGGCTCTTAGAACCCTGGGTTGCCCCTAGCCCTGCAAGTAGTGAGGTTGCTAGCGCAGTGGCACTTTGCTCCACCGCGGTGTTATCGAGCAACCATTTCATGAGGAGCTCGCCCAGCGTCAGGTCTTCCTCGAGTGCTCTTTCCTGGTCCGTTCGGTTTTGGCCAACCAAGTTCAACACTCGCTGCACCTCATGCAACTCCATGCTTTGCCTTAGGTTCCTGGCTTGTTGGTCCCTATTATAGTCTGCTATGCCCTGCAATGCCTTGCGGGCTAGCCTCCTCTCTTCCTCTAGGTCCGCAATGATTGCCTCCACTGTCCTGCCATGGTGTTTGTACCTGGCATGCGCATCGTGACTGCTCACCATTTGCTGTATGGCTTCTGGAAATGCGCTAACATCTAGCTCCCCTGCAAACTGATGATCTGAGCCTCCCTCTGTCATGGTGAAATTCTCACGCCTGGTTGTAAGTCAGATCCTTGTCGTTGTCGCTCCTTACTTGATCCTGCCCTGCGCTCTGTGCGTTTGTTACGCTTGGGTTTTCTCCTAATGGTGGGTTTTTTTGGCAATTTATCTAAGTGAGTTCTTTTTAATTTTTGAATACAGTGCTCAACTTAGGGTCACTCGTGCACTCGTGCTCAAACAGGCTTTCGACTTCTTCAAGTGCAGAAATTCAATCAGAGTGATGTGAGTGCTTCCCCTGCGTCTTGCTCACTCTTGCTCGTTTTGGGCCTGACAGGCTTTGCTACTCTAGTTCTAGCCGTCTTATGGGTCACAGGGCCCTATGCTGCTTCTTGTTGCTCACGTGGGGGTGGGTCACTGGGGGAGTGCCCCAGTGTGTCCCTGGATGGGTCAGGTTTTGTTTTGGTTTGACTCTGGGAATCAAACGTCCGATTTACCAGTGGTCCGATTGTGGGGATCGGACCAGGTATGTTAGGGCGAAGTGGGGGTCTTAGGGTCCGCGTGTCCGATTCTCAAGAATCGGACGTGCGAGTGTGCGAGGAATCGGTCCGATTCTAGGAGGTCCGATTCTAGGGGGTCCGATCGGACCGGTCGATCCGATTCCTTCTGGTCCGATTATGGATGGGTCCGATTCTAGGGATCGGACCGGACATGGTCCGACTGGTGACGTGTATTACTCCGTCCGATCGGATCGGGTGGGTCTGAGTCAGAGTGTCCGAGTAGTTGAGTCGGACAAGTTGGTCCGAGCGTCCGATTCTAACAAAAGGGGACGGTCGGTCCGAGTGCCACGTGGCACATCCGATCGGACCAGTTAGTCCGAGTCTAGTGATTGAACGGGTTGTTCCGATCGGACGGTTGTCCGAGTGTCCGATTCTGGGAATCGGACACTGGGTCGGCCGTCCGATTCCGCCAGTCCGATGGGTCACGCACACCGATTTGCTCGATTTTCACTAGGTGTATTATCCTATTGGTCGTGCGATTACCTCGCGACAGAGCTGAAGTGGGGCAGACGAGATCGATTACCTGAAGTCACCGAATGCGATGTCCTCCTAGCTTCAGTCGATCGGACAGCTGCCCAGCTCGCTCACTCTCTCACTCTCTGCCTCTTTCGCTCTCCGTTGGTTGGAAATGGGGTCCTCTTGCCTTCCCAGAGTTTTATACCTTGCTAGTTCTGCTCTACACACTACAGGTTCCTTCCCTGGCGTTTCCTATGCCGTTACCTTGCATCTACTCCATTTTTTTCCCTTTGTTCCTGTGATTTTTCCCCTGTTTCACAGCAGCAGCCCTCTGCCTTTTCGTGTGTGATTTCCTATTGCTAATCTATCCTAAACACATCCTGAATCGAAAGCAAAACACTGAACTAATTTCTCCATGTTTTCCAGTTATTAATAACCAGATTGTTCCAAAACACTTACCTGTTCTGAAGATAAAAAACACCAGACTTCTTACCTATCTCAAGCTCCGTTTCAGGGTGAATGCCCTACTTCGATGCTCGATATGGGGCGCGCGAGTGCTCGAGCTTGAATCCGTTGGTCCCGGCAACGGAACCAAAATGTGGGAGCTTTCGCTCAACCGCCAAGACCCACGGACCGCTTATTGTTTCAAGTGTTCCAAGCGAGCTCTCATGGCCATCTCTCACCTAGCCGACGCGCCGTCAATCCTACGAATGCAGTGAACTTACCTTGATGCTTGATCAAGTACCCTCCTCTCTCTCACACTTCGGTAGCTCCACGATTCTTGATGCTAGCTCAAGCATCCTCAAGCCTCCTCCATCTCCAAGCCTCATCCTCCATAGCCGCGCGCGCAAGAGAAGATAAGAAGAGAGAAGAGGAGAAGGGAAGAGGAGATGGTGGAGAGCTTCACCCTCTTGATTCCTCACTCTCTCACACACTCACTCCCTCACACTCTCACACTCCCTCTCTCAAGAGCATACACAAGCAAGAAGGAGAGAAGAAGAGAGGAAGAAGAAGACTAGTTTTGCCACACCAAAGAATGAGCTCTTCATTCACTTTTCAACTTTATATACAAAACCCTACTTCCCTTTTGGGCGGTCATTCCCTTTTTTCCTTTTTTACGTGGCCGGTCATAGCCCAGGCCTTGTTTTCCATTGTCCTTTTATCTTCCTTGCTTCCTTTTCACTACCCTTCTATATTTACAAATAGCACGGGTGAGAGCTCGGCACTCTTTTACAAGATTTTAGGGTGCGCTTTTTATGCGCCTTTCCCTTTTCGTGGTTGCCTTGGTCTTTAACGGTTGTCCTTGCGCTTTTGGCCTTTTCTCCTTCTTTTCCTTCCGTTGGGTTACCTTTTTTCCGCCTTTGCCCTGCGTCTTTTCCACTTTCTTTCGCTCTCTTCGTGTTGGGGTTAACAGTGAGGAAACCTGCAAAAAGCGAACAGGCAAGATGGAATTATCTACATGACATGGATTAACTAGTAGATCATCAAGCGCATAGTAGTCATTGTAGAGGGACATCCCCCATGATAATATTTGTCCTGCTTCGACCGCGGGGCATATTCGAGCCAATAGAAGATCTTTGCTCACCCCAAATCACACGGACTGGTTGTGATGAACTGGGGTAGAACTCATTTTTGAAAGGGGAGATCAGAAGCGGAGGGAGAGCCAGTAGAAAGGGACGGTGCCCCGTGTACACCCTCAAAGGTGTTGGTCACTAGGGCTTCCCATGGCGGTCATGAGGACTATCTGCCATTTACCCGGAGGTGGGAACGGTCACACGACTTCTAGACATGTGGTGAGAGGAGGACCCTAGGAGCTCAGCCTATCAAACCCAAACTTTTCTCTCTGCGCTTGACTATCATTGCTTGTGTGTGTGCTTGCTTGGGTATTATTTATTCATGGTCACAAAACACATTGTTCATTTATGTATAATTTATTCATCCATGTCGCTTTGTGAGGATAAAAACTAGTTGTAGAACTCAGGATTATACTGGAGTGTGGCACACGCATCCAATACTCGTGGCAGCTTACTCAATAACAATAGATATTTTGCAACATCGAGTAGCATGGTACCTTGTCCGAGTCTACTCGCAACATGTAGCTCCTACTCAATGAGAACCTTATCAATTAGAGAGTTTTCTTGGCTAGTTTTGGCTAAGTCCATACCCCGAATGGCAGTCAACACTCGAAAGGAAGTTGGCGCCACATTGGTTGGGTCTCTTTGAGACTACCATTTGGCCAATCGCTCCTCTGAGATAGTCATAATGTGGGTTCCCAATTCGGCCATTGTAGCACGGTTTTCAAACCAACATTTTTCAAATTGACTTCGACCCTCTGATTGTCGCTTTAGTTGCTCTATCTCTAAGAGATTTGGTTGGCATAGCACATCATTGAATGTCATAATTAAACGTAGTTCGTTGGCTTCCTCGTTAGAGATGCATGGCATGCATTCATGCATGAGTCTGTCATAGTGCTCATCAAGATGTTATTGCTCTCCCCAAGATAGGGGAAACGAAAGTTTTCTTCAAGCTGCTCCCTAGGGAATGTGCCCATGTCTGCAAGGATGCACGTGTGAACACTTTGAGCTTAGCATCCAACTCAACTAAGCATTCTGCGACACTTCTATGTTCAATGAGGGCTTGCTCGATTGCTATCTCATGCAAGGTTCTAGGAGTTTCCCTAGGCTTTAACATAGCTAGGGGCTCAGGCCTAGACGAGCAAGATTGGTCAACTTAGGGATTGCTTATGTCCTTGGGGTTTCCATGTTTCTCTTGCGGCTTTGTTCTTACTGCATCATGGTTCTCCTTGGATGTGACTGGTATAGATTTGTCACCCTGTTGTGACACTGTTGTATCCACTGTTGATTGGTCAATGCAAGTTCTATTGTTGTCAATGGATTGAGTGTTGCAAGTAACCGCTAATGGTGATGGTTGCTTTGACTTATCATAACACACATATGTTTCTGAGGTTTCACCGCTATTAGGGAGATGGCAATGGGTTCCTTAGTGGGTGGACTCGATGCTTTATTCCCAAGTTCTTACGTGCTCTTGGTCTCAATCTTCTTGGCATCCACAACTACTTGCAACTACCGTTGTGTTCGCTGTGTTCTCCTCTTGTTCATGGGCAATGAAGGTGTCTTTATTAAAGACTCAGGACCCTGAACTAGGTCAGCCATTGATGTGCTTGGTTGGGCCTTAGCACTCTCTTTCTCTGGTGTGCTCTCATGGGACTTAGTTGTGACCTGTTGAACAACCTTGCTAGGTTGATTGGTCAGATGCACCATCTCCTGCACATCTTTGAGAGGTTTCTCCTCAAGCGTAGGCTTTAGATTCTTTGACAGTGCTGGAGATATCAAGGATGTTGGTTGCGACACCTCTTCCACCGCTGAATGGCTAAGGACACATTTCGCAAGGGTCATCGTCACGGCCAAAGGCTGTGACTACTGTGATTCTTGATTGGAAGTAGTAACGGCTAGTTTAGCAGACTGGCTGCTATTGGTAGGCAATGTCAAGTCTTTAAGCAGATTAGAAGTGGCCGTGTCTTTTGTTTCCCTTTGGGTATTCACCTGTGCAAATCAAGCATTAGTTGAGCTAGTCACAATGGATTACACATGCATATCCTTAGGCTGAGAGCTAAGGGTGGTGCCATGTCCTGCATTTTGGACATTTGGAAGCTCAAATGGAGATAAAGATTGGGATTGAGCAAGTGCACTTGACGATTGATGTTGTGCTTCCTGTGTCTGTTTAGGGAAAGAGGGTGTAGGAGACTTGGGACTCCTAAGTGGCTTTGACACTGACTGGATGATTTGCTCGTGGCTATTAGATGATTCTGCCATTTGCTTTGTTGAGCAATTAACCTATACCATGATAAATGTTGTGCCTATGATGCTCGTTATCCTCTTGGGAAATCAAAGGCTCCTTGGGCACTAGTGACTTTTGTGTACACTCGACGGGTACATATGATATTCACTTGTTAAGCACACTAGGTTGAGGATCTACCCTTCGAATAGTCCCGT
This sequence comes from Lygodium microphyllum, assembly GCF_053477565.2. Lineage (NCBI taxonomy): Eukaryota > Viridiplantae > Streptophyta > Polypodiopsida > Schizaeales > Lygodiaceae > Lygodium > Lygodium microphyllum. The sequence continues at coordinate 10,399,837 of NC_141140.1, read as the reverse complement.
TTGGTTTCTTGATTTTCGTGAGGGGCTTAGTCACTCCAACCTTGTTGAGTGAAGACTTGAATTTTCATCTAGATTTCCTCCGCTTCTTTGCTTTTGACATGATCTGGCCTTGAGCTAATAGATGTGGTTTAGCAGGAGGCTTTTGTACCCAAATCCATTGGTTACTTGTGTAATACCCTTGAGTACGTAGCAATGCTTTGGATATCCATCATGGCATTGTGATGACTCTCAATCGATGCCTTCATCTTAAAGCTTTGGCTTCTTTTGTGGTCTTCTACGATATTTGTAAGTCCAAAGCCTATCCTTGGCATTGTCTCCTGACCTTCTTGTTTCAAGCATGGCCTCGCTCACTGGTTCTCTCTATTCAACGTGCGCTTGTATCAACTCTTTCAACAAGTCCTTGCTCTCGTTAGTAGGCTTGCATGTTATGTCAACACCTTTCTTGCCTTTCCCTCGAGGTTTGATGAGGTCACCCTTGCTAAAGGTTGTGACTATCCTCACACCTGGTAGTGTCAAGTATATCATATGTGCTACATAATCAGCCTCACATTTTGTCGCCCTTTTGAAGGGTCTTCCTAGGAGGGTTCCTTTTCCACAATTAGTACTATTTGGAGGAACATGGAAGAGGATAGGCAAGCTTTCCATTTCAATAGTTACAAGGATTTTGCAATAGTCTAGGGGGGCAACCCCCCGACCCGCAAGGCCGTTATGCTAAATACCATTCGCAATTTGAAGGACCGTTCATAGCTAAATTTTGAACTACTTGCTCTAGATTTCAGCCCAGTGATAGATCTATGATGTGCTTTTGACTTTATGTGGTCTCTAGGTTGGACTCAAGGTCTACAAGTTAAAAATTTGACCAAATCCAAATTTGGCCTGACAAGTTTGAATTGCAGGGGCCGAGTGCCCGATTCGGCCTGTCCAAGGGCCGAGGGCCCAGTTAGGTGGGCCAAATGCAAGCATTCCGAAGGGTGAATTCAGTCGGGTCCGAGGGCCAAGTGGGCCGAGTGGTTCGAGGGCCGAGTGGAAAGAACCGAGGGTCGAATGCTAAGTTGGGCCAAATATTAAGTTCGCCGGGCCATCAAAATTGGTCTCAAGAGGGGCCATGACATGATAAAATGGCATCTCAGCTACTATTTCTTCCAAGATCTTGTCAATAGCCTCCAAAATTATCACTGCTTACTATAGTAGACCTTGTCTAGTCACGATTATAGAGGAATTAACCAAGCCTTGTGACTAGAATCTAATTAAAGTTTGATGTCCTATTCTCTACAACTAGATTCATAGTTGAAAATAACCACATACATGATCCTCCTCTGATACCAATGAAAAGAAGGACTACTCTATTGAATTAAAATAATATTTAATCCTAAAAAACATGAAATGGAATAGAAAATTGATGATATTCCATTGGTCTAAAGCTTCATGAATCTATGGTTTCTACAAAGTATAAGAAAGTACAATATGTAACAACCAATGTTAACTAGGAGATCTTCTTTGATTTCTGAAAAATGAGCAAAAAGTGAGCACATTGGCACTAAAGCCTCTTTTTATACTCTTGGAATAATGCTCCCTATTTACACACTCTCCTCCAATTATTTCCCTCTTTACAAATTAATAATGGTCCCATTTAAACCAATGCTATCCTTCATTACATGAATAGCCTATTCTATTCTTTTTAATCCTTTAAATACAAAAAGATTAGGGTTAGGCATTCCCCATCCCCCTTGGGCATCTTGCCTCTTTTGTAGTCCTTTTCAATCAATCGTGGCCTTTTTTTATATGCAATTAAGCTTTAATCTTGATCAAAGAACAAGCTAAATGTGGAATGCTAGATGTTATATACAATTTGCATTTTAAGAAATGCAAGTCAATAGTTGCAAGGGGGGTATGCATCCAATCACACTCATCCTTTGGATAGGGAATGCATTTAGTTAGTAGGCCATAATTGGGCTTGCCATGTGAATCTTCTTTGAGCATTGCAAAGATAGCATTAAGGTTGATATGTGAGTTTTTTCAAGCATCCCTCTATATAGATTGCCTTTGTTTAGTCCTAAAAAGAACATGAGTCTGTTATCCTAGTCCTCAATGATCAAGAACTGGACACTTGTGATCTTGATTGACTAACCTGTCAAGACTCAAAATGGTTTGACTTTAATGACATTGGCCCATATTATGTTGAAATGAGTAGTCTCAATAGGAGGACTATCCCAAGCTTGTAGAATTGCGTGATTAAGAATGCTCACACCAACGTTAGTTTCTACAATTCTTTTTTGGGTTATATATCCTAATGCAATAATTAGAATGATTGCATACATTTTGGACCCTTCACAGAAGGCACTGATCTATAGAGCTTTGGGAACTAGGCTAAGTGTTAGGCTAGTTATATATGTTTCAATATATTGTTCCTACCTAGGTATATATGATAGATATATAGGTTTCAACGTTTTGTTCCTACATGGTTCCATTAGTTGTGTTGGTTATGTAGTTCCATATACCCAAGCCGTGAAGGCTTAGCACATCATAGGATTTTGTTTCATCAACTAGTCAAGAGGCATTGAGACTTGAGCCAAGGCCATTATAGCTAGTAGACCTGCATCTCCCTCATTATACTTGTGCCCTCAGCTTCTCTTCTTGCAAGGCTCTTGTAGATAGGAACCATGTCATGGCACTTGATTTCCATATGTAGGAACCAAAGATGGGTTTGTCCTTGAAGATGTGTGTTTCATAGTCTAGCATTGACTAAGTGTTTTTAAGATGGGCCTCAGCCACTTAGACCTAGTTTCTACCCTTCTTCATAATCTTTATTTGATGGTTTCTATTAGCATATTCCCCCACCTTTATGTTGCTTTTTTCTTTATCTTGGGAGCTAAGGTAGTTGCTTCAACATGTGAGACATGCGTTCTCATAGTTAGCATGGTTGTACTATCACTTCTCAACTTGAGCTTGGTCTTAGCGCTCTTCCTCTTCTTTTTGTTTTTCTTCCCTATTGATGAATCACCCAAGTTGCTAGGTCCATGCACTAAAACACCTACCTAGTTTACTTGAGCCCTCATCATTACATTAGGTGTTGCCTAAGCAACTAGAGATTTTGAAAAAGTACTAAAGGAAAATTGCTATGCTAATAGAAGCTTTCCTTCTTGGGAAATTGACATACAAGTGAGTGATGCCACATTTGAAGCATTACCATTAAGGTTCATCTTTACAACTTGCTCAATCTATGGACATAGAGAGAAAATGCACCCTAGTAGGTGGCCGCAATTCCAATAGATCAAAGGATTTTGAGGTTGCATGCTTCCTAGACCTTGACCCTTTCCTCTCTTGGGTGCCATCACTAGTAAAGGTCTATAGTCAATTAAAATTAGGTTGTCCTCTTTGTTGTATCAAACATACTGGTTCATATATGGCTTGCTATCTAGTGGATCCTCCATGTAATGCATTAGTGCATTACTTCATGCAAGAATTACAATTGGTCTAGGGGGTTTGTAACATACCCAAAATTTTCTAAGGAAAACCACATGTGACTGCCCTATTTTCACATCTTGACATGTGAGACATTGAGTTTTTGTGATCATACATGTTTATATATCCTTGTATAAGCTCAAATTTTTAAATTTAATTAACTTAAAATATATTATTATGATTTTAAATTAAATTAAATTATTCTCAATTATCATAATTTTATTTAAATGCATTTTAATTTTATTTAAAATTTCCATTATAATTATTTTTTTTCTAAACTATTATCATATTTTCTTATTGAACCTAAAATTTTCTATAATGTTATTAATTGCTTTGATTTATTTGGATTGATTAATATTTCTCTTGATTTATTGCTTTAGTAATAATTATTTTTAGTTTTTTGAGAAAGTTAAAATAAAAAGGCCACATACACCCCCAAAATATCCCATATTTAATTTTAATATTTAGTTAACTTTAAATTAGAAAGTTTCAAAATTGTTAACTTAATATACAAATCCTTTTATTAAGATAAAAAAAACTGTACACCTCTTAATGGAATTGCTTTGCTTTGGTCTCCCCCCCCAAAAAAAAGGATGATTATTATCTTAACAAAAAAATGGGAATTAAATAATCTTCTTATGGATAGGATCAAAAGTACTATTCATGAAGATGTGGTGTAAAGGAGACCTAGATGGATAACATTACCTAAACTTAAAAGTTTACCCTCTCCTTCCTTTTCATTCCCTCTTGGATTGAAATCGAATGTAGCATCATGGAAGCTTATGCGTCCGTTTTACCCTACAACAAATGCTATGGCTATTATACTACAGCGGGCGCACGTAAGTTGTTGCATAATATTGATTGCCCTTGTAGCATCTTGCCAATAGCAGCAAATTACAACTGGTACACTCTCCTCTACATTGAGAGTGATCTCTAGGCTATTTAAATAGCCTCTGGATGCCTAGGGTTAGGGTTTTCCCCTGCCCTCCAATTCATTCACACCTAGCTACCCTTATCCACCCTTGCATACATAGGGTTCACATGTCTATCTCTCAACACCCCCCTCAATGCTAGAGTGGCATTGGGCTACAAGACATGTTAATGTCCCCCCTAAAAAAAACAGGGATGTCTCTATGAATTAGGCTAGAAGAGTGCTTATAAGTAGAGGATTTATCGATTTAGAAAAGTCGATCACAGCTGTTTTGAGACAAATTTGGCCTCCAATTCATTTGGTACTTCAAGGATGGTAGGACATTTACTAGTAATATGCCTTGTCTTCTTACATTTGTTGCACTTCATTTTGTTAGGATATTATTTCCAATAGTTATTGATAAGATGCCATTTCTTATTGCAAAAAGAGCATTTGGTGGAGATAGTATGAACTAAGAGTTGCTCATGGGTTGTTGAAGTAGATGCTTGACTGGTGTTATGTTCTTTTTGATTTCTTTTCTCCTAATCTAAACTAGATTGGATGGTGCTTTCCAAGGTTGGATTTGGGATATTTGTAAGAGTAGTTACAAGGGTTGGGAATACCTTCTTTACATCTTTTGAAGAGAATTGCAAGGCAATCTTCATCATGAATTGGACCTTGAATTGAGGATAGCTGTGCCATGAGCCCCTTCATGTGAGAAATAAACTTACCTAGGTCTTCTTCTTATTTATACTCTAAGCTTAAAAAATTGATCTTAAGGATAATTTTGGAGTTCTTTCCTTTAGCACCATAAAGCTTTTCAAGCTCATCCCATTTCTCCTTGGTAGTGGAGAGTTGGTCAATGTGATGAATCAAGGATTCATTTAGATGAAGCATGATTATGGCTTGAGCTCTTTCATCATCTTCTACATCAGGCGGATTTGATGGATCAATAACCCTTGTCCCTTTGATGAAGGGCCAGTAGCCCTGTTTCATAATTTTATACTTCACTAATACTTGCCATAGATGAAAGTCTTGTCCATCAAACTTACGGATTTGAGGTCTAACATTACTATAGGCCATGGCCATGATAGGAAGGTCTTACTCATTTTCTAGGCAATGGTAGTGTCTAGTCCTTTACACAATGGCTAATAAGTGCGGAAGTAAAAGAGATGATTAAACAAATAGCATGCTTACATGTGATATGTTACAAAATGAGATGAGGGATGAGGACAATGGTCTATGTGTTTATAACCTACACATAGCCTTACAATGATAGGCACTTAATGAATATACTTAAGATAGAGACTTCCTCAAGATTGATATTTAGGGTAAAACATCTTCCACATACAGATTAGAAAAAGGATCATGACTATGAGATTAGCATTATACTTATAAGCATTCATCTCATAGTATATGTTTACAAGCCGGAGCTTAATGATGTTCACTAAGTGTCTTTGAACCTGAGATGGAGCTTCTAGATTTGCAAGAGACTCCATAAGACTTGAATCAGTAATTAGAATCACTATTAATATCAAATAGGATTATTAATGTTAAAAGAAGAAAGCTTGAAGTTTTTTGGCTATGGATGCCAGAAAACCCATAGCTAGGGTTTTGTTGATGATGGGAAATAGAGAGGGAAATCCTCTGAGCCCTCTTAGGTGTAGATGGCACTCTTTGGGAGCTATGAAAGATCCATAATAGCTACCTCCAATGCACCCTAAACTGCCCATGGTCCAGCTCAAAGCAAGTTGGTGCTTGAAACTACACCAAATATGCTTCTACAGCAATGTCGTGCTCTTGCGACCACAACGTCAAGGTTTTATGTGCTAGGTTGCTGTGCCTTGAGCTAGGGAAGAGATCTTTAGAAGATTTCTTGAGCTAAAATGCTCTCTTTTGCTCTCCCCATGTCCTCCAATGGAGGTGGATATAGTAGAAAGCTATGGAGGTGAAGGATATGATGAGAAACTAGCATGCTCATATGCACTTAGTGGGAAATGGAGTTGAAGGAAGCTTGTTGGATTAGAGATGGCTTTGATAATTGGAATATCAGACTGAGAGCAAGAGAAAGTGTGCTTACTAGGGAGGCAGAGCTCAAGTACAAGAAGAAGATATTGCTTAATGAGTTGTTTACAAGTACAACTAGTACACTCTCCTCTATATTGAGAGTGACCTCTAGGTTGTTTAAGTAGCCTCTGGATGGCTAGGGTTAGGGTTTCCCCCTTCCCTCTAGTTCATTCACACCGAGCTACCCTTATCCAACCTTGCATACATAGGATAGGGTTCACATGTCTATCTCTCAATAGGCTAACCACAGGGGGTGGAAATAGGAGGGTGAAATGCTGGCCAAAAATGATGTGCAAGGACTTGACATTGTTCTTACATTGGGCTATGCATTTACATTCAGTGAGGAGATGCTCCAGGAAGGCACTAGCCTAGGAGATGGTGAGGGTGTCATGAAGAAAGAAGAGGGAGGCCACCTTGCATGATACATTGAAGGCTTTGGACTCTGTAGGTAGCCTCAGGAAAAAATGGAGCTGAGGCAGTATTCATTTTTATAGACTAATGTGAAAAGGGCATCCATCTCCTTGTTAGAAGCATAGTGGTGGGAGCATTAGCTACACCATTCATGGAGAGATGACGCTTCTCCTACACATGCTAAGGGGTAAGGTCATAGTTGTGGTAGTTTAGGTACACATGGGGGCCATTGTGTAGCTGAATCAAGATGGTCTCCACGTTAGAATGTACTAAGATTAAATCCCATGGAAAGACAAGGAAGGTGTTGAGACATAGACTATTCACCCAAGGAAGGATAGGCTCCTTGGCCGCAGAGAGCTGTGATGGGAGACTCTATCGAGATGAAGGATGGAGGAGAGCAATGCCATGGATGGAAAGAAGAAAGATATGGCAAGGAAAAAAAAAGTGTGAGAGGATGCTAAGGTTATAGAGAGTTGAAACTAGAAGGCGTGATAAATGGAAATTCAAACAAAATTTTACTTATGAGGGGGTGAATGCATAGCGGGTGGGTGGCTTGAATGTGGCCAATGCATATTTGCCATGTCAGTAGATGGGGCCATAAGGAATAATAAGTAGGGCACCATTCTCCATTTATTGTACCACTACCTATAATGAAGGTCATGGAATGGTATGATGAGGATTGATTAAGAGGATCCATGTCATTAGAAAAACGAGGATTTGCATCACTTTCTAGTTGGACACAAGCGATCATGGGGGTTTCAAAACTGCATGCAAAGCTCATGGCGAAAGGTGCAAAAACTAGTGAGATAATGTTAGCAAGGCACTCTGAAGTAAGTGTGAAGTGAAAGCATACAAGATGAAAGAGAGGTGAAGAGACCAAGGGTATATAAACAAAAACAATGGAGACTTGAGCACCCAAAGAGATAGGGTCGAAATCTTCTTGTTTTTCTTTCTTCTTCTTCCACACAAAAGAACTAAGTCTACAATATGAAAAAGGAATAATATAAAAGTACTACAGTGTATGTATATGTGGTCGCAAAGTGTGAACCCACTAAGAAAAGAAGAGGTGGCACAATACAATGTGCCATAGTCAAGGGTGGACTAAATGGGTGTAGTCCAATTGTAGAATCACTCACACATCCTCCTGTCTATCACCTAACATGCTAATGAGTAATATCCTATCACATCACCAAGGCATGTAGTGGATGCCAACTCATGTAGATATTGACATCTCAACATTTCCCCTCGAGCTTAGCATGAGCTCATAAACTCCAAGCATAGTTTTGAAGCATTGAATCTTCTCAGCTCCCAAGGCCTTGGTGAAAATATCAGTAGCTTGGTCCTTTGTACTAACATAAACCAAGTCAATATCACTTGCCAAAACGTGCTCCCAAATAGAATGGGACCTCTATGTGTTTGGTCCATGCATGGTACACTAGGTTTCTAGACAATTGAATGCTATTAAGGTTATCAAAGTAAATGATAACCTTCTTGTCCACTTGCATTAACCTCACATCCTATAATTGTAGCACCTCTATACTCTACCTTTGTATACTAGATAAGGTAGTTGTCTATTGTTTCTTGTTGTTCCAAGTAACACTAGCACTGCCAAAGGAAAAGTGTAAAACCACTGGTGGACCTCTTGTCTGAAATATGACCAGCCCATTCTACATTTGTGTAACCATGCAAGTCCAATGGTATGCATGCACCATAGAATAAGACATAGTCCAATGTGGACTTGATATAGTGTAATGTGCACCACACTACATCCAAGGCTTTCATGGAAGCAACATAAATTGGCTCTCTAAACCAACTATGTAGTTTAGGTTTGGCTTAGTGATTATCAAATAATGTTAAAGGAGGTGGCAGTTAGTGGCCTTTAAAAGTAGAGGCCGACAATGGCGCATTAATGAGCCGATGGTGGTGGAGAAGCAATGAAGACCATTTGACGTGGCACATGGACACATAGAATATCGCAACAAATAATAGGCTGTATAAGGAAGGGAGCAAGGAGATCAAGGATTGCATAGTTCAAGAGAGAAAGGGATCAAGTATCCAAGGGAAATTAGGATTTGAACAAAGAGGGCTCCCATGCTCGTCGACTAGTAGATCTTTAGAGTGTCCCTCCAACCAGTCCTTTAATTGGCATCTTGAGTGCAATCTAGTAGTAGAGTTATCACTTGTATTGTCCTCAGTCACAACATTTGGTAGCAGTAGTACTATCCTTGTCTTGTATTCACCAATTGTCTTGAGATCATGAAGATTTTGTGATCCCTCATTGATTGTCTCTAAGCACCATGTCATCATCACTTTCCATCTGTACTGAGATAGTTGTATTTTTTTCATATAGTGACATACATTTGAAATGATTCTATTGAGTACATTTGGTATCTAATTTCATTATTGTGACTATGTCAAGCTTTGTACACTAGATGCTGACTGTAGAGTAGGATGTCGGTGTCCACCTGTGTTGGCTTTGAGCATGATGACCTCACTCCTTTCTAGGGTAGTAGTGCTTGCACCTAATTATACATGACAACCATGATCATCATTTCTTTATGTGGCACTAAGCTGAATGCATATGCATTTGCATAGTCCGTTCAATGTAGTTTCGGCTCTAGGCCAAGCACGATGGTCCAAGTCTAAAAATCACGAAATGATACCATCTCTTGATGCTTCTTTGATCCTCAACAATGATGTATCCCAAGCGCAAAAATCTTGTCCATAGTTTCAAAGGCAATTTTTTCATTCCACTTCCCTAATTGGTAGCAAACTTGCGCTGCCCCTAATTGCTTCCACTACTCCACTAAACCTAACAAGTTGTTTCTTGGCTTATGTTAACCCAATTGTTATTCCCTCAATATCCCCAACTCCACCCTCACTTCCAATTCCAATGGCCCACCCACCTAGTATCTGTGGCATACATGATCAGCTTCCCTAGTTAAGTCAATGAGTCTCACAAGGGTGCCATATTCAAATCTTCAATGTGAAAAAAGGTTGCAACCCTGCTAATAGCAAAACATGGCGAGCTAAAATGGAATGATACACTCACCATATTTTGTATTCAATTCCAACCCGATTGAATGGATGCACAAAAGCTTGAAGCTCTGCAACTTTAAGTAAGGGGATTGATCAATTTAGGCATATACCGCCCAATGCACTATTCATAGTAGAATTGGCCCCAATGCTCAACCAAAAGATGAGATGTTGAATACATTGTATGTTCAAGGTTTCAATAAACCTATCCAAAAATTATTTCCTTCCAATGATCTATCGGGTAATAGCATAGACCCATTCTACAAGAGATCTCTTAGCTTGGAGCAATTTCTATTCAAAGAAAAGTTGAGAAAAGAAAGAAAATCCAGTAAGGCAACAGAAAAGCACCACAATGATGACAATAGCGATTTTGATTCTTATTTTAACCTCGAGGTAGAATCTAGCAGAGAGGAATCTAACTATGAAGAGGAGGAGGAGAATAATCCCACCAAGAGTAAGAAGTAGGATAAGGGCAAGAAAACATCGGAAAACACCAAGATCAATGAAGTCAAATATATTTGGTACACACAATGCAATAATCTTGGACACATTCATGCTGAAAGCGATCTAAACCAAATATGGTGCAATATTTGCAATATGGCTACTCATAACCCTTGAGTACTTCTAGTGCAATGGAAAGTACCACATGGCCCACCATCCAAGAGGATGGAAAGGCCTATGAACCACCATTTTGGCCAATCAAGCTCTGACACTAGCTATTGCTTACATAAATCGAGAGTACCAATAAGCCCATGGTGGCCATGGTATCTGTGGCCTGGTAGGAAGAGGCTAATGCAATTTTCAGCCCTTCTCTGAACATTGTTTCTTTTGCATGTAGGAAGGACACTAGAGATTAGAGTGTTTGGACACTCAAGCATATGATGCTCAAAAGGCAAGGACAAGGCCTGTCTCACATGCTCAAAGATAGCATAGTGGAAATCAAGGAATTGCCAAAATCAAATGTTCATGTGATAATCTAATAAGGCAAAACATGAAAAAATGTTACATTGCGACCCACTAGAACTTCATGGGTAGAGCAAGAGAAAGTCCACCATCAAGTGGCAGGATGGTCAACATGTGAGTCGACATCAATGAAATATCAAGCCCCGAGTTCTAATCTAGAGGTTAAACCTGAAAATTGGTCTAGTAGCTCACACATGAGGAAACATTCATAGTCTAATGTGTATATCCGTCCAACTCAAAAATGCAATAAGGGGTGAAGGTGAATCCATACCCAAGATAGAGTCACTCAAATCCCAGATTGGTCGGTGTCTATGAAGTTCAAACTATAGCCTGAATTTTCATGGGTAGTAGAAACCCAAAACAAGAGAAAAACAAGCAAGTAGTGAGAGAGGATCCACAACCCAGTGGAGTGAAAAATCCACGTTGTCACCCTAGGATTCACAAAGGGAAGTAGCTAGAAGTTTATCCAAGCAAGCGGAAAAGCCAATTACTAGATGAGAACCACAGTAAAGATCGCAAGATGAATTCAAAAGATCACCTTGGACAGAGACATGGTAAAATCAAAGACACTAATTTTGGAGGAAATAGAACCCAATGAATGGATGCTAATCCCACAATAGCAGTAGAAGGGAATACACCAAGTTTTTTGACTATTCTAAAGCAATCCAAAGTATCAACTAGATGGGGACCATTGAATATTACTATGCTAGTAGGTGACCTCTTGATTCTTATTCTAGCTTTCAAGGATCACCTTTTGAAGATGATTCAACTAGAGTGCCCTATATTACTAGAACCAAAAGTAGTGGCTATGACTACTAATTCTCTGAAAGTAATAATTCGTAAAATTTAGTAGGAGCCTATACCAACAAGCCCCCTTCTGATCCATCCATTCTGGTTATTCTTGTTTGATGTAAGGACCAAATCATTTAGAATGTTCTACTTGATAGTGGATCTAATATCAATATTATCACATTGGCAACTTGTCAAGAATTGGGTGTAACGTGTCCACTTGTCCACTTGTGGGATACGTCTTAGCAGCCCATTGGGAGGGGAGTCTAGAAAGCGCCACCTGGCACTCGCAAGGAATGTCAAAGGGTTTGCGATCTAGGTCTTCCCAAGTCTGCCCCGAAGCGGAAGTATCCAGCCGTTCCCACTTAGGACCGATCTGAAGTTAGGGTTCCTTTCCTATCAGCCAAGTCTCTAGGAAGTAGCTAGCATCGAGCTCCAAATGAACCACTTTGCATAGGAACAATAGAGTCGAAGCAGATTTATACTGCACTTGGTTCATGGAGAATGGGAAACGAGAGGGATGCGAAGCTCAACCTCTCTGCCCATAAGGCATAGTCTTATTCCGCTCCCCTAAAATAACATACATCGGGATTCTAACTCTGCTGACTCTAGGTCTTCACAGTTTCGTTATTACGTCTTTTAAGAAAATTTCCCAGCTAACCGGGACCACCCTTCCATAGGACGGACCCAAGTCACGTCCACCGCACTTTCCTCGATAGCTTTAGTTGTCTAATTAGGTCCTACCACATTTATGTGTGACATTTAAAATCAGCTTCATTAATTAAGCCTTTTAGGGCATAGAGTTCATTCACGTAATTTACATACATACACAAAAACAAAACAAGCAGTCCTTTTATCAAACAAGTTCCTTAACTTATCTTTAAGTTAATCTTTGTCTCCTGCCCATACAGGAGAATTATGTATCCCTTTTGTCCAACATAAGTACCCGGTCCAAATCACATGGCACCGAAATTTCCATCCTTTATCTAGAATAGGATCCTCCAACGTCCCAAACGTTGGGCTCACGGGGATCTCCAACTCCATTTTGGATAGGCAAGGGGTGTCTAGAGCTCCATCTGACCCACAAGCAGTCTAGAAGTGAGATGCCATTTTCGTGGTTGGCCTTTTCACCACTTGACCATCAGCCTGTGAATCGAGCAGTGCCCTCTTAGGATAATCCGCAATGTGATCTTGGAGATGATCCATGCGTGCAAAATATTCTTCCTTAATTAATCCAATTAAAATTCAAGCACAATCAAAGCAATCAGCCCTAATATCATATTCTAGAAAAAAATTCCTTTATTCCCATGGCAACTTGTCATTACAGACCCCTGCCATGCATTTGCCATCAACACAAGCCTTGGAATATTTATCCAAATCACAATGCAACAATCCCTTGATTGAAAGAAAAACATTCAGGGTGTTTTTCAATCAACCAACAAAACTACTTGTATTTTTCCCAAACAATACAATAATAGACGTGATAATAATTCCATCGCATATTCACTCTCCCCCTTGGGGCCAAAGAGTAGAGTTTACTTAATATTCCCTCCTTTATCCTAAGGCATATGCTAAAGGTTCCAATACTATACATGACATAAGTCCTATCATTCCAATGCAAATTAATCAATCTAGCAAGAGCATTTATGCCTCTTCTCTAAGTGGCAATTATCTTTTAGCATTTTCCTACTATGCAACATTTTTTTCTTGGCTTTATCTTCCTTTCTCCTAAGGCAAGGAGTTGCATGTCATCGATGAAAAGTTTACATAATCTCTCCCATGTATGTACCGTGTATATGCATTTCCAAACTTTAAAAAATTTTATCCTTGGTAAAGATTAATCAAAGACTCATCGATGCTCAATACTTTAGTGTCCCATATGTTGCTTATGCTATGCATGGATTCATCACATAGCAACTAGGTGCAACTTAACTCCCTTTGATACAAGCACTTCACAAACTTCATCTTTGAATATTTGAGATGCGATTTATCCTTTTCAATGACCTATTCTAGCACCACAAGGTACGGAGCCTAATGCATCTCTTGCAAGCATTAAAACAAGCATCTATCAATTTGAAAATACATTACTTACGACCCATACCACAATTGGATTGATAGTGATGCCTTCACCCGAAGCTCTGTTGGTTGCAGGATTGTCATCTGCACGTGACATTCTTCGTCTGCAAGTAGACTCAAGAGATTAAGAAGGTGGAATAGATTTGAGATGGGAGAGCGAAAGAGAAGATGATTAAATCGAGGATCGAGATAGAGGGGAAATTGTGCAACCTCTCGGGGTAACTCTTCTCTCTCTCTCTCTCTCTCTCTCTCAAGCTCTCTCTCACAATCTCTTGGAGGGGTATACTGTCTCTCTCTCCCTCTCTCTTACAGCCTTTCAGGGTCTCCTTATGCTCCCTTGTGCCTCCCCATGCCTCATATCTATAATAAATTAGAGAGGAGGGGATAAGTCTGAGAACAAGAGCGGAGAGCTCTTAGAAGACTCGGTGATTTGATGCTCAGATCATAAATTTGATGGTTGCATTGGCTCCAAAAGGGGGGTAAAACCATAAGACACTTGATTAGAAAGCTCTTAGTTCACTCCTTATTCTTTTCTCTGTTCGAAGTGCTATCTATTGTCTGTAGACTGTGATCGCGGCGCACGCGATTTCGCCAGTCACTTTTCTTTATTTCTCTTTTTATAAAATCTCCAAATATAACTAAAACATCACTTGTTTTTTCTTTTAAATGACTTTTAGTTCTATATTTTTAGGATAATATCTAAAATATAATAGTTCCCCCCCCCCCCCCCCCCCCCCCCCCCAAGAATCTAATATTTTTGGACCATTCAAACTATACACATTAATACTAGTGATTAATATGGCTCATAAGTCCCATTCACATTGTACTTTTCATGAAGGGTGGCTACGGTCCTTATCAATTCGAGAAAAAATGTCAGATTTATGACTCTCAAATTTTTTAAATATATTTTTAATTGAATGAAAATTATTAGCTATTAATGTTAGTCAGTTTTTACCTTAGTTAGTCTTTAGTTAGTAATCTTACTAACTTATTAATTGACTAACTAACTTTCTAACTAACCAACTAACTTTTATTGCGTGGAAATATTGCATTGGGATTGATGAATTGGGAACTAGCCCCCTTCTTAGTAAGAATGGCCAATGAGAAATGGGTAAGACCTCTTTGTATCATATGCTCTATCCTTCAAGAAATCACGATAATTCAATTATTGGTTTCTTTGGTGGTGTTGATTATGGAGCATGTCGATGACGATTACCGCCTATTATTGGGAAGAGATTGGCTATGCCATGCCATAACTAGGATAAAGATAAACTTATAATCTAGAGATATCAACATAAAGTGAGTGTGTTCTATTGACTAATGTTGCCCCATTTGCACCACACTACTGACTGGCTATTTATTGAAATGGTGAATATGGTAGAGGGCTTAAGTGATGATGAAGAAGAAGAATTCTTGAAGGTGAATGCTCATTTACAGACTTGCTATCTCATTATTGTGTTGCAGATCAATGAACAATATATGCAATCACAAAGTTTGCAGCTCAAAGTCTCCGTGAAGTAGGAGAATGACAATAGTCCTGACAGTTTTGAGGGAACCTAGAACCGGGACTGTGAGATGAAAAATATTGATGCTAATCAGATTGCTGACCTTGACATAAAGGAAATCCTAAGAAGCTAAGAGTATGAGTTTTAGGTGCAAATGTAGAAGGTCACAAGGGTATAGGAAGATGAATTGGACACACTATATCTTGGTTCAAAAAGACCAAAGCAATCAAGATTAGAGTCCACTAGAGCCAAACAAAATTTTGATAGCAACTCATCAGTTAGTTGATAGAATTTAAAGATGTTTTTGCTTGGAAATATTCAAAGATGAAAGGAGTGGATCCTTGCTTGTATCAACATTGGATTCCTTTGAAACTAGATTATTTTCTAGTTTGGATATAGCACTATAGGATGAACCCTTACATGGCCAAATAGGGCAAAGAGGAGCTAGATCCACTATAGCGAGTTGGATTTATAGCTCTAGTAGATTGGATTTCCTCGATTGTCATAGTTCCTAAAAAGAACAAGAAGCTGCAAATATGTTTGGCCTACAAAAAGCTTAATGCAGCCACAATCTAGGATCCCTTTCCCATCCCCTATTTAGATGCTATCTTGGATGAAGTGGTTGGCCATGAGATGTAATCTTTTCTTTAACGGTTTCAGTGGATGCACCCAAGTTCAGAGGATCAATCTAAAATAGCATTCATCACTCCCTAAGGAGTGTTTGGTGATGTGATTTGGTCTCCGACCTCTTTTTAGAGAGACATGCAGGGGATATTTGGGCCTTATTTGATTGATTTTACGAGAGTCTTTTTGGATGATTTTAGTATCTTTCGAAAAGCCATGATATATTTTGATGCAACTCAAACTCTGCCTCACATGTTACCACAAGGTAAGTTTAAATTTAAATCCTCTAAAATGTGTGTTTACTGTTAGAGGCAACATTTTATTGTGCTACATTATTTCTCAAGACGACATTTCTATCAATCACACTAAGGTGGCAGCCATCACGCAAGTTGTAGTACCAAATTCACCAGCCATTCTACTCAGATTCTTAGGTCAAATTTGGTGGCTGTTAAGAAATACGGATCTTGAGAAAGATTAGCTATGGAGGTCGAAAATCATAGACATGAAGCATGATAACTAAAACTAGAAAAGACTCTTACTAAAGTGAATTAGGTTCCAAGATTAATTAACTTGGACTCATAAACATAATCTTGAGTAGACAAAGACATAAACTAAAAGTACAAAGTACAATAATACAAAGTTTTTATAGTTGTAGGATGGTATCATGTTTCCCTCACTATGCCTGTGGGATATACGTTAGCTTTTCTAGATTGTTGCATGTTCCTTGCCTTATTACTCCATACAAAGAGGCTATCATAGGAGTGTGATGGCATATTTCTCAACATCCCTCCTTAATCATAACCGTGAAAGCATTGAGTATATAGAGTTTGTCATGAGTAGATTCTTGCTAAGTGTAGATATGGAAAAACCAACCACATAAAGCTAGAAGTTGTTACAAGGGCTCACTAAGTGTGTAGAGGTTGTAGTGCAAAAGGTTACATGAGGAGTATAAGGCTTATAATTGGAGCATTAATGCAAGTATATACAAGGTTCCTAGCATGATTTTTTTTTCAATGTGCCCAATTATTTTACAAAAGTCACAACCAATGTCTTTCTTACCTTTGTACTTGTTGTTAACATAGAGCACCTATTCTTCTTTTGAAGTGCTTGCTTCCTCTTTACCTTTGAGCTTCTTCTCTTCTTCAAGAGTGATGCTTTGATGTCTACTAGATTTGGATTTGGCATATTAATTAGTGTGATGGAGATATTACCAAATTCTAGAGAAAGACTCTTGAATAAGACTCCAATGCATATGTCTTTTTCCATTTTTAAGTTAATCCTTGTATGTTGAGTTAGTAGACTTCCCATATAATTAAGGTTAGTTGCAAGGGATGTATTAGCCTTCATATCCAACTTGTAAAGCTCAATCAACAATCCATATTTTGAAGATTTAGATTGGGAACCAATAGTGTTTCCAACCATTCTCAAGTAGCATGAGATGTATTGTACGCATCTACATGGTGGATATAACAGTCACCATCAAGCTCAAGCTTGATGATTGCTTGGACTTTTTCATCACTCTTTTGCAATACTGCTGCAAAAGTAGCATCTCTGGGCTTCTTCTCCCTAGCCACTGATTATTGACCATAGACCTTTCTTCATAAGAATCAATTTGATCCTTGTTTGCCATGTGTGGAAGCATGCTCCTTTAAAGCAGGAAGAGGGTGAATCCTTGCCCATTTTGGAGGTTTGAGCAGCAACAAATATCTGAAAATAGATCAACACAAGCATTGAACAACTGTGTCAAGAGACACAAGTGGAAGTAGTGTCAAAAGACACTATGCTTTGATGATTGATGTTGAATCCTCCCTTCCATGCAATCTTACTAAAACCTCAATATAGCTCTAGATCAAAGTGGCACTAGCAAGGCTAGAGCCAAATGGAGTAAGAAAATGGAGTGAAATTTGAGCTTGAAGTCTGATCGCTATGGCTATCACAATTAGGGTTTTGATAGGAGCTCGGTTTTTTGCTTTGTGTGCTTGATAGATTGAATCATTTGGCAAACAATTTGAGTTAAAGATAGCTTAGAATATAGTCTTCAAAAGCCCTAAGGTCGTGGGGAACATCACAGTGTGTATGAGTGGTGCTAGTTGTACGATCTGAACAGGCACAATCTAGACATCTAGACAGTGAGCCAAAACAAAAGAAATGCTAGAGATAGGTGACCACAATGTCAAGCTTTGATGTGACAAGGAGAAGCATCAAGAGTAAAGAAATATATTTCCAGAAAACAACTCAATGAGATATGTGCTAGAATGTGAGTTCTCAGCCCTCCAAGTGAGGTAGGTGTTGCTAGCTATGGAGGTCAAGAAGAGTAGAGTGAAGAGATGAAGACTTCTTCTAGAGCTCAACTGAGCTAAGGTTGAGGAGAGTTGGATGAGTAGTGTGCAGAGCTAAACTAAGCTCACCAAGGCTCTGATACCATGTTAAGAAAAACAAATCTTGAGCAAGGCTAGCTATGGAGATTGGAAATCATAGACAAGAAGCATGATAACTAAGACTAGACGATACTCTTACTCAAGTGGATTAGGTTCCAAGATTAATTAACTTGGACTCATAAACACAATCTTGAGTAGATAAAGACATAGATTGAAAGTTGTGGGAGCTTTCGCTCAACCGCCAAGACCCACGGACCGCTTATTGTTTCAAGCGTTCCAAGCGAGCTCTCATGGCTATCTCTCACCTAGCCGACACGCCGTCGATCCTACAAATGCAGTGAACTTACCTTGATGCTCGATCGAGTACCCTCCTCTCTCTCACACTCTGGTAGCTCCACGATTCTCGATGCTAGCTCAAGCATCCTCAAGCCTCCTCCATCTCCAAGCTCCATCCTCCATAGCCGCGCGCAAGACAAGAGAAGAGAAGAGAATAGAAGTTGGGGAGAGGAGATGGTGAAGAGCTTCACCCTCTTGATTCCTCGCTCTCACACACACTCACTCCCTCACACTCTCACACTCCCTCTCTCAAGAGCATACACAAGCAAGAAGGAGAGAAGAAGAGAGGAAGAAGAAGACTCGTTTTGCCACACCAAAGAATGAGCTCTTCATTCACTTTTCAACTTTATATACAAAACCCTACTTCCCTTTTGGGCGGTCATCCCCTTTTTCCCTTTTTTACATGGCCGGCTGTTTTCCATTGTCCTTTTATCTTCCTTGTTTCCTTTTCACTACCCTTCTATATTTACAAATCGCACGGGTGAGAGCCCGACACTCTTTTACAAGATTTAGGGTGCGCTTTTTATGCGCCTTTCCCTTTTCGTGTTTGCCTCGGCCTTTTAAGGCTGTCCTTGCGCTTTTGGCCTTTTCTCATTTTTTTCCTTCCGTCGGGCTACCTTTTTTCTGCCTTTGCCCTGCGTCTTTTCCACTTTATTTCGCTCTCTTCGTGTTGGGGTTAACATTACCCCCCTCCTAGACGAGTGCCAGTCCCATGGCACTCATTGGCGTAGGGAGAAAGTGGTAGCATGCACTGAAGACTTCAGGGGACAGGGGCACCTGGGGCATGCACTGGTGACCGGTTCGCATGGGGGTTGGTTGGGGATGCTGCGTAGGACGATTTGTCCGGCTTGTCGGATGATGGATGGGCAATTAGCATTGGACGTGGATGAAGAACGAATGCCACTTGTGCTGTGGTCGTCAACACCTGCAATTGAAAACCTGTCAGGTGGTCTCTCCCTAGGGGTAGTGCTAGTCTCTGTGTTGTGCACAAGACTTTTTTTTTTTTTTGTAGTTTGGGAGACAGGTTGAACTCTAAGCAAGCTGAGAGTATTGTCCTGCACTTGAGGACCCAAACTGTGAATTAGTTCTGTGTAGGTATTATGTGAGTGTGGTGCTTGTGCATACTTAGATATTACTTAGCTAGAAGACTGGGTGGCGTGGGGCTGTGTAGAGCAGAAATGTGGTAATGAGGAGATGAAGTACACCTTTGACGCCTGCTTGGAGACGTTGTTAGGGGTGTGCCATTGTCGTCAAAGCTTGCTTTCTTTCTTTTTTTTTTTTTTGAGGTGGGTACATGGAGGCAGCGGTACAAGGGATAACGGGAGTTCTACTCCTCATCATCCGAATGGTGGGTAAGGGTGGGCGGAGGGCGGGGGGCCTTGTTAAGGAATTTTCGGCTTAGCAAGTAGCCCTTAATGTGGAGGCGGGTTTTGAGGGTGGTGGTGGAGAGAAAGGGGTGGTTGCAATGTGTGAATTTGTTGTCATTCATGTCTTCCAGCAGTGCACCACAGAAGGATGGCAAAAGAGCAGCATGCATCATGAAACGGGTCATGGTGGTGCTGTCTATGGCATTGGGGTCAAAATAGAGGGGTGGAAGGTGGCATTCTTGGGGTGCGGGTTCTTGGTGTACTAGGATTCTAATTAACCTAAGGTAGTTACAGGTGGTGATGAATGCTGGGTCGGGGCAAGAGGTGAATTCGTTAAGGAATTTATCTATAGAGCTGTACAAGTCGGGAAGGGTGAAGAGAAGAGCGTTCCTATGGGAAGTGGTATTGGCATTATAAATGACGGGGAAGTCGACCTGCCGTGGATGGACGGGTTAAAATCCACTCCTACCCTTCGAGGATACGGCATAAAGGTGGGGTCGTTCCTTTTCGAAGGGAGGGTGTTGCAAAAAGCCATCCACGCCTCCAGGTTGACGTAAAAAATGCGCCGCCTCCAGGTGGGTTGGCAATTATAGCCTTCCACTGTGCGAGGTACCTTGAGGACTTTGTCTTGCCAAAACTCGCGGTCCTCGGCCCCCCAAGCAGTTGGGTGGGCCTCACGCTCTTCTAACCATTTAGCCTTGAGCCGGGCCCCCATGGCGATGACATCCTCTACCAACTGAATGGGCAGCACCCTATTCAAGGCGGTGGGAAACTCGAAGCGTAGGTCGAAGGGGTCTCGGCTATACTCCTGCTGCTCCCAGATAATCATTTCAGAGCGGTATTCAGCGGGGGAGTCTTGGGTGCGCAGCGGGAAAGGGGCAGGCTATTTCGGGGCAGGTCTGGCCTTCAGTTTTCTTATTGCCTTCTCCACCATTTCCTTTCTTCGGGTGGTGTGGGCAGCTCTTCGCTCGGCAGATGTGTCATGGGGTGGCACTTCGGTTTGTTGGGGTTGAGGGGGTGGTGGGACATATTCCTCTCCTTGAGGCCCTAGGTCAAGCTCTGGCTCACCCCCTTCCGCTTGCTCCTCCTCCTATATTTTCTCCTCAGTGAACCCAAGGTCGTCCATCTCCTGTGTTGTCAGTCCTACTTGTGCCAGAAATTTTATTTGTTCTTCTAGGCTCTGCGGCAGGCCTCCTAGCTGCAGTGGTACGTGCAGGCCTGCCGTGAGGGCCCTATGTGCAATGGTTAGCTTTCTCTGCACAACTGATCATTGGCCTCATCTGTTTCTGAGCTGGGCTGCCTCTGCCTGGTTTTCAGCCATCACTCTATCTCCCTCAGCCTTGGCCAGGCGGCGTGCTAAGTCCCACACTCTCTGCTTGTTATGATTGGACCATTCCTTTGCCCGTCTCTCCACGTCTTCCAGGCTTTCCCCCTGTTGGAGGGTCATCGCCATAAATTGTTGTTGCTGGGCTTCAAGCTCATGGCGCAAGCGGGACTGCTCTCGATGCTCCTCTGCGGTCTGCTCGTTGAGTTGGTCCTGCATTGCCTGCAACCTGCGCACCTGTTCTGCCCTTAATTGATCCATCTCTACAACCTCTTGTCTAATTTTCTCAAGCTGACTCTATGCCTCCAAGTTGGCTGTAGATAACCGGTCATTCTTGCGCTGAAGGTGGGCAGTTGTCTCCCTCTCCCTGGTGAGACGCTCCATTAGGATTTTCCTTCTTCCCTCCTAGGTAGCGTCAAGCTCCTTCAAGGATTTCAGCTCCTCCGCCTCCTTGGTGCTGGCCTCCTCCCTAAGCACAACAATTTCCTTTTGATATTCTGTTATTTGCCTCACTCTGTCCAGTTGGAGGGCGGCTTGTGATTTGCGCTCCGCTGCCAGCTCCTCCACCGCCATCCTCCTTTCTTGCCTGGCCGTTTGCAATTGCGCGAGCAGCTTCTTCACGTAGTCATCGTAGTGGCCTGTTGGAGGTGGGGAGTGGGACATGATCGTAGTGGTGGCAATCTCCTCCACTTTTTGTCTTTTCACTTCTGGCCCTAGCTCCAGCTCGGCCGTCGCTGCCCTTTTGGCACCTGAAATTGGGGTGGCCCCGGCTGCTTCCCTTGCCAACTCTCTTTCCACCAAGAATTGCAATCAGGTGACCATGTTGCTTTCATCGATCTTTGGGGTGTGCCCCAGGGCGGCTGTGGTAGGGGGTGTCACCGTGAGGGGAGTGGCTTGCATGGGTGATACGAGGAGAGGGGAGATGGGTTTGACTGGGTCTTTTCCTTTCCCTTCTGCAGGAGGCAGCGGCACAGGTTCCGGCATACCAGTGCTGGGGCCGGGTGCTTCAGGTTGGTATGGACTGCCCGCTCCTTTCACGTCTTTTCTCCACTGTTCCTCGATGGAGCGATGGGTCGCCAGCTCCAATTCTTCTTCTTCCCTCCTCCTCAGCTCCTCCTTAGCCCTCTTTCTTCTTTCCTTCTCTTCTCTTACCGACTCTCTTCGGGCCCATTTGAGCTCCTCCTTCTCTTTTCTCCTTCGCTCCTCCTCTCTCTTTCCGTGCAGGGCTTTGGTCCGTTGCTCCGCTTTCCTTTCTGGTGCAACCTGGCGTTCTCCCTCCTCGTCGGTGTCTGTTTCTGTTTCATCCGACTGCTCTTCCACCTGGGGCTGGGACTGCGACGACGATTTGCCACCTTTTCCGCCATCTCCCTGTTTGTCCTCTCCCGCTCGTCCCTGCCCTATTGCCTCGTGGATGATCGCAGTGAGGGCACCTCCAAAACCTATGGTGGAGGCCTTGGAGGATGAGGCCTTGCGGGTTGATCGAGGTGAGGGGGATTCTCCTGCTACGGCCCTTCCTCCTGTTGCCAGGGCCTTTGCTGAGGCCTCAATCGTCCTTCTCACGAACCTGTTGAGGTTCACCTCATCCAGTGCCTGAGCCGCGATGCTTTCGAGTAAAGGCACATTGATCCTGGACATGATGCTATTGTACCGTTGACTCGAAAATAGGGTATGCATCATTTTTGCCTGCAGTTGAATCTCTGGATCAGGGATGTCTGCCAGGTTGACTCCGTCGTTGGTGTGGACTTTCACTTTGTCCATTCCCAACATGGCGTAGACGTCCCTTTTTGGTTTCTTCTCCACCTTGTTCGGAAGCCCTAGTGCCCTTTCTATCAGTTCAGGGGTCAGTTCAACTTGCACCTGTCTGGTGGCTTCCATGTCCCGCACCGTGACGGTGCCCCTGTTTTTGTTGAAGGTGCGCAGGAACTTGGCGCACAGGGTGTAGTTTATCCTCTGGCCCACTGCGTCCAGATACCTTTGTAAGTGGCATTGCTCTATGATCCGTCGTACCACTGGTTCCTCAATAACCACGTCTTCCAAGTTGAATATGTGGCAGAATTTCAGCTGATTGAATGCTCTGGTTTCCACCGTTAGGCCGTACTGCACCTATTCTTCCTCCGAGAAAGGGAGTTTGCTAGCTTTGTCTTGACCTGCCATGGTCGCCACCTGTACATTCAGTCAATTCACTTTTTAGTATTTTTGGCAACCAATTCGTTGGACGACCATAGCAGATTTTATTGTTCATAACTATGATTTTTCCTTTCAAACTTCTATCACCTATTTCTGCATGGCATTTTAATTTGGAGCCTTTTAATGCTTGGTTCACTTTTTAGTTTTAACTTTCATGCTTGGTTTGCTTTTTAGTTTTAACTCCGTTTACTGCCCCATCCCCCTTGTGGAAAAGAAAAATCCGTCCCAGGATTGGAGGTTGTGGGTCCAAGGCGTTCATGTTGATTTGTGGAGGAGCCAATTGTAGAAGTTGGGGTTATATTCTAAGTGTGCAGAGTAGTCCAGGTCACAGGGTCGGATGCCTACGTGGGTGATGTATGTGAGGACATCGGTGAGGAAATCACTGGAGTTGACCCGACTTGCGATGTGGAGCTCTTCTTCTGTCAGGATGTGGTCGAGATAGGGGTGGCCTAAGATATGATCGTCCATGGTTCGACCTCGAAGAGTGGTTAACACTCAATACGAGGTGGGCACGACGTATGTGGGATCATACTCAGCCGTCTTGATGGCTCGGCGTTGTTTGGCGTTGGTCATTATGTGGCATCCCTCAATTGCCCATTTCAATCAAAGAGTGTACCACTGCTTCAAGAAGGGTGATTCCATGTCCGCCAGGTGGGACAACCTTGTTGTTTCTTGGCTAGTGAGGCCGGATGTCGTGCGCGGGTCAAATGATGGGATGAGGCGTTGCTTAATGGCTTGCTCTTTGGAGACCTTGCGAGTGAGCAGCTCAGCAGCAGAGCGTGAAGCTTGTGCAAAGGCGAATTCAAAAGACTCCCAAGAGCAAGGCATAGTGTGCACGTCAGTTTTGCAAAGGGTTCCGCTAACAGTCCCAAGTCCAGGCGGTCATAGCTGAGGGCCAGTGCAACAAAGGTGGCATCGAGCTGTTTGATGCAGTCCATGACATCATCCCCCGTGTCCTCGACGAGGTCAGCGGCGGCCAGCTTTAGAAATGACTTCCGTTCATAGGAAGGCTTAAGGCCGGTGGGTGGTTGGGGTTTGCTGGAGCTGGAGGTTCTGTCGGTACAGAGCTGTAGCTGGGGGCTTGTTTGAGTCAGCAACCCGGGCGTTGGTTGGATGGATGGGTCGAGTTTGATCTTAGGGGCTATGCTACTGCGGTCAGCAAGGTTGCTGAGTTGCGGGCCGGGTTGGTTGGGTGATGCCTCCTGTGGTGGTGGCCGTTGCTTGGGTCATTGGGCGTGTGTGACACTCGTGGGTTGACTCGCAAAGGAGTCGAATGACTGGGGTGGACCCTACGATTCGTGGTCTTGAGGTGTCAGAGGACAAGGCCTTGCGGTTGACATAGAAGCAGGGCCCGTGTTAGTTGGGATTTTGGGGATCCACAGCGAGGCATTCCCCTCATAGTAGCCTTGTGCACGTAGGAGGATTTTAGGGACCCATATTTGTTTAATCACGCAGCGCTTGTGATGATGGCGTTTTGGTCTCCTAGGTTTAGGTTTGTAGGTGCTCCGTGGACCCGCGCATCTAGTTCTAGGCTGGTCTCGAGGCTTCTTCGGCACCCATTGCAAGCGAGTCTGTTGGGGTTTTGCCTTGTGTTTGGCGGGCCGCGGTGCGTGGGGATCTGGGTGTAGTAAATATGCACGGCCCTCTTCCTTAGTCCTACGTGTGGCTATTTCTATCGGTGGCCCCGTGAGCGGTGTTGGGTTACGAGGCACTTGCTGAAAGTCGTGACAATAGGCACACTCTCGATTGTTAGGTGGATGCGTTGCGACTCATAATCAACATTGCAACGGGTCTGCTTTTTAAAATTTTGCCCGAGCAATGACTCTGTGCTTGCATTCCTGGCATCGGGTAGGACATAAAACAGCATGGGAATAGTTTCAGTCTCGATAGAAACGGCAACTCTGCATGTGCCGAGGATCGGGTAGGATTGGGCCCCGTATGGGTTCAATCTGGCTGTTGTGGGATGAAGCATTGGTGCGCCAAGTTGGGTCCAATGCTCATGCGTCAAAATGTTAAAATCCGCCCCCTCGTCAATCAGGGCATTGAAGGAGCACGTTTGCTTGGCCGTGACCATGATGGGGAGGTAGGCGGGTTCTACAGGCTCCTCCTCATTCTCGCCGATTTCCGTAAGTGTGGCTACTTGTACTTTAACGGGCGTTTCCACCATTGGTTGTTCATGCAGCGGGTGAGTGGACGGATAGTACTTTTTGATTCGACTGCCGTTGAAGAAGCCCATTCCCTCACCATCCAGTGTTTCCAGCTCGACATTACCAAATCGACTGATTGTGCGGACCTTAAAGGGTTCGAGACCTCTGAATTTCATCTTTTGTTTGTGTCCTTTAACTGAGTAGAGGAGCACTAGGTCTCCCGGCTCAAACTCTCGTTGCTTGACGTGTTTGTCAAACCAGCTTTTGCATCTGGCTTTCTCACAGATAAGCGCATGGGTGGCTAGGAGACGCACCTCTAACAAGCGTTCTAACTCGACCAAGCGTTGCGTCCATGCCTCCCTCCCTTCCCATCGTTCTTAGAGTGCTATCTGCAGGCTAGGGACGAAGAATTCTAATGGAAGAATAGCTTCAGTCCCATAGGTTAGCCTAAAAGGCGTTTGTCCGACGGCCGTCTTATAAGCTGTTCGGTAGGCCCACAGGGCTGCCATCAACTTGTTATCCCAGTCACTTCGTGAGGCTGAGACTACTTTGGTTAGGACAGTGATGAGAATTTTGTTGGTTGATTCAGCCTGGCCATTAGCCTGAGGGTAGTATGGTGAGGATTTGCGATGGATGATGAGGAAGGTGGATAGGAGATGGGCTATCACCTCATTGATGAAGTGCATTCCCTGGTCACTAACCAATTCAATGGGGCAACCAAAACGCGAGATTACTTGCTCCCATAAAAACTTGGCAGTTGTCCTAGCATCATTTCTCCGCGTGGCCCTCGCCTCTGCCCATTTGGTGGGGTAATCCGTGGCCACCACGATGTATCTAGCCTGTGAATATTGTGCCGCAGGGCTGATGGGTCCTATGAAGTCAATTCCCCATTTTTCGAAAGGTTGGCGAGCGATAACCGGGGTTAACTCCATCTGATCTTTACGGACCGGGACCCTTGTCCGTTGGCACTCGTCGCAATGTTTGACAAATTGCGAGGCATCGCAGAGGAGTGTGGGCCACCATAACTGGGACTACAACACCTTTCGTGCTGTAGTGTCCCCGCTAAAGTGTCCTCCTGCAATACCATTGTGCGCCTCTGAGAGCACATCGTGCATCTCATGCTCACATACGCATCTACGTAGCAGACCGTCTTGCCCCAGCCTATAGAGCTGGCCTGCAATCAACTGATAGGGCTGGATTTTCAGGATTAAGCGCCTAAGCCGTGCCCGTTCTATTGGTCGTTCGGGCAGCCCATGCTCGAGCACTTGGACTATGTCGTCTGCCCAGTATGGTGTCAGGTCGGCCCTGAATAGGTCTTTTTCGCTGGATATGTGGAATAAGTGGCTGTCTGGTAACTCGTCCACGATGCCTTGTCCAGCAGCTTCTCCTGTGGGTATACGGGACAGATGGTCAGCCATGCAGTGTTGTTTTCCCTTCCGTACCACCACTCAGAAGTCGAATTCCAGGAGCAGGAGAAGCCATCGGGCTATACGTCCTGTAGTGCAAGGTTTGTTGACTAGATAGAGCAGGGCTTGATGGTCTACAAAGAAGGTGAAGGGGGTGGCTAGTAGGTAATGCCGGAACTTCTTCACGGCGAATACCATGGCTAATCCCTCCCTTTCCGTTGTCGAATAATTCATCTCTGTCTCAGTGAGCTGCCTGCTCGCAAAACTCACTGGGTAATCTAAGTTATGCTCACCAGGTTGGCACAGCACTGCCCCCACGGCAAACTTAGAGGCGTCGATGTGTACGTGAAACGTCATAGTCCAATCTGGGGGTCGTAGGATAGGTGCCGTTGTTAGGGATTTTTTCAGTTCCTCGTAGGCTCGTTGGCAGGCTTCAGTCCACTCGAAGACAATTAGCAATTTGTACAATGGCCTAGCGATCAGCGCGTAGTTCAGTACAAACCGCCGGTAGTATCCTGTGTGACCTAAGAAGCATTGAACTCCCCTGTAATTACTTGGGGGTGGAAGGTCCATGATAACCTTGACCTTTGAGAAGTCCGTGGTAATGCCGTTCTTGGATACCACGTGTCCCAAGATGCATCCGCGCTTTACCCAAAATTGACATTTCAGGGGGTTGAGGGAGAGACGATATAAACGACACCGTTCAAAGACCGCGCGGAGTTTTTCGAGATGTTGGTTCCAGGTCGAATGGACACACAGGTCATCGACGAAGACCTCTAACTCCTTGCGAAGCATGTCCTTGAATATGGTGCACATGAGGCGTTGAAAGGTGGCGGGGGCATTGGTTAGCCCGAATGGCATGACTACGTATGCAAAGATGCCCCACTCAGTGGCGAAAGGCGGTCTTGTGCCTATCCGCAGGGTGCACCTGCACCTGATTGTACCCCGAGAAGCCATCCAAAAAACTATAGGCTTCCTTGCCTACCACCCTCTCAAGCATGTGCTCGGTGTACGGTAAGGGGTAGTTGTCTCTCTTTGTCGCGGTGTTTACTTTCTTGTAATTGACGCACACTCGAATCTTGCCGTTTTTCTTCATCACAATGACTATGGGTGACACCCAAACCGTGTGCTCAATTTCGTAAATGAATCCTGCTCTCATCAACTTGTCAATTTCCTCTTTGACAGCATGGGCGTGCTTTGGATTCATGGGGTATGGTCGCTGCTTGACCGGCGTTGCATCCGTTGTCATGGGTATGTTGTGAGTCACAACACTCGGATCTACCCCTCGTAGCTCATCTAAAGACCAAGCAAATACATCCCGGTACTCCCGCAAAAGAGTGACAAGGCTAGATTCTTCATCTGCGGTCAAGTCCTCGATAATGAGCACTGGTCGGGGTGCTTCCCGTTCCAGGGCTAGGTTTACCTCTTTGACCTTGGCTGGCCCTTCGATTGGTTCGCCGGTTTGCCCTTGGCGCTTGGCACTTAGCAGAACCACCGCCCTGTCCCCTCTTTTGAATTTCGAAAAGCGCTTAGGGAGGTCTTGTGGCTTCCTTTGTTCCTCTGATCGCGCATCGTTGGGACACTTAGCTTCATTCTGCCGTAACCGACTGCGCCTCAGGTGGATGGGTAAGTCTCCCTTGGTGCGTCTGGTCATGGGTGGCCTAGGGATTTCTAGGTCATCCTCTGAAGTAACTTCAGATTCAGAGTCGAATTCCCCATTTTCACTAGAGGAGGTGGTCTCCCCTGGCGGCCGCAGTTCGGATGGCGACTCGGTTCTAAGCATTGCTGTCGTTTCTGGTTGGGTCAGGCCGGCTTGCTTAAAATCCACAGCTCCCATCTGTTCCAACCAAGCACGATCGCATTTCGCACACATGACTCCTGGGTCCATTCCAAGGGCCGATCTAGGCTCCGGTTTAGCATCTGCACGGATTTTCTCAATCTCTCGCCCTTCGGTGTCATATTCTACGGTGTCCATCTCACCCTCACTTCCTTCATCGAAGGGTTGGCAATCTTCGTATTCGTCACCGGAATCTGCCTCGCTAGACTGCTCATCGTCCCCCAAGGCCTCCTCTGCCTCGTCTTGTCGGTCGGGGACCAACGCCCAGTTGTAACTGAGATTCAGTTCGTGCACTCGGGTCCACTTCCATTCGGGTTCTTCCAAGAGGCCTTGGAGCGGCTTGAGATTGGCGGCTGCGTTGCATGCCAGTCGGTCCGTTAGGTGCCCCAGTATTCCCTGGAGTTCTCTCCTGTTGGTTGGCACTTGGGAAGCGACAGGTTTAGGCTCGTCATGGAGGCTTGCTGCCATCATGTAGACAGGTGTAGGCTGTGTTTCTCTTGGCTTGCCAACTGTTTTGACAGCCTACTCGTATGCCTCATGATCTGAGAACGGCAGGTTGAGTGTAGCGAGAATGTGCATCCAATCCCACTCGTCCTTTGGGCAAGGGATATACTTTGTTAAGGACCCATGGGGTTCCTTGTTCTGGGTGGTTCCCTTGAGTAGAGTAGAGATGGCATCCAGGTCGACTGGCGAGGTCTTCCAAGTGTCCATCTCTATTCTCATAGTGTTAGTTCGGTTGCCCAGGAAGATCACGCTATTATCCCAGTCTTCGATAACTCTAGCATTGCGCATCCAGGGTCGACCCAATAAGATATCATAGTCCACTCCCTTCATGACGATAAAGTCAACAGAGAACTGGACTCCTGCAATCTTCACTGGCCAATTCTTCAAGACCCCGAATGGTTTCACTCACATACCATTTGCTAGCGTGACGTTAAACCGAGCAGCTTCGACAGGCGGGTTTCCCCACTTCTGTAACACTGCATGGTTAAGCACACTAACCCCAGCTCCTGTGTCTACAATCCCCTTTCTCATTGCGTCTCCCAGGGCTAGGACTGGCAGGACTACGTGCATTTCCGTGCCCTCCCAGAAGGCGTTGATGTGCAAGGATTTAGGGCCTGAGTGTAGCGTCAAACTTGGTAAGTGCGTTTTCGCATCTTGGTCTTGAGCATCTGCCGGAGCTTGCTCATGTGGTCTCTCGACCGAATGTTTGAGGTCCTGCCATAGGGTAGAGTGCTGCCTGAGCAGCTCTCCCAGTCCAACCGTTACAGGGGTGGTCACTAGTGTGGTTAGGAGATTGCTAAACACTTGTCCTTTCCTTCATTCAGACTGTCCGAGCCAATGGCCACGGCTGTCTTGTGGGTCTGTTATGTCTAGGCTTGGCCTTGACGGCACTGCCTGTGGCGTAGCAGCCTCGACAGACTTAGGTTGGGGTAGTGATAGCGGTGCACTCATGCTAGAGAGATCATCAATCTCATCCTCTGTGATGGATTCGACATCCTTGAGGTGCTGTTGAGCCTCCCTCACCCATTCCTTCACATTTTCTATGGCTTCCAATTGTCGCCTGGGGTGTGGGTATTCCCCTACCTTAGCACTTTTCTTTTGGGTAGTTTTAGGGGCTGAAGTCTTTGCCTCTGCGTCTGAGACTTTCTTTCCGTGGGGAAAGGTCGTAATGTTGTCGGTTTTTAGTGCGACCTTAGCCTCTGATCTCTTCTTTTTCCGCCTAAGGCTCTTCTTTCCTACTAAGGTCGCGTTGAGATTGCTAGGTCCTGGTAGAGAGACGCCGGCTTGCTTCGTTTGTGCTCGGGTCATCACTCGTAGGGGGATAGGTGTGGCTTCCCCATCGGGGTTTTCAACACCAAACAGTCCTAGCGGGACAGACGGCAAATTAGCTAAACCAGAAGGCGGCTTCCATTTTGGGCAGTCTATGAAAAGATGAGTGATTCCGCACTCCGCACACCTTTGGTCAGCTTTGTCCCTACTTTGTTGCTCTCTTTCTGGGCAGCGTGATGAGACGTGACCGGGATGTCCACACGTCCAACAAGTGACCGTATCCTATGGCTGTCCTCCCAGGCCTCTACCCCGTCCTCGTCCTAATGCCATTATCGGCACCGGTCGGTAATCCATGAGGATTGCATTGCCCTCATCGTCATGCGAGACGTAAGGGTATATGTAGGTTTCTTCGTCATTGGGCTCCTCTACGTAGTGCACGGGAGCATCGCTCGGTGGGTGGGTCATGTAGGGACCAAGCGGTCTAGGAATACCAGTAGGATTTATGTCTAGCCTAGGGACCATTGGCTTCATGTCGTTAGGTGTTGGTAGGGCTAACGGGGCTCCCCTTCCGAAGAACAGCTGTGGCCTGTTAGCCGGGTAGAGCTGGCCATAGGGTTGCGTGTATGGTAGTCTTCGTGGTAGTCTATAGTGTGCAGCATCGTGGCCGAACCTTCCACAGTTAGCGCAGGGTCTTGACCTAGGGTCCTGACATTCTGCTGGCAGGTGGTTTCCTCCATAGTACACGCACTGGACGTGCGGACGCGTAGGTTGCCTCAACACGTCTTGTATTTTGGCCAGTTCTGTCTTGACCTCGGCCAAGCCGTGGTCCGTCTCGGCGGCCTTCCCATTATCTTGGGACGATGCGTTGGATCGCTCGCTAGAGGTTGGCGTTCGTTCTAAACTCCGTGGGTTGATTTCTTCTGGGTTTGAGCTCCTGGAGCTCTGCTCTTTCAGCTAGTCATCAACCCTAATGGCTTCCTCAAAAACCCTAGCCACCACGTCCCGTTGCAAGCTCGAGTTACCTGCTAGTGCCTTGTACAATTCTTCATCCCGAATCCCGCTGATGAATACGGTTGACACGGCCCTGTCAGTCGGTCTTTCGCCCAAGGGGATTCTCTTAAGGAGGCTTCTCATGTGGGTCACACAGTCGCGGATGCCCTCCCTCTCCTTCTGCTTGACGTTCATCAGGCGCACTAGCAGGTTGTCAGAGTATCCAGGTTCGGCAAACCTCTTGACAAAAAGGTCCTTGAGGTTATTGAAGTTGGCTCGTTCTATAGCATCTAGGCTCGTATACCACGTCCTACCCTTATCGCTTAAGCAGAGTCCGAATGCTTGCGAACGTTGGGCCTGGTCGTTGAGGCCATTGGCTTTGCAAACCTGCTCAAACTGCTCGACAAAGCTATACGGGTCGTCCGGTGACTGGTACTTGTCGAGTTGCTTGGCGACGATAGGTATTTTGGCTTGGCTCTTTGAGCCCTGGTTTGCCCTTGTCCTGCAAGTAGCGAGGTTGCTAGCGCAGTGGCATTCTATTCCACTGCGGTATTATCGAGCAGCCGTTTCATGAGGAGCTCGCCCAGCGTCAGGTCTTCCTCGAGTGCTCTTTCCTTGTCTGTCCGGTTTCGGCCAGCCAAGTTCAGCACTCACTGCTCCTCATGCAACTCCATGCTTTGCCTTAGGCTCCTGGCTTGTTGGTCCCTATTGTACTCTGCAATGCCCTGCAATGCCTTGCGGGCTAGCCTCCTCTCCTCCTCTAGGTCCGCAATGATTGCCTCTGCCGTCCTGCCACGGTGTTCGTACCTAGCATGCACATCGTAACTGCTCACCATTTGCTGTATGGCTTCTGGAAATGCGCTAACATCTAGCTCCCCTGCAAACCGATGATCTGAGCCTCCCTTTGTCATGGTGGGATTCTTGCGCCTGGTTGTAAGTCAGATCCTTGTCGTTGTCACTCCTTGCTTGATCCTACCTTGCGCTTTGCGCGTTTGCTTACCCTTGGGTCTTCTCCTGGTGGTGGGTTTTTTGGGTGATTTATCTGAGTAACTTCTTTTTAATTTTTGAATGCAGCGCTCAACTTATGGTCACTCGTGAGTGTGTTGTTCCTCGTGCACTTGTGCTCAATTAGGCTTTCGGCTTTCCTAAGTGTTCTTCAAGTGCGGAAATTCAATCAGAGTGCTGTGAGTGATTCCCCGGCGTCTTACTCACTCTTGCTCGTTTTGGGCCTCACAGGCTTTGCTCCTCTAGTCCTGGCCACTCTACGGGTCCTAGGGTCCTATGATGTTTCCTGTTGCTCACGTGGGGGTGGGTCGTTGGAGGAGTGCCCCAGTGTGTCCCTGGATGGGTCAGGTTTTGTTTTGGTTTGACTCTAGGAATTGGACGTCCGATTTACCAGTGGTCCGATTGTGGGGATCGGACCAGAAATGTCAGGGCAGAGTGGGAGTCTTAAGGTCCGCGTGTCCGATTCTCAAGAATCGGACGGGCGGGTGTTCGAGGAATCGGTCCGATTCTAGGCGGTCCGATCGGATCGGGTGATCTGATTCTTAGTGGTCCGATTATGGATGGGTCCGATTCTGGGAATCGGAGACATGGTCCGACTGGTGACGTGTATTACTTCGTTCGATCGGCCAGGGTGGGTCCAAGTTAGAGCGTCCGAGTGGTCCGAGTGTTTGAGTCGGACAAATTGGTCCGAGCATCCAATTCTAAAAATCGGACGGTTGGTCCAAGTGCCACGTGGTACGTCCGATCGGACTAGTTGGTCCGAGCCTAGTGATTGGATGGGTCGTTCCGATCGGACGGTTGTCGGAGTGTCCGATTTTGGGAATCGGACACTGGGTCGGATGTCCAATTCCGCCGGTCCGATGAGTTGCGCACACAGATTTGCTCGATTTTCACTAGGTGTATTATCCTATTGGTCGTGTGATTACCCGCGACGAAGTTGAAGTGGGGCGGAGGAGATCGGTTACCTGAAAGTCGCCGAATGCGATGTCCTCCTAGCTCTGGTCGATCGGACGACTGCCCAGCTCGCTTACTCTCTCAGTCTCTATCTCTCTCGCTCTCCATTGGTTGGAAATGGGGTCCTCTTGCCCTCCCAGAGTTTATACCCTGCTAGTTCTGCGCTACACACTACAGATTCCTTCCCTGGCGTTTTCTATGCCGTTACCTTGCATCTACTCCATTTTTTCCTTTTGTTTCCTGTGGTTTTCCCCCTGTTTCACAGCAGCAGCCCTCTACCTCTTCGTGTGTGATTTCCTACTGCTAATCTATCCTAAACACATCCTGAATCGAAAGCAAAACACTGAACTAATTTCTCCATGTTTTCCAGTCATTAATAACCAGATTGTTCCAAAATACTTACATGTTCTGAAGATCAAAAACACGCGACTTCCTACCTATCTCAAGCTCCGTTTCAGGGTGAATGCTCTACTTCGATGCTCGATATGAGGTGCGCGAGTGCTCGAGCTTGAATCCATTGGTCTCGGCAACGGAACCAAAATGTGGGAACTTTCGCTCAATCGCCAAGACCCACGGACCGCTTATTGTTTCAAGCGTTCCAAGCGAGCTCTCATGGCTATCTCTCACCTAGCCGACGCGCCGTCGATCCTACAAATGCAGTGAACTTACCTTGATGCTCGATCGAGTACCCTCCTCTCTCTCACACTCCGGTAGCTCCACGATTCTTGATGCTAGCTCAAGCATCCTCAAGCCTCCTCCATCTCCAAGCTCCATCCTCCATAGCCGCGCGCAAGAGAAGAGAAGTTGGGGAGAGGAGATGGTGAATAGCTTCACCCTCTTGATTCCTCGTTCTCACACACACTCACTCCCTCACACTCTCACACTCCCTCTCTCAAGAGCATACACAAGCAAGAAGGAGAGAAGAAGAGAGGAAGAAGAAGACTCGTTTTGCCACACCAAAGAATGAGCTCTTCATTCACTTTTCAACTTTATATACAAAACCCTACTTCCCTTTTGGGCGGTCATCCCCTTTTTCCCTTTTTTACATGGCCGGGGTCATAGCCTAGGCCCTGTTTTCCATTGTCCTTTTATCTTCCTTGTTTCCTTTTCACTACCCTTCTATATTTACAAATCGCACGGGTGAGAGCCCGGCACTCTTTTACAAGATTTTAGGGTGCGCTTTTTATGCGCCTTTCCCTTTTTGTGTTTGCCTCGGCCTTTTAAGGTTGTCCTTGCGCTTTTGGCCTTTTCTCCTTTTTTTCCTTCCGTTGGGCTACCTTTTTTCCGCCTTTGCCCTGCGTCTTTTCCACTTTCTTTCGCTCTCTTCGTGTTGGGGTTAACAAAAGTACAAAGTACAATAGCATTGCATTCAAATGATTGTCAAGTACACTCTTATACACTTTTCCCTCACTATGCCTATGGGATATAAGGTTGCTCTTCTAGACTGTTGCATGTTCCTTGCCTTAGAGCTCCATACAAAGAGGCTATCATAGGAGTGTGATTGCATATTTCTCATCAACAATGACATGGCCACCACCTGTGATTTTTGATACAACTGGATGTCCCCTTGACTAAGTTGGCACATGTGGCCAAACCTGTCTATTAGTGATATGAAGAGGCCGACTTAGCATTTTATCATCTCATGCTATTAATTTCTAGAGACCCAATCATGATCCCACTAGATTGGGAAAGAATATTTCATGTATTTGTTGATGCCCTCTGACATAGCTATTAGTAGTGTGCTTATGTAGCAAGTTGCCAATGGACGGTTTCATCTAGCGTTTTATGCAAGCAAAAGATTATCCAATCCAGAAAGAAATTATTCAATCAACACCAAAAGAGAATGTCTTGGAATGATCTACTTAATCAATAAGTTCCAACATTATTTGCTCGAATATGCTTTTGTTTTCCACGTTGATCATTCAGCTTTAGTCTACTTGGTCAAGAAGCAAAATGTCACTTGGCGACTTGCCTGATGGATTCTTATGCTACAAGAGTTTGAGTACACAATAACACATTGCCTTGGTACCGAGCATGCCATCACAAACTTTGTATCCTGCCTTGATTCAAGAGAATCTCCAATGGGTGTCGAAGGTGACTTCCTAGATGCACAATTATTTGCAGTAGAAATGGATGTGAGCTGCCAAACCCTCTGTGGTCATGGTAGAAGAAATGATGGCCTTCTTGGAGACTAGAGTGCCTCCACCCCATCTCTAGAAGGACCAACGTAAATGACTTATTCTTTGGAGCTGGCACTTTGAAGTTATTATGGAACAATTGTATTACTGCACTCTCTCTTGAGTGTTATAAATAGTAGTACTCCCAATGGAGTAGCTTGTTGTTCAAGAGGAAGCTCACCAAGGGATTGCTAGCAGCCACTTTGTTGCTAAAGTAACAATCCACAAAATCCAACAAGTTGGCTTGTGTTGGCTAACCATACGTAGTGATGCTCGTAAGTGTATCCAGCACTACGATTCCTACCAAAGCTTGGGTTAGTAGCCTAGAGTCAAAGACTACTTGCCACTTCAACCAATCCTACTTCTAGAGCCCTTCCAAAAATGGTGTTTATATTTTATTGGTTTGATCTCTCTAGTGATTGCTTACACAAAAAACATACATCCTGAATGCAATTGATTATTGCATGAAATGGATCAAAGCATGGGCTCTACCAGACAATACCACCAAATCAGTTTGCTGAATGTTTATTCCAAGATATCTTCACCAACTATGGAACTCCTATTGAATACCATGGTTAGTGACAGAGGTGCACACTTTGTAAATAAGATCATCAAAGAGCTCACTTCATTTTTCTCATTGTACATAAAAAGACTTCTCCTTATTATCTGCAAGCCAATGGGTTAGCCGAATCAACCATCAAGGTCTTATGTAAAATTTTTAACTAAGTTGGTAGATCAAAACAGAAAATATTGGGCTATCAAGCTTTCTGCAAAACTATGGGCCTTTCAAACTTCCTTCAAGGCCACTATCAGCATGACCCTGTACAAATTGGCATTCAAGTTTGAAGCCATTACACCCTGAAGTATTACTACTTCAATTTATCAACATCATATCAAAAAGACATCGACCTATCGGCCATGCAATCAAGTCACAACGGTCAAGGTAGCCTTTAAGCCAAATAGAAGGTCAAAGGTGTTAGGGGTAAAGGCGCTTCTGCCTAGCCACTCGTGTATTACTACACTGACAGTACTCCCCACTGCACACTGTAGATGGTGAGTGCCCATCACTGTGACTTTATTCTTTATTCTTTTAGTGATAGTTTGAATAAAGGAAGGCTCGGTCACACATTGTGACCATTGGAGTTCCCATTTGGTCTCTCTCTCTTTCTTGCTCTTGCTCTTCTGCCATAGCCCTTCCAAGGAAGCTTTGATCCTTCTCACCTTTCAATTGGTATTAGAACATGGATTCATGACTACCTGAGCTTGGTTCGTGGTGTCGTCAGCTTCCTATTGATTACCTACACTCATCAGGTCTCCTTCCCAGTAGCCATAGCCAACTCTCTTGAGCTTCCATCACTCCTTGGATTCCTAAGCACCTACCTAGCCCCTTTGGGCACCCTCAGGCCATTGTATAAGAGGTTTTCCTTCATCTATTTCAAGGTTTCATACCATAGCTCCCAACATTGGAGCTTGTTTTTATCACACCCTACCTAAAGCCTTTCTAGGCCAGCTTGGGCTTGTACTAGGCCTTCATTGGCTCAAGATTGAGCCCTTTTTCATTTGGTTTACCCTTAGCAGAAGCAACAAAAGCCATCAGCAAATCAGCACGATTTGCACCTGTTTCTTGCTACCCCTAGACAACTCCCTTGCTCTTGCTCTGGTAATCAAGCTTGGTCTCTTGGGCATTGTGGCACTACTTGCATTGATCCATGACATGCTTTGAGCCTTGTAAAGGCTTTGAGGCATTGATATTTAGCTCCAGTTTGACTGTGTATACAACAAACTTGCTATTTATGTCTGTCACAGATCTCTACATGAAGATTGGAGCTCATCTACACTTTACTTGATACCCGTATACTAGGCCATTGATGCCTATTGGTTGGTGGATGTAATGCTAGTGTTTTGCCATGCCTTTGGACTGATTTTTGGGCTAAAAAATCTTAGTTTTGAACAGTTATTGCTGCTGTACAATACTGGCCTGAAGCCTATTACTTCATGTTTGCCTATGCCTCTTGAAAACAGGATATGCTTTGAAGATGTACTTTGATGTATTGATAATCAAGGATCGACATAGAGCTCGGATTTTCTCTCGAATCATTGGTTGAGCTTGAGCTCGCTTTGGATAGCATTTGGATCTTCATCTTTGTTGTACTTATGGCATGTACTTTGCTTATGTCTGACTGGTCTTGACATGCTTGGCCTATGCTAGTTACATTGCTTGGACTATGCCACTACTACATGCCAGTTACATTGTTTGGAGTTGGGTGCTACTGAGCCTTGCTTTGGGTTGATTGCCTGGAGCTTACTTTGACTATTTCTTGACTTGCCAGAGTTACAATTTGGTTGTAGTTAATGTCTATGGATGCTACATGGCCTATATGCTCATGAGGTCTTATTGATGCTTGATGTTGGATCTTTTAGCACTGGTGCTATCATATGCCCTTATTGAGCTTATTTGCTTGATATTTACAACCTTTTTGCTAGTGGGAGCATCTTGATATGCTTAACCAGGTGGTTTATGCTACTTGAGCATTCAAATACTTGAGACTGGGATCTTCACTACATGTTGCATGGTTGATATGCCGTTGTCCTCATAGAAGTAATTGGGCTGATTTGGGCTTTGCACTTCTTGAGCAGACACCTATTTGTGTCAGATCTTGCCAGTGTTGTGTACACTTTGCCCTATTACACACGGGGTGTGTCAGCTTATTGATGAATTCATTTGACATACTTGGGTGTTTGCTCGATGTTCGTATGACTGTCACATGATGCTAATTTATGCCCACTTGATGCTGATATGGCTTGATAGGCAGTGGTTGACTTGGTGCATTTATTTTTCCTACAGTTTGCTCTCATTGTACCTGGCTATAATTTATTATAGCAATAAATTATGCATGGACTGACTTGGTATTTTCATGTTGAATCATCTTGATTTTATGTACATTTGATGGTACTTGGTGGGGGCAGCATCATTAGCTATCAGTTCGTGGTCATTTTGCCTTGGTTTTGGTGGTATTTTGGCTCTTTACATCAGCAAACAACAAGTAGTTTTGAATTGTCTGCACCGTTTTGGACTACAGTATGGCATTTGCTTCCACTGATAGTGCTATCTTTAATATCACTAAGCTTGATGGTACGAATTATGCCTATTGGAATAGACAAGTTTGACAGGTATTGGTGTAGAAATCTCAGATAAAGCCAGTAAGGATGCATGGCGAGCAGCCTGAGACTATGATTGATGATGAATGGGATGAGCTTGATGAGTTATGCAAGTCCACCCCCATCTTGTCTCTCACTGAATAGGTGCATTACAATGTGGTTGAGGAAGTACAGAGTGCTTGGTAGCTTTGGGATAAATTTAAGAATCTCTATGACAAGAAAAGTCCACCAAGTTAGATATATTGACTGAAGAAGCTTATGGACTTGTGCATGAAGGAGAATATGACAATATCTGCTCATTTGAGCCAGTTCCATTCTATTCTCAAGAACTTGACTTCGCATGGCATTACCTTCAATGATGAGGTTACTCCATTGTTTTTGCTTGGGACTTTGAGTGAGTCATGGGATGTATTCTGCACTACCTTATGTGCTCCTCCTACTATTCTGAACTTGCTTGATGTAGAGAGTGCTCTTCTACAAGAAGAGATAAACCGTAAGAACTTGGATGCCTCTCGTGTGTCACATGCTGTGACTGTTAGAGGTAGAGATGGTAATGGAGAGAATGACTATGGGTATGGACGTGGCAAAGACTCGTAGAAGTCTAGGTCTAAGTCGTGTGGTAAGTCACGTAACAAGTATCATGGGAGAAATGCTAATGTGGCATGTCATCATTGCGGAAAGAAGGGTCATATACGCCTATAAGTGTCATGAGTTATGCAATGAGAAGCACAAAGAGAAGGGAAAAGACAAAGTACAAGAAAAGTCCTTTGATCACAGCATGGTACCTACGAAATCCAATGTGAAAATAGAGGAGATAAATGTCATGCAGACTAATGACTTTGATGGGAAGTACATACTTGCAGCTAGTTTCTGTGATGCTACGTCGTTGAGCGATGTTCACTCTATGTATGCACAGTGATAGCTTTTGGATTCTAGTGCTTCATTTCATGTTACACCATGCCATGAGTGGTTTCACTCCTACAACACTATCTCTGGTTTAGTTCTCTTAGGTGATGACAAATCACTTACTATTGTTGGCATTGGGGATGTATGGCTGTAGTTCTCTATTGGCAGTACTTTTCTGTTACAGTATACCTGTGCTTACACACAGTCTTATGTCTGTAGGGGCAGCTTGATGATGTTGGGTTTCATATCTCTTTTGGGGATTTTGCCTGGAAGATCAACACATGGAAAGGTTGTGCTTGCTAGAGGTGCCAAGGCTGGTAGCCTCTATCCTCTTATAGTTGATGGGCCCTCTGTTGACCATGTTTTGTCAGTGGGTTCCATCCCACATGTATCTCTTTGGCATACCCATTTGGGCCATATGTCTTTGAAGGGAATGAAAATGCTTTCTAGTTTGTAGAACTTACCGCCCCTTAGCTATGCATGTTTTGATTTATGTGAGCATTGTCTTTATGGCAGACGGACTAGGAATACACATAAGAAGTCTGGTAGGACACACATGAGTGAGCCCATGGCATTGGTACATTCAGATGGCTGTGGGCCCATGCCCTATCAGCCTATGGGTGGTGCAAAGCATTTTGTGATATTCATTGACGAT
Organism: Lygodium microphyllum; assembly: GCF_053477565.2. Classification (NCBI taxonomy): domain Eukaryota; kingdom Viridiplantae; phylum Streptophyta; class Polypodiopsida; order Schizaeales; family Lygodiaceae; genus Lygodium; species Lygodium microphyllum. The sequence goes on along the minus strand of NC_141140.1, from coordinate 10,359,393 downwards.
TTTTTGTGTAAAGTCTAGGATTACCCCATTAAGCCTAAGTAAGATGTCTTGGATGTGTTCAGAGATGGCTTGCATTGGTTGAGAACAAGACTGGGCATAGGCTGGAATGCCTTAGGACTTACAATGGGGGAGAATATGTGTCACGTGCCTTTGAGCAGCTATGTGACGAGAGGGGTATTAAGCGTCAGTTGATCGCTCCCTATAACCCACCCCATAATGGTTTGGTTGAACAGATGAATAGAACCATCCAGGAGCATGTACGCAATATACTTAGCCACACAGGCCTACCACATAGCTTTTGGACTGAAGCAATCAGTACAGCTATGCATGTCATAAATAGATCACCTTCCAGTGGTTTTTATTTCCAAGTTGTAGAGAAGGTATGGATTAGGAAACCTCCATCTTATGTGCATATACGTGACTTTGGATGTGAGGCATTCTGCCATGTGCCCAAGGACAAGCAGACTAAGTTAGATACTAAGAGTGTCAAATGCATTTTCCTTGGCTATGGAGATGCATGCGAGATGGGTTACCACCTTTGGGATTCACGGGCAGCACATAAAGTCATCCGCAGCCATGATTTAGTCATCCATCATGAAGACAAGATGCATAGGCAAGGTGGTAGAGGTACACAAGGTTATATTCTAGGAGGAGCCATGTGCTCTTGCACAACCAGTTGGACAGCCTGCGTAGCAACAGTTGGTACACATGGCCAGGGTGTTGAACAAGATGTTAGACATGCAACAGAGCCTGCAGTGAGATGGTCTACTAGAGCTAGACGTCCACCTGATTGCTTTGAGCCCTTGAAGCATTATATCTTGGTTATAGATGCAGGAGAGCCTCTCATCTATGATGAGGCTATGCATAGGGGTGACAATCACTCCTGGGAGAGGGCTATGCAATCTGAGATGGACTCCCTGCATAAGAATATAACTTGGGATTTGGTTGCATTCCTAATGGAAAGAAGGCTTTGCCATGCAAATGGGTGTATAAGCTGAAAAGTACCTCTAGGCACCCCAAGCCGGCTTATAAGGCAAGACTTGTTGCTAAGGGTTTTAAACATAAGCATGGAGTTGACTTTGATGAAGTCTTTTCTTCTGTGGTCAAGATGACCACCCTTTGCTTGGTTTTGGCCTTAGTCGCGCAACTTGACTTGGACACGTATCAGATGGATGTCAAGACTGCATTCTTGCATGGAGATTTGCATGATGAGATTTACATGGAGCAGCCTAAGGGCTTTGTAGAACCTGGCAGGGAGTACCTAGTATGCAAGTTGAAGAAAAAACTTTATGGCTTGAAGTAGGAACCTAGGGAGTGGTATAATAAATTTGATGCCTTTATGCAGTCACAGTGCTACAGTAGTAGTGCTATGAATCTGTGACTTTACACACAGAAAGCCCGTGATGGCTCATTGCTTATTTTGGTACTTTATGTGGATGATATGCTGATAGCAAGGAGAGCTCATGATGAGCTGGATGCTCTTAAATCTCAGCTGAAGAAGAATTTTGAGATGAAGGATTTGGGACAAGCCTCTCACATTCTTGGTATGTGTATTAAGTGTAATAGGCATTAGGGACTACTCTACCTCTCACAAAGGGAGTACATTCATAAAGTCCTTGAGGGTTTCCGCATGCAGAACGTGAAGCTTATTGGCTGTCCATTACCTTCTTATGTGAAGGTTTCACAGGCCATTTGTCTGAAGACAGATGAGTAGAAGGCCAAGATAGCCAAGATCCCTTATGCATTGGCTGTGGATAGTTTGATGTATGCCATGATAGCCACTCATCTAGATATTTACTTTGCAGTTGGTGTTGTGGCATGCTATATGGCTACACTTGGCAAGAAACATTGGGATGCCGTGAAGGGTATCATGAGATACCTGAAAGGCGTAGCAGATATGTGTATTTGCTATGGCAGTCAAGATATAGGAGTTGTGGGATACACAAATTCCAATTATGCAGGACATGAAGATATTAGGAAGTCCACTTCTGGCTATATATTCACCTATGCAGGAGGTGTTATCTCTTGGATGTCTAGGGTTCAGAAGTGTAGGACTTTCTCTACCACAAGCTCTTGCTTGGTTGTCGTTTGTCGAAGCTGCTTCATTTCGAATGGTGGAGGTTACAGGAGTGGCCTGGCCACTGGGCATGTTCCACGTATTGGGAGGCATAGATTGGAAAGGTGGTGCGCCAATGGCCCTGCTCCATGTAGCAAGAGTTGGGGCATTACATTACGCCTTTGGTGTTGAAGCTAGATGAAAAGGCTAACTATGCAATGTGTGTACCAACAAATAAGCAGAGTATGAGGACAACTTCTTCAAGCTAAAAGGCTATCTACATAATTACAATTGGAGGGGAGGAAGCTAGATGATTGCGTAGTCATAATGAAGAAGGGCTTAAAGGTTGTTTGTTGCATTAAGAGAAAGTATCAAGATAGAGAGATTCAGCTCTATTGGCAATTGTTTTGAAGGTAGAAGAAGAAAATCCCTTATCTTGTGAGAAGAGTGGCCTGATTATCTTTCACAACCTACTCCATATGCCCATAATTCCCTTCTCCTTCTTGAACCTTCTCCAAATATTACCAGTTTTCTTCTTCCTTTTTTCTTATCCCTATGCTTATCTTTGTGCTTTGAAGAGTGATAAGTTGAAGTTTCAAGCATAAGGCCATTGAACAATCATATGCTTGATTTTATAGATGCTTTATGATGATTCTTTCAATTATGACAATGTGTCTCCTCATGAAACCTATCTTGTCGTACTCGTGCTTCTAATTGCATTACCACTTTCATCATCAATATGTCTTCGCCTCCACGATTCACCTAAAACACATCACCTTGGACCAACCCACCTAACATATCATCATCATTATCACCATTGAAGTCACGAAAGGAGGCAACAATATCGATGGCATCATTATTATAAACAACAAAGGAAGCAAACTGCAATAAACTCTCATCTCGCCATGCGTCCCTGCGGTGAGCGACTTTCATGAACCCCCCTCACGAAGATCGAGCAACATCTGGTGAAAAGCGTCGCTTTTGATCATTGAGATGGGAAACTCTTTGAATAATCCATCCACTTTATCGACTACTTCTTCCTTTTTGACCAATGAGATGAAGACTTTATCGCAAACTCTTTCTTTAGCCATTATGATGCAGAATTGGCAAATGCAGTTATCAATGCAGCAACGGCAACAACAATAGTTACATCAGCAAAAACAATTGGATCAACAATAAATACTGCATCAAGAACAAGAGCATACGCATGGTGCAACCAAGGTGATCGAGGCTGTGGTTAGTGAGTGTAAATTATTTGATTGGTCGGAATGTTTCAGCCTATCTTAAAGCCTTTGTTTACCGCAGCACAGAAGAGCAAGAAAATGGAGCACAGGAGTGGGAAAATGGAAAAAGGAGATAACCGAAAGGGCATAGGACAAAGGAAGGAAAAGGCGCCCCGGATGGAAGTCAGACCTTGAAAATTTTAAATGACGACCTCTCCAGAAGGCCTCAATGTCACCTCGAGAAAAGAAAAGAGTAAAAGCGCACCATTAATTGTGAAAGCACTCCCGAATCCTTGTAAAAGAGTGCATAGCTCACTCCTGTGCAAATTGTATGCACTAGTTGGAAATGAGATAAGTTAGAACGGTGGGAAATAGGAAAAGAGGGCCTAGCCGGCCATGTAAAAAGTGGGGATGACCACCCAAAAAGTAAGGCATGTATATAAAGTTCAAAAGTGAATGAGAAGATCATTCTTGTGTGTGGCCAAAGCTTCTTCTTCTTCTTCTCTTGTTTCTTGCCTTCTTGCTTGTGCTTGAGTGAGGGATTGAGGGAGTGCGAGGGAGTGAGGGAGTGAGTGTGTGAGAGTGAGGGATCGTGGAGAAGAAGCTCCCCATATTCTCTGTTCATCTTCTCTTCTTCTCTTCTCTTCTCTTTTCTCGTGCGGCTATGGAGGATGGAGCTTGACAGAGAGGGCTTGAGGTTTCTTGAGCTTGCCGCAAGGATTGTGGAGCTACCGGAGTGCAAGAGAGAGGAGGAAACTCGATCGAGCATCAAGGTAAGCTCACTACACCCGTAAGGTAGGCATTGCGCGTTGGCTATGTGAGAGGTAGCCATGGCCGCTCGGCTTGAAACGCTTGATCAATAAGCGGTCCGTAGGTCTCGGGGTAGAGCTTCGTAGCTCCCCTTCAGCCTTTGAAAGCTAGATGCACTTCTTCAGAGCTCCCTCCGATTGGAGCAACTATTTCCTATGGCTTTTCATGCCTGCTTTGCGTGTTAGAGTGACCGATAGACAAGTATGAACCTAGCAATGACCCATATAGCTTTGTGGAGCAATTTGAACAAGTTTGCCAAGCAAACGGTCTCACGAACCTTGCACAACGCTCTCAAGCTTTCAGTCTATGCTTAGGTGATAAGGGGAGAATTTGGTACACTAGTCTAGATGCAACTGAGCGCACGAACTTTGCCCGTCTTAAGGACCTCTTTATCAAGAGATTCTTTGAGGCAGGGTACTTTGATAATCTCATTGTCCGGTTGATGAATGTCAGTCAGAGGGAAAAGGAAGACGTAAGGGACTATGTCACTCATGTGCGTAGCCTCTTCAAGAGGATCCCTACAAATGAGCGACCTAATGAGAAGGTTGTGTCTACCATATTTATAATGGAATTCGAAGCGAGAAGCTCTACAAGGCTTTGGCTAGTAACTCCACTCTACACCGAGACGTGTTAGCTAGAGTCTTTGAAGAGGCAACAAGGGTGGACGATTAGCTTAGGGAGCAAAGCATGAGGAACACCAGTCGAGACATTACAAAGCAGAAAGCTCCAGAGCGGTCAACAGTTTCAGGAGAGAGAGAACTCTAGCATACAGGATAAGGGAAAGAGTGTTGACCAAGGCCAAGAGCTGGCTGTGGTGAGAATGAAGCTTGCACGATTGCAAGACCAAATAAGGAAACCTATGCGGTCGCATGTGCAGTGTATACATTGTGGTAATAACCACCTCCCAGCAGAGTGCCAAGATCCTAGATCTAGGCCGTGCTTGAACTGCGGTAGGTTCGGTCATGACGCATTACATTGCAAACTGCCAAGGAGATTCCCATATGCGCAGCAATACAACCCTCCATACTTAGGCAACAGGTCACCTAACCTCTTTGGTAGGGGAGCCCAATTGGCGCTTCCAACACCAAATGATGCAAGACCGGCCATTCCTAGGCTAGAGATGAACCCAACAGGCATACCCAAATCACCAGGGCCCTATGTAGCCTATCCACCAAATGATGCTCCTCTTCACTATGTGGAAGAACCTGGTGAAGAGGAGACCTACATGAACCCATACATATCCTATGATGAGGAAGGCAATCTATTCCTGAAGGACTACCGACTAGTATCGGTGATGGCGCTAGGTAGAGGAAGAGGAAGAGGCAGAGGCTTTGGAGGACCAAGCCAAGATCCACTCTCATGTTGGACTTGTGGTCATCCAGGCCATACTTCATCACGCTGCCCGAAAAGGGAACATGTAAACAAGGACAAAGCTGACCTTCGATGCACCGAGTGTGGAATCACACACCTATTTCATGACTATCCTAGATGGAAGCCATCAACCAGTACCCTTGGGACTGTTCGATGTGGAGACCTTTGACAGTGAGGAGACACCCATCCCACTACATGTCATGATGTGAGCATAGACAAAATAGGCAAGCATCTCATTGCCTAGGCCAAGTAAAATGTAGCCTCATTGGGAAAGAAAAGCTAGAGGAGAAGGAGAAAGAGAACAGACACAAAGATTACCCCTAAGACTGAGGAAGCTACAACGCTAGTGATAGGAAAGAGGGTCATTGATGCAGAGGTAGAGACCTCAGCTCCTAAGACAACAGAACTAGGGAGTGCCAAGGTACGGGAATACCCCCACTCCAAACGGCAACTCGAGGCTATAGCCAAAGTCAAGGAGTGGATCAAGGACGCCCAAGAACACCTTAAGGACGTAGAGCTCATACTGGAAGATCAAATTGAATACCTCTCTAGTGTGAGTACACCCGTTTCACCGTCGGGCCTCAATAGGGAAACACACCCACACCACATGAGATGCCACAGAGGCAAGACCAGGAAGAAGCATGTCAGCAAGCTAACCAAGACATATGGCCAAAGAGTGCTGACCAAGGAGGATGGCAACCACCCAGCAACCTCCTCACCGCTTTAGTAACCATGCCAGTAACCTTGAGCCTAGGATATTTGCTTCGGCAGCACCCTTCCTTATGGCAAGAATTAAAGCACTGGGTGGAGGGAAAGAAGGAGCACACTACCATTGGCTTACAAGAGTAGGACGCAGTCATGCAGATTCCAAGCCTAACGCTACACTCAATTCCAAGGTCACTACACGTCAATGCTTTCTGGGAAAGCACTAAGATGCATGCAATCTTACCTATCTTAGCCTTAGGGGATGTAACATGAAAAGGAATCATAGACACAGGAGTCGATGTTAGTGTCTTGAGCCACACAGTTCTACAGGCCTAGGGAAACCCACCCATGGAAACGGCTAGGTTCAATGTCACATTAACCGACGGAAAGAAGGTCAGACCATTCGGGATCCTAAATAACTGGCCAGTGAAGGTCACAGGGGTGCATTTTTCCGTGAACTTCATTGTCATGAAGGGAGTGGACTAGGACATACTGCTAGGCCGACCCTGGATGAGGAACGCTCGAGTTATTGAAGATTGGGGTAACAATCTCATCTTCTTGGGGAATAGAACAGAAGCGGTAAGGGTTGAGATGGATACCTAGAAGACTACCCCAACCAACCTTGATGCTATCTCAACCATGCTAAAAGATTATGCACATGCAAGTAAATCCTATGGGTCATTGACCAAGTACATCCCCCCTTGCCCTGAGGATGAGCGGGATTGGATGCACGTCTTGGCAACCATTGACCTATTGTTCTCAGATGAGGAAGAGCTATATAGGCAAGCTGCTAAATCCCCAAGCATGCCAACGAGGGAGCCCATCATGCCACTCTGCATGATGGCAGGAAGCTCACGTAACCTAGGGAAACTGGTCTCGTTCCATATCCCCACCAACAAGCTCAAGCTTCAGGAAATCATAGAGTACTTGACCGATAAACTGAAGGGCAACATGGATGTCAATTTTAAACCCCTAAGTGATCTTTTGGCTAAGCCTAAGTGGAAATGGACCAAAATTTACGATATGAACCTATTATACAATTGGGCTTTAGTCATTGACAAAAAGGAGATTGGAGAGGAAAGCCTAGGGGATGACGAGAAATCAGAGGGGCAAGATTCTGATGATAAGGAGTACGAGGATTGCTGCTCTATTGGAGACGAGAGTGAAGAAGTGTTAGACACGATAGAATATGACACTGAAGGGAGAATGATCAAACAGATCAAGGCAGACTCTAAGCCTAGAAGGGAGAGGGCAAGCTAGAATGAAAGAGGAGTCATGCGGATGGAGTGTGATAGATCCTAGTTGAAACACATAGGAGACCATGGATTACAACCAGGTAGGAGTGGCACAACCATTGGTAGTTCTAGTCCTTAAGACGGATACATCTACTGAATTACGACCCCCTGGCGAAACTCCTTCCTCAAGCGAGGAATGTGAGTTTAAGTCGGAGTCAAAAGTCAGTATGGAGAGTGATCCCAAAATACCCCTATCCTCTAAGGTGAGACACACCAAAGGGGACTTGCCAGTCTACCTAAGGCGCAGACGGCTAAGGGAGGAGGCCAAGAAGCAAACTAAGGACTCAGAAGCAGAAAGGCAAAAGAAGCCGTAGGATCTCCCCAAATGCTTCACAAAGTTTAAGAAGGTTGATAGAGTGGTGATTCTACTAGGAGCAAAGAGACAAGGGCAAACTAGTGAGCCAATTGAGGGACCTGCCAAGGTCAAGGAAGTCAACTTGGCAGGGGAAGGCGAGAAGCCTCGACCTGTGTTCATTGCTGACGACTTGACCAAGGATGAGGAGGCTAAACTTATTGCTTTCCTACGAGAGTATGTCAACGTGTTTGCCTGGTCCTTGGAGAAACTTAAAGGAGTCGATCCTAGGTTTGTGACCCATAATATCCCAATGATTCCAGATGCGGTGCCAACAAAGCAATGACCTTACCCTATGAATCCGAAACACGCCTATGCAGTGAAGGAGAAAATCGATAAGCTCCTGAAGGCAAGATTTATATATGAGATTGAGCACACAGATTGGGTATCACGTGTAGTGATTGTTATGAAAAACAAGGGGTTTCAGAGTAGGCGATCAAAGTCCAGGGAACCTGTGCGGGAATCGAAGCATTCTGTAGATGTTGGAAGTGGGGTTGAAAGAGCAAGGCAACCTGAATCATGACATACACGAGACAACCGCGCTGAACCAGAACGTAGGCGTTCAAAGTCAAGAGATGCTCTCAAACGCCGTGGATGTGGGGAGGATCGGCTTGATCGGAAGGGGTCACCGTCCAGGGACCATAGGAGCAGTTTGGACAGGAGGAGGAGATCCTTGTCGAGGGACCGCAGGGATGGCTTGGACAGGAAGAGGAGGAGATCACTGTCTAGGGATGGTAGTAATAGTTTGGACAGGAGTGGGTCGATCCCCTGTGCGTGCCTACCATCAACAAGTCTTCGTGTTATCGCAGACAACAAAATCCTGTGTGCTGATTGCCAAGGTGTCCAGATTCCTTCACCCTTTGAGTGATTGGGTTCTCAACAGGATGGCGGCCATGGAATCCTTCCTGGCGCCCAGATTGTGACAACGATAGATGAAAGCAACCTGCCCACTAAAAATCAGTGCCCAGGTGTTATGCATGCAACACTCTTTGAGCACAACATCGATGGCCCACAAACTAATGGCCAAGAAGATGCAGAAGAAAGCACCCTACTCTTACCAATCACAACCTCTGAGTCGATGTGCCGAGTGCCTGACCAAGTTGTTCATCTTCAAACCCCTTTTTTTCAAATTCCCACTCACCAAGTCATCCTGCTTCTAGCATCAGACCTGGGGTTTCTCTGTGCTCATGGTCCAAACTATGCAATTTTTTCACCCGTAATATTTCCTATGTGCACGCTTGATGTCTACTGGCAAAGATTCCCTTTTAAGCAACACATGCATTGGAGATTTCCACCACCATGCTATGACAATACTCCTCATGGAACAAACACAATCATGGGAGGTCCTTCTGCTCTTCCTATGGTGGTCTCTCTATGAGAAATAGCATGGCTAGTTGCAAATTTTCAGTCGAGGGTGAAGATAAAGGCTGAATTGCTTCAGATGCTTTGTTTTGCCAACAGGTAGACAAGGAGTTTGTGCCAGCTTCTTCAGCAATCAATCTGGCACCTGCTCATCTCATCTGAAGATGCTTTCAGTCTGGGAGATATAGGAGATCATGTTGCTAATTCAAAAGCAAATGTTGCTGCGTGTATGGATACGAATAGTGATGATGCTCCATTCATAGATTCTCCTTCTCAAGATCAAGTGCTAGGTTCCGCAACAATCCGATAATGGAGACTCCACAATGCAAGGGCAGCGCCAAGCTCTTCTGAAGTATCTCTGGCACTTTGTTTGGTGGCCTCTTCCTCTTCACCAACAATCCCTTCCGCACGAGGAAGCCCGAGGAGGAGGATTCCCAGCCCCCAATCCACGATACTGCCAACATTGGAACAAACCAGGACCCGTCCCTCTCCAAACTGCAGAAGGGCACTACTCACAGCATCGATCCCCTCCCTTCTAAGGCCAGACCGAGAGTGACTTTTGAAGGCGTTTTTGATGCAGTGCCTCCTTCCAAAGTAGAGAAGAAGCGCGCGAAACAAGTTCGAGCCTTTTCCACTCCAAATGGGAGAATGGAAGACCAAGCCCTGGCCTCAGAGCTCGCAGAGACGAAGAAGAGAGCTAGAGCAACCCTAGAGCAGAGTGATGGGAAGGAAGAGAACTGAGACGAACATGCTGAAATGCCTTCGCGGAAGCAGGAGGGGCCGAAGTCAAAGAAAGCGAAAGTGGTAAGGGAGCAAAAGCTAGAAGAGCAGTCAAGGGGCCTGTGACGAAGAAGATGAAAGCCATGGCAGAAAAGCAACAAAAGGAATATGTTCAGTTGTCCAAATTCAGTTGTCCAAGCAGAAGATGAAAATGGTAGCTGGAGAGAGCTTTGGTGAACAACTCAACAAGCCCAAGTTGATGAAGAAAGGTATGAAAAGAAACTTGCAGGTTCATCTTCTTCGACCACAGCGGATGAGTCTAAGCCAAATCTCCTAAAGAGTAAAGCTGAGAGAGGAGCTGTAATCAAGGGCCAAATCAATGAAGCAATTGATAGCCAGCATGCATATCTTGTGTTCAAGGAGAAAACATCAGCAGATGCTGCACTTTCTCATATTATGAAAGAGTTCAATGGAAACCATTTATGTGTTGATGTTGCACATGCTCCTCGTGGAGCAGCCTTTCGTATGATCATACTAGATCAATTTTTGTTGGCAACGTTCCATTTGATGTCAAGGATGAAGAACTATATCATCTATTCATCAATACTAAAAAGCCTCTTGAGATGGGTGTAGAAGTAGTAAGAGTAGTGAGAGACCCTCAGACTAGTCTCAATATAGGCTTAGCATATGTTCTTTTCAAGACAAAGGATGGTGCAAATCGGGTATTTGCAGCGACACACAATTTGAGGCTGAGGGATAGGATAATACGAGTTTCTCGTGTTTTGAGTACACAGAAAGAACAGAAACAAAATTACATTTTTTACCAACCTTTTTCTATGGTTGGTTTAAACCTTTCCACATATTCTTCTAGTGAATGCCCTTGAGCATGTCATTTTCCCTCCATCCTTCTAGCCCCTTTCAATTCCGTAATAGTAGTATTCCTATGTTGTTATTGCACTCGTGATGCCTTCTTGTACATGCCCTCATAATCAATCTCATCTCCCCTATACCATGAACATTAATTATATGTCCATCTTCTCCTTATTCCCTCCCCATTCGACAAGCCATCTTTGGTGCCAATACACTTTCCTTTCATACCCTTAATCAGATTCCTTTCTTGAGAAAACATAGTAAGCTCTCCAAAATGTTCTTGCAACATATGCATAATCTTCCACTATCCATGACAATGGAAAGGAAAAAGGGCATTGTTCCCTCATCCATTTGAGATTAGTATGCTCTCAAAGGAGGAGAAAAGGGAACGAGTCACTTTAACAATAGTCTTTACCTTCAAATGATGAGGCAAAAGTTTAATTCAAGAGAATATGATAAAATCATATTTCTTCCTTTATTGGATAGAGAGGTTATACTTGTGATTCCATGTGGAAGATTGAACCATATCCTTTGAAGGCTAGTAAAGTTTTTCAGTGTGGGAGTAACCAAGGCAGGAGTTCCCTTACTCTGGTGGTCATGGATTTGGAGTCCCATACCCTACCATGTCTAGGCCTCATCCTTATGATCGAAGTTGTATTACTAACAATTTTGGAAGTTGTTTATGTTAGACAGTGGTTCTTCTTTGACAAGGTTCGCGGGGACGCTTCACGTTTCAGTGTGGGAGGAATATGATGACACCAAAAGAAGTATAAAAACAAGGCACAAAAATGACCATGCATATATCATAATTTCATCTTTTGTAAAGGGAATAACATTTACATTGTTACAAAATCACCAAAAAGAGATAGAGATATGAGGGGGCCACATCCACATCCACATACACCATAATAAATAAATGGTATACACAAAAGTGTTATGTGCATGCATTTGTGAAGTGTAGGAATACTCAAAATTAAAGGCCAAAGGTCTTATAATATCAAATGTATCAAAGTTTCAAAGAAATAATAAAAATACGAAGGGGTGTGCTTATTGGGGAAGAGGTGGGGTGGAGTGCACGAGTGGTTATGTGCCTCTTTCCCTTCCCTCTCTTGTCCAATTGCAGATTTTCTTTTTGGTGGTGCAAAAAGTTGTTCTCTCTCCTCTCTCTCCTCTGTCTTTTGTATAGAAATTCTTCTTTTCCCTTTTGTTCTTGTATAATGGTTGAAGCTATGGATGAAGATGATGAAGATAACGAATCGGTTCATTATTAAGTGGAAGATTTATGGTTTCTTTTCAGTTTTGAGATTAATGGCTCAGCCATGTGCATAGATTTTGCATGCTTCTACCTTGGTTTCATGTTCATTTCCTGCAGTGGGAGGGTTGCTGTTAGCGCAGGAAATTTACCTGTCTTAAGGACCTATTTATCAAGAGATTCTATGAGGCAGGGTACTTTGACAATCTCATCGTCCGGTTGATGAATGTCAGTCAGAGGGAAAAGAAAGACGTAAGGGACTATGTCACTCATGTGCATAGCCTCTTCAAGAGGATCCCTACAAATGAGCGACCTAACGAGAAGGCTCTGTCTACCGTATTTATAAATGGAATTTGAAGTGAGAAGCTCTACAAGGCTTTGGCTAGTAAGTCTACTCTACACCAAGACGTGTTAGCTAGAGTCTTTGAAGAGGCAATAAGGGTGGATGATTAGCTTAGGGAGGGAAGCATGAGGAACACTAGTCGGGATAGTACAAGTCAGAGAGCTCCAGAGCGGTCAACAGTTTAAGGGGAGAGAGAGAACTCTAGCATACAGGATAAGGGAAAGAGTGTTGACCAAGGCCAGGAGCTGGCTGAGGTGAGAATGGAACTTGCACGATTGCAAGACCAAATGAGGAAACCTGTGCAGTCGCAGGTGCAGTGTATACACTGTGGTGGTAACCACCTCCTAGCAGAGTGCCAAGATCCTAGATCTAGGCCGTGCTCGAACTACGGTAGGTTCGGTCATGATGCATTACATTGTAAACTACCAAGGATATTCCCATATGCACAGCAATACAACCCTCCATACTTAGGCAACATGCCACCTAACCTCTTTGGCAGGGGAGCCCAGTTAGTGCTTCCAGCACCAAATGACGCAAGACCGGATGAACCCAACAGGCATACCCAGACCACCAGGGCCCTATGTAATCCACCGAGTGATGCTCCTATTCACTATGTGGAAGAACCTGGTGAAGAGGAGACCTACATGAACCCATACATATCCTATGATGAGAAAGGAAATCCAGTCCTGATGGACTATTGACCAATACCAATGATAGCGCTAGGTAGAGGACGAGGCAGAGGCTTTGGAGGACCTAGCCAAGATCTAATCTCATGCTGGACTTGCAGTCATCCAAGCCATATTTCATCACGCTGCCTGGAAAGGGAATATGCAAACATGGACAAAGCTGACCTTCGATGCACCAAGTGTGGAATCACACACCTATTTCTTGACTGTCCTAGACGGAAGCCATCAACTAGTTCTACCAACATGCCCTCAGTACCCTTGGGGCTGTTCGGTGTGGAGACCTTTGATAGTGAGGATACGCCCATCCCACTACATGTCATGATGCGAGCACAGACAAAACAGGCAGGCATCTCATTGCCTGGGCCAAGTAACCTAGATGTAGCCTCATTGGGAAAGAAAAGCCAGAGGAGAAGGAGAAAGAGAACAGACATAAATATTACCCTTAAGACTAAGGAAGCTACAACGCTAGTGACAGGAAAGAGGGTCACTGATGTAGAGGCAAAGACCTCAGCTCCTAAGATAGCTGAACTAGGGAGTGCGAAGGTAGGGGAATACCCCCACTCCAAACGACAACTCAAGGCTATAGCCAAAGTCAAGGAGTGGGTCAAGGACGCCCAAGAACACCTTAAGGACGTAGAGCCCATACTGGAAGACCTCTCTAGTGTGAGTACACCCGTTTTACTGTCGCGGCCTCAATCGGGGAACGCATCCACACCACATGAGATGGCACAGAGGCAAGACCAAGAAGAAGCATGCCAACAAGCTAACCAAGACATATGGCCAAAGAGTGCTGACCAAGGAGGAAGGCAACCACCCAGCAACCTCCTCACCACTTTAGTAACCACGCCAGTAACCTTGAGCCTAGGAGATTTGCTTCGGCAGAACCCTTCCTTATGGCAAGAATTAAAGCACTGGGTGGAGGGAAAAGAGGAGCACACTACCGCTGACTTGCAAGAGTAGGACGCAGTCACACAGATTCCAAGCCTTACGCTACACTCAGTTCCAAGGTCACTACACATCAATGCTTTCTGGGAAGGCACTGAGATGCATACAGTCTTACCTATCTTAGCCTTGGGGGATGTAACATGAAAAGGAATCGACAACTTATGCGTACACCCTAGTTGGGTCGAACACTTAGAAAAGTTGAGAGCTATCTTTGAACGGTGTCGGTTAGACAACCTCTTGTTGAACCCCTTAAAGTGCCAGACGCTAAACTCAGCCCATTTGGGGGCAACACTTACTCACTCTTAGGAAAATGCAAAGTGGCTGTCTCTATCGAGTCTAAAAGTATACCAGTCTTCTTTTATGTGTTGCCAAACACTAAAGGGGCTGGTAATAAGTCACTACTAGTTCGCACTTTTAAAAAGAAGACGAACTGCAATGTTGACTATAACCTAGATTGCATCCATCTTGCTATAGGCAATGTGCACATAGTGACTACTTTCAACAAGGGTTATCTTGATCCTTCTACAATTGCAAAGCCACCGATAGAGACCCCTACAACCACGCCTATGACCAAACCTAGGGAGAAGGGCTGTGATATCTCACCCCACGCTGTGATATCTCACCCCACGCTTAAACTGCTAGAACCAAGCCCACCAAGGCCATTCAAAAGGCCAAGGAGTACATGCTCATATGAGTGCCAAAATGACAAGGGCCATCTCCTTGTAAACCATAGAAACATGCTTCAAAACGCAAAAAATATCAGTCACAGCCTATGAGGTAGCTCAGATACTATCAACGTAGGCGCACGACCATGCCGCGATGGATCCCCAAAGATATCTTGTGAGCACAAGGATACTATGAGGGCAACCCCTGGATATGGGTGCCTAAGAGTGGACATTCAAGAGACTCAACTCTAAGCAACCTCACTCCAGCTAGAGAGGCTTGCACATACAGAGCCCAGGCTGGAAAGCAAGCTGGACCACCACCGCTTGTGATTAATGAATCCCAACACATTTATCGTCCAAAGCTAGATGCCCCAGAATTATCCAAGTCAGAGGAGTTGAGCACCCCCATGCCGGCTCAGATAGAATGCAGCACACCTCCTATGCCACTAGAGCTCCCTGCAGCATCTCAAAGTGCTTCTGAGTGCAAAGTCCCATCTGTGACGCCATCAATGGAGTCACCATTGTCCAGCCCAATTGCACCATCACCACCAGCAGGTCTTAGGCCTTCGTATGAAAGACGATCTTTCCTTTCAGTGGCCAAGGATCTTGCTGAGACCTCGGGAGATGAGATAGTGACATGCATCAAGGTGTTAGATAGCACCTTCACCACATTTGCTAGGAGCTATGAGAGGCTTGACCTAGGACTTCTTGATGAACCCCTTGCTTCTGATGTTCGTGCGTTGCCATGCACTTGGGAAGACTACAAATTTATGACCGTCAAATTTTCCAAAATTGCTGTCGAATTAATCGCTAATGGAGAAATCTCAAAGGAGCAAGCCATTCTCAGAAGACTAATTACCTCGTACCGCAAGCCTGCTCGCTCTGCACCTGAACAAGAACTGGAGGAGCTCACGTAGCTTGCCAGCTCTGATTCTTCGTTCTTACAATTGTGGTATACCTTGTGACTCCAATGGGAGAAAAAAGGCTACCGCATCATGACCAATGCCGAGCAAAGAAGAGCAATCAAAACAATTGAACATGACCCTATTTATGTGGCACCTCTTTCATTTAGGGTTTTGGCCATTACACGCAGCATACACTTAGATGACCATGTGTTAGCCCATTCTTGCATTGACCAATTCCTTACGGAAAAGGAACTGCACGTTGCTAGCCGCCTCAACTACGGGGACATCTTTCATGATGACTTGACCTATATCACCCAAGCTTCCATATGACCATGTGAACTTGATCGTCATGCCCAACTTGAATATAACCCTAACCTCTATACTTGGTTGTTGGCCAAGTAACTCGCCCCACAAAGTCCATGTGAGTCCTCCTTCTCCCCTTGCTAATCCTAGAAAGGATTAACTAAGGAAGGGGGGGGGGGGAGCGGAGCAAAGTGAGAGCCAAGTGATGTAGCAAGGTGTAGTGATGGATGAAAAAGATCAACTGAATTTAAATAGGAAAGAATGCAAGGAGAAAATATATGTTTCTTTTGAATTATTTCCAAGTTTCATACCTCTGAAGCAGCATGGCAAATCGTCACACGCATTCTTTCTTAGGTTTTTGTTAGTGATGAGTCAATTCATCACACTAATATTGGCATGGTGTAATGGCATGCACCTACCATGGCATGACAAGAAAAAGGGGGTAAACTTCCATTCACTGAAGAGGAGCTAACAAAGTATGGGATCAGTGTTGAGACATGTGGATTTAGCAAATTCACGTTCAAACATACCCTGAATTTAGACGATGCCATCCTGGAAGAGCTGGCAGTGAAGGAGTTGGTGGATAAATGCAACCTCCAAAAGTATGTGGAAAAGGTTGGACATGCTGTAGATTACAGCATGTGCGCTGACTTTTTAAGGAGCTTTGATGAAGGTAGGAGCTGTGGCACGGTCATAGTAAGGACTGGTGACAAGGAAAGAAGGGTGCAAGTGCCCCTTAATGCAGCTATCGTTGAGAAAGCCCTAGGGCTTGTGTCCAAGAAGGAGAGGCTCCCAAGAAGAGATGTATATACCATGATCGGAGTCAAAAAAGATGACGTGCACGCAGTGGATGGAATCAGTTTGGCTGATATTCTAGACCCCGCAGCAAAGATGCAAGCTAAAATGGTCCACGCCCTTTTCTCAGGACACAGATACAACGCTTTAATGAACAGAATCAGGGTGCCATTACTAGAGAGCATTGCTGCAGGAGTTCCAGAGGAGGTGGATTGGAACGGTTTTGTGCAGAAAACTATCAAGAGTTCAGCTGCGCTCCTAGCTCCAGTCGCAACACCAGCTGGTCAAGGATGCTGGTGTAGATGAAGAGCAAGCTGTGCATCAAAGCTCACCTCACCGCGAGGAAGAAGGCTCGAGTGAAATGACAATAAGCGACAAAGGAGAGCTGGAGGTACCACCTACTCAAGTGGCTAAACCACAGGAGAAAAAGAAGAGTGACAAGAGCCAGAAGGAGAAGAAAGAAAGACTGAGAAAAGAAGAGCGAGCCGAGATGAAGAGGGCTCAAAGAGAGTCAAGAAGGGTGGAGGAGGAATGAAGGAAAAAATAAGAGGAATAATTCGAAAAAATAAGAGAAAAATCAAAGAGGGCAGAGGAAGAAAGGCAAAGAAGGGTAGAGGAGGAAGCCGAAGAACTAAGAATGAAAGAACTTGCTGAGTTGGTAGAGGCCACTCGTAGATCACCCATGGGGGAGGAGAGATCGATCCTTTGAGTCCCCACCATGAAGCTGAAGCAAGTGGCAGTGTGAAAATGGCCCCAGTAGTTGTAGGCAAGAGCAAGTCCCTACTGCACCCCTTGCCTCCCTCCTTTATGCCAGTACCAACCGACACTACAACCACAACCACGCCGCAACCCAAGCTCTCTCTAGACACGACCAATTGATGAACATGATGCAACTACTTGTTAGTAAAGTGGCTGAAATTGTACCATAAGCAAGAGTAAAAAGGCCTGCTGCCGTAGATGCCGAGTCTAGGCAAGATCCAAAATGACAGAAGCTAGAGGCATCAACCACTACATCCCCTACTCCTTTGCCATCTAGTGCCGACTATGAGGCTTATGTGGCTGAGCTTCTAGCACAATTGGACAAGGCAAAAGAAGATAGCCCTGGTGGAGTTAGAGAAAGAAAAGGAAACTTCGGCAGCCTTAAGGCTAGAAGTTTCAAAGCAAGGAGCCGATCGAAGAAGGGAAGTGAAAACTCTATAAGATCAGCTGGAAGCAAAGACCAAGGAAGCCCAGGACAATGAGAACTGCCTACGACAAAGGCTGGAAGATGAAGAGCAAAACCTGGTGGCAGAACAACGAAGCTTGAAGTTACTAGTGCAGCAGTATGCTGACTTGCAACAGAGAACTGCTGAACTGGAAAGGTCAGGAGGGCGAGCCAAGTGAGCAACAAGAAGATGCTATAGCTTTCCGGCTATGGTATGAACTTGAAGAACAAGACAAATTGGAAATAGAGTTCCTAGAACGGGAAAGGCCAAGAGTTCCCATAGCAGAAGCACAAAGGCTGCAGAATGAGGCACAACGACTGCAAGATGCATTGGAGATTACCAAGAGAGACATAGAGGCCCTCATGGCCATGGCTTTCACCCAAAGAAGATTGCACTTCGCAGAGATTCAAAGTCACAAGCATCTGGTGCAAGAAAAGTCAGAGCTATTTGTTGAGGTAGAAAAAAGATTCAGCATTGCAAATCAGGCAAAAGAAATTGCTGAAGAATAGCTGGCTCGAAAATCAAGGAAAAGGAACCAACTCTAGTTCTTAATGAATGAGCAGCAGTAGGTTGTGACAACCTTGGCAAGTGAGCTGGAGGAGGGAAGAAAGAAGATGGACGAGAGAGCTAGTGAGTGGGAAAGAAATAATTTTGAAAGAGTTAGGGATTTAACAGAATGCTTGGTGGTGGCTGAGTGCGAGAGAGTGCTTGCGGAGTCCAGGGCAGAAGCTGCTGATGTATATGCCAACACACAAAGGCAAGCCTTCCTTAGCACAGTACTACATGTCACCCAGGCGAAGGGCAATGATTCAGTGGAGAAGGTAAGAAGGAAGCTAGAACTGACCACCCGAGCACTAAAGTATGGCCTTCAAGAACGGGAGCTTCCAATAGGCACAGGAATCAAAAAGAGCAGTGATTTTAGTACCTACGCCGTGCCGGCCTCTCCACTGTTGAGCTTAAGGAACTTGGGTTTGAAGAGCATGAGCAGCCACCACCACCACCATAAGCCATTCCATCGGTTGTCGAGCAGAATGTCGAAGAGGGTTTGGACTTTGAGCAGGATGCTGAAGAAGAGCAACAAAGAATGCCCAGTCCACCTCTACCAGACCTCCCGCTTGAAGAGGCCCAAGATGCCCATATGCCCGAGTGCATTGTGGCAGCCAGAAGAAGAATACAAGAACTAGTAGAGGAAGCCCAATGCAGAGCACGATCACTGCCAAGACAATTCCCTAAAGAGCATGTGTCACTACGACAAGATCCCCATCCTATCGATTGGCCTCAGGAATCGGTCATATGGCGTCAACAGGAGTTCCAGACGAGGCCGTTTGAACTTTTATTTGCTTATCCATGCTCTCTGGACCGTGCTTTGCCTCTAGGTATTCTAGCCAAGATCAAGGATCTGGCTAATGATCTTGCAAACAGGTGGATAGAGGAAAGAAGCCTCATAATAACCAGATGGAGGCAAGAGCCTAAAGACTACTGGCAAGACAAAGGTAAACAGGGTTCCCAAAACCGTCCAAGGCTACGAGGCACAGCCGAAGTGGCGGAGGAGGATTTGGGATACCAATTTTGACACGTGGACCGCCTTCTGTAGCTCACTCCCTAAAAAACACAACGACCCCATCTACATGACCTACCCCCATAGGCATGGAGTTGACTATGATCGAAATATTCATGGGGATTTTGACTTTCCTAAGATATATAATGTTAATGTCCGGAGCCCCGAGGAATGCGTAATCTTTAGGTTAGAGGATCTCCTCCCATCTATCAACCGCTTCCTCGAAGATTTTTCTTCTTGCCCAGATCCAGCCTTCTTAACTACCTGTAATTATCTTAGGCTTATCAAGTTCCTACTAATGCAGAGACCCACAGCCGAGGAAGCCTACCTCCCTCCACTCTTTTTTGACATCAACCTAGGGATAGATAGTAGAGCCATGACTAGACTAATGATGAGGGCAACCCTGCTTCCCTCCTTTTGCCTAGAAATCTTAGAGGATATGAGTGATACCCGCTTCACAAGGTGCAATCATCATTTCTTGTCATCCACACCTCTGAAGGTCCAGGCCGGCATTAAAGAATATCTACAAAGTCACGCATTCCTATCCCAATCCTTGCGAGTGCCTCGTAATCCAGCTGAAGGTGATAGGCATTAGCCAGGACATCTTCCTTGTATGCAATTCTTCAAAAAAAAAAGAGAAGAAAAAGAAAAAGAAAAAAGAAAAAAGCACGAGGGCTCACTTCACTCACTACACCTAGGGTTTACACCTAGCCCCTCCCCCACTTTACGCTTAGAAAACATCAAGGGCAGGACTTCCAGACCTGTCACCCTAAGTTTTGCACTACACCTCCAACAACACACGAATTGGGTCCTCAAGTGTGGGACATTACCAAGGGCTTACCCAAGGTTAGACCCATCTCCCAGTTCCACTACACATGCACTTACACCACACCGTGAAACAGACACACCCCTTAGGGAGTGCACAACTTTCTCTTGCAGGCTATTATCGTGCCTTAGTGAATGGCTACCCAGCTAAAGAAGATCATCCACGACATCCACTAATGACCAAGAATTTTTCCCTGAGTCGGAGAGGGCACCACTACAGTAGCTTCAGGAGCTTTTGCATACTTCGATGGTTGGATGGACCAACATGCTTGATGTAGCCGACCATCTACCTATTGATGGCTACCATGACTGAACCAAATCAAGTAGAAGGAAAACTCAATGATGGACCCACCATTGGCATAGATTTTGAAACCTCATATTCTCCAAATGATTAGAGATGCCCATGCAAAACCTTTATCAGCCATCACAGAATGGGAGCTACAACTGTGTGAGAAATGTTGAGCATCTTTATGAAGTCTAAAGCACCCCGGAATCTCTCCCGGTCATCGTTAATCAAACTTTATCACCTCTCATTCACAATAGCACCTTTTGATTGTGGTCATCTACCCACCAGTTCCACTTAGCAACAACCCCAACTACCCCACTACTCCCCACCACAGCGCCATGGGACTAGCACTCAGCTAGAAGGGGGGTAATGTTTACCGCAGCATAGAAGAGCGGGAAATGGAGCAGAGGAGCGGGAAAATGGAAAAAGGAGATAACCAAAAGGGCACAAGACAAAGGAAGGAAAAGGCACCCCGGATGGAAGTCAGAGACCCTGAAAATTTTGAATGACGACCTCTCCAGAAGGCCTCAATTTTGCCTCAAGAAAAGAAAAGAGTAAAAGTGCATCATTAATTGTGAAAGCGCTCCCGAATCCTTGTAAAAGAGTGCTAGGCTCACTCCTGTGTAAATTGTATGTACTAGTTGGGAATGGGATAAGTTAGAACGGTGGGAAATAGGAAAAGAGGGCCTAGGCTAATGGCCGGCCATGTATAAAGTTCAAAAGTGAATGAGAAGATCATTCTTGTGTGTGGCCAAAGCTTCTTCTTTTTCTTCTCTTGTTTCTTGCATTCTTACTTGTGCTTGAGTGAGGGATTGAGGGAGTGTGAGGGAGTGAGGGAGTGAGTGTGTGAGAGTAAGGGATCGTGGAGAAGAAGCTCCCCATCTTCTCTCTTCATCTTCTCTTCTTCTCTTCTCTTCTCTTTTCTCGCGCGACTATGGAGGATGGAGCTTGACGGAGAGGGCTTGAGGTTGCTTGAGCTTGCCGCAAGGATCGTGGAGCTACCGGAGTGCAAGAGAGGGGAGGGAACTCGATTGAGCATCAAGGTAAGCTCACTACACCTGTAAGGTAGGCATTGTGCGTTGGCTATGTGAGAGGTAGCTATGGCCGCTCGGCTTGAAACGCTTGATCAATAAGCGGTCCGTAGGTCTCGGGGTAGAGCTCCGTAGCTCCCCTTCACCCTTTGAAAGCTAGATGCGCTTCTTCAGAGCTCCGTCTGATTGGAGCAACTATTTCCTATGGCTTTTCATGCTTGCTTTGCGGGTTAGAGTGACAGATTTGTTTGTGCAAGACTCAAATTGGAATGTTTTCAAGAAAATGCTCAAATATGAATATTTTCTGGAGGATTATGATATTGCTACACAGAAGATATTCAAAGAGTGGGTCTATCATCAGCCCAACAAAGATCTTGTTGCTTCTAAGTTGTTGCGGGGGTTTGAAGAGCGATATAACATGTTGGATGCACTAGAGCAAAGAGCTCTAAACTTGGAGAAAGTGGAGTTATTCTTACAGGCCACTGATCTTGCGCTTCAGGATGAGTTGGGAGAGCTTCTTGAAGACCGTATGCAACTTATGAGATTGAAGGCTGATTGGTAGGATGTTGTCAATGCGGTTTCTACACTGACAAAGAGACGGAGATGGAAGGCTCGCATGCAGAACAGAATGCAGTCACCATCAATGATGTCTCCACCTTCCTCAACTTCTCCTACTTATCTTGTTGTTCCATCCACTTCTTCTCCTATTTCTCATCTTGTGTCTATGCCTACTTCTATGCCTATGCCTATGCCAATTCCTACTACAATCGTCAACCATCTGTAAAATTGACTGTTGAATATATGGTGGAGAAAATTTCAAAGAACTTAAAAGATCTTCAAATTAAGATGACCAGAAGAAGGGAGCAACAACCACTTAGCCCAGCTCCAATTTCTATCTAACTTGTTCTACTCCTACAAATTCTTCTAGAAATGATCGTGTTCACCATTGCATGTGATGTGATAGTCCAGACCATGAGCCGAAGGACTATCAAGATTTTGAAGAGGCAAAAAAGTTGAAGTTGGTAGTCTAGAAGGATAAGATGATATGTTTCGAAGATATAGAGCAACTGATTAAACCAAATTCTGGTAAAGGAGGTTTGAAGGAGTCTCTTTTGCGCTCTTCTTATGTGATGCGAGAGGTGGTAAGAGAAGTTGTTGCCTATGGACTATAGTTGGAGTAGTTGCCAAAAGACAAATCTCCTTTATGGTCCTATGCATTGCACGTAGAGAAGAAAGGAAAAGCTTAATCAACCGAACTTTCAGCCATAGGAGATGCAATCAGAAAGGGGACTAGATGGAATGATCGAGTTGATATATTTTCTATCTATGCTTATATGGCAAAATCTCAAGGATTTGATGTGCTTCTTGAGGAGAAACAAAAAAGAGATAATGATCAACCTGAAGGATCAAAGAGGGTGACTAAGAGGAGTGATCCAGTTTTTCAGCCTTCTTCTTCAGGACTGGAGCAAAGTATGACTGATGTTTAGAAGTCAAAAGTACAAGAATTTCAAAAGGCCCCAAAGACAAAGGATCCAAAGCCGAAAAAGCAACCTTGATTCAAGCTGCTTTCCGACATTGAGACGACTACGGACTTGAAAAAGGTACTTGAGGATCGGATTCTTAATTGCAAAATTGAATTTACTCTTGGAGAAGTCTTGGGGATTGCCAAAAGAGAATTTCATGATGTTATCATCGACATCATTAAAAAGAAAACAATAATTTATTGAAGAGCCGACATAGGATATGATCCATCGAGAAGCTGTTGCCGAGGCTATTCTCTATGGGTTTCAGATTGAGGAGATTGATTCTGATGAGGAGTCTACATATGGAGCTTTATGTATGCAGTCCAAGAAGACTCTTCAGCCTTTACTTCAGCCCGTACAGTATGCTGAAAGTGAAGAGTGCCTAGATTGGTGTCTCATAGCCATTTTTCTCGTAGTCATTGGGCTCATGCAACTACGAAGACTATAGTCAAGCTTGGTGAGACAGAGACTCCTTGTGTTGCTCTTTTGGATCATGGCTCCGAGCTTAATGTCATAGTGTGAGGTTTATATGATACTAGTAGATGGCTAGTTGATGTGGATCATGGTTAGCACATGCGTGCAGCCAACAGCACTGCATGAGATTTGTATGCTACTTGTCCGAACTTGAAGATTTCTATTGGAGATGTGGGTGAGTCTTATCATTTCTTTGTACAAAATTCTTGTTCTTATCCTATTATTTTGGGGCAATCATTTATTGCTAACTCTTGGATGGAGACTAAGGTTCTGGATAATCGGGTATTGCAACGACATTCATTATAGGGCCTATATCAATAAGTGCGTCAATAAATATCTTGAATTATCTAGAGTCTTAAGGATTACAAACATAGCTAGGATTGAGACATTGCTATTCAAAGCATTGATTGTAAGAGACGAAAGGGATTATTTGCCTTTGGCGATATAACTGGTATTGACTCCTTGGTGTGGGTTGTCTCCTGCTAAATGGAAGTATGTAGGATAGAAAGATCTTTGTATTGTTTAATATTTTGATGTAGTATAATCATTAAAGATTGGAGAGTGACACTGACTTGTCTGATTTTCAAGGTGATTTGTTGGAGATCTATTTTGATAATCTGGAGTTGTCTTCTATGACTTGGCATTGTTACAGAAGATCATGGTCTCATCATCTCATTTAAAACTAGAGAGAGAAATCAATTTCCTCTTATGAGAGTATTCCTACTCAATGTTCCAAGATCTCTTTGTGGTTTTGGCAAATCATAGGGTGTCTGTAACAATTCTTATTGTAGTGTTTCTCTTTGTTGGCTTATGTTTTGCTAGTGTTCAGAGAGAGATGAAGTATGATCACTTAACAAAGTGTTTGATCCCTCAAATGATTGTGGGAAAAAACTAGAAGGTCTAGGATCTTGGGGAACAAATCTTTTCTTAGAGAATGAGATTGATGCATCTCGACCACAAAGAAGCAAGAGAAGAAACTAGGACCTCATCCAAGGCAAGAGAAATGGTGAGCATTGAGATTATATTTGTCAAGAGAAGAAGAAGAAAAAGACTTGAGGTCTTCTGATTTAGAATCTAAATCATAATAAGTATTCTTGGAGTGGCTAGCCTCACTATCAAAAGAGTGAGAGAGAGACCTTTTAGATTTGTGAACTCGATGAGCATTGAGTTTCTTTTGGCAATGAGGATATTGGTTGGCTAGATGGTGAGAGCTTCTACAAATATAGCATTTGAGTTTCCCCTTTTACTTGGAGTGATTCTTTTTGTGGGTTGGCTTCTTCTTATGGCGAGAAGAATGGCATTTACAATGGGCATAAGAACATGGACAAGAGCAATGACTATATCTCTGGTATCCAAAATCTTTTTGAAATGTTAATTCATACTTATGAATGGAATTAGGGATTTAGTGATGCAACCTCACCGCCTTTTGTTGATTGCTAGCATCCTTGATCACCTTTTCCATAATTTGACTAAGTTGCCCAAAAATTTCAAAGAAGTAATAATGTTCTTCACTCATCTTGCTTTTGGCCAATGCATGTAGAGGATCAGGCAATGAATTTACAAAATGTTCTTTAAGTGTGGTATCATGTGTCCCCTAGCATTCATACAATGTCTCTCATATAAATTAGGTATTCTTTGTATCTTTTGAGATCACAACATTGAGCCCTTTGGAATGCTTCTTTAGCTTTAGTTTTATCATCATATTTGTAACCAACAAATTCCCGAAGGAGAAGCTTAAGAAAGGGAAAAATAAGATCAGCACCATTGGCAATTTCTTCTTTGAGATCTAAGGAAATGCTTTCCCACCAGAGTTGGAGCATGCCCACAAATTCATAAGTGAGAGCACTAATGAGATCAAGTTTGCCCCTATTAGGCTTATCAAGAAGCTTTTAAAAGACATAGGTATACATCATATGCAGGATAGTATTAATCTCTTTCTATGATTTATCATCAAATTCCAAATGGAAAATTTTCCAACTTTGGAAAGACCGAGCGTGCTAGTTTCTTTGATACTATAGGTTGAATCTTCCTCTTTTACCCCAACTGCATTAAGATACTTTGGCTTCAATAGCATCAATCCTTGTGAATAAATCAGAATTGTATTCTTCTTGATCAAACATATCAGTAATAGAGCGAACATTTATATAAATAAATCTAGAAACCACCTAAAACTCATTACTATTCTATGAGGAGGCATCATCATCTTCATCATTGAGAGTAGTATTAGCAAGATCATCTAGCCCATATTCTTTATCTCGAGAGGCTAGATAGCCTCCATAGATGCCCATATAGTCATCAATGAGATCATAATAGTTCTCTTCAATGCTATCTGGATGCCATAGAGTCTTCTCCATAAGGGAATTTTCAATGGCATGTTGGTGAAAGATGGACTTCAACCCTTGACTCGAGGAATGGACATTGAGACATGACAAAAGAGAACCGATACAAGACAACAAAATGTATAGATGATTGCTTTGTCTCTAGTCCAATGGTCCGAACATTGAGGATTAGAATAACTAAAAGATACGGATCATTCACAAAAATGAGAAAGTTTGGGCGAAGCTCAAAGAAAATGGGACCACTAGAAAGAGGAGGCACAACAACCCCAACAATCATATCCTAGAGTTCTTTGTGTCTCGTATCTAGAACTAGTATTTTACAAGACACATGAAGGCCTCGATGAAAATGAGGAACAATGCCAATTGCAAGGTACCCCAAATGGATGTAAGGGAAATCCTTTTTGGATTTTTAGATTTTATCATAAGGGAGACTAAGGAGAGAGATGAATTGGTCATTGTGGGAAGAGTCTCCAATGGAGATACACTCGTGGTCTTCAATAAAGATGGCAGAAGCTCAAAATATAAAAAGAGAGTGTTCCCCATAAACTTCTACATGCTTAACGGATGGTCACACCCATTTGCCTAATGGATTAGTTTCAACTACTATGATAGTAGAATTAGCTAAAGATTTATTTTTCTAGGATAAGTTCCTAGCCAGAAAAGATAATTTGTTATGGGATGTTAGTACCATAACTACTAGTAGAGAGGAGAAACTTCTCCAATGGTGATTACAAACTTTCCTTTGGCAAACTCTAAAACCACTAATATCAGGGTGTGCAAACTTGAGCGAACTTGGAGGACGAATGGATTACTCAAAATCTATGAGTGGAGCAGATGGACTCCACAGACTTGAGTGGACTTAGACAGATTGCATCATGTGCCCCCAAGCATTCATACAATAGGTCTCTCATTTAAATTAGGTATTCTTTTTGAGATCACAAGACTGAGCCCTTTGGAATGCTTTTTTAGCTTCAATTTTATCATCATATATGTTACCAACAAATTTCCCAAGTAGAAATTCAAAAAAGGAATGAATGGGATCAACACTATATCAACAATTACTTCTTTGAGACATTTGGAAATGTTTTCCCACCAAAGTTGGAGCATACCAACAAACCCATGAGTGAGAGCATTTATGAGGATAAGCTTTGGAGCTTAGAGGATTCCACAGGTTTGAGAGAGGCTTCAACAGTACCAAGATGAGCATTGAGATTGCATACTTCGGTGAATCTGATCAACTTGCTCCCTAAGTTGGTGAAGGGAGAGATGTGTCCAATTTAGGGCCTACTGCTTTACAATCTAGTCATCATTGAGCAAGCGAAGGAATGGAGCAACTTTGTAGTAAAAGTCATTATGAGAGAACTCTCAAGTATGGAAATCCTGAGCATTAACAATTGTACTATTTCCACTTGTGGAAGTGGGAGTGATGAGTCTCTTGCAATGTGTGCACATATTATTTTCATCCATTGACTCATAAGAACATGCACGGCTCAGAAAATGATACTAGATAAGCAAAGACGATTGTACCTAAAAGGCTTTCCACTCCTTTTGGATGGATTTAGTTGTGGAATAACATATTTGCCTTTTGCAATGTGGTCATATATTTGAATATCCTGATGTTGTTTTAGCTCACGCACTTGTAAGGAAGAGATCTTCATTTGCCATTCCTAGGGAAGATCGACATCTACCCAATTGATTATGGTGGGGAGATATCTCCAGGTCTTGTCATCACTTTTCATAACAATTGTTTGGC
The DNA here is from genome assembly GCF_053477565.2 of Lygodium microphyllum. Classification (NCBI taxonomy): domain Eukaryota; kingdom Viridiplantae; phylum Streptophyta; class Polypodiopsida; order Schizaeales; family Lygodiaceae; genus Lygodium; species Lygodium microphyllum. The sequence goes on along the minus strand of NC_141140.1, from coordinate 10,331,741 downwards.
CCTAGTCCTACCCTAGTCCTTCATAGAGTTGATCCCTTCAATGACTCAAGGAATGGCTAGGCAAAAGGACTGGTATTGGACAACAATATGCATAAATGATTGCCTCATCTCTAACCCAATGATCTGAACATTGAGCAACAAAGTATTTGAAAGATAAGCATCCTTCATATCAATGCGAAATTTTGGGTGAAGCTCAAAGAAAATGGGACCATTGGAAATAGGAGATACAATAGGCCCAACAAATATACCCTAGAGTTCTTTGTGCCTCATATCTAGAAATGATGTAATAAAAGATACACGAAGGCCTTGACCAAAAACAGGGACAATGCCAATTGCAAGATATCCCAAAATGGATGTAAGGAAAATCTTATTTGGATTTTTGGCTTTTATCATAAGGGAGACTAAGGAGAGAGATGACCTGGTCATCTTGGGAAGAGCCTACAATGGAAATCCTGGGAAGAGACTACATCAAAATTTGAAAAGGTACAAAGAAGATCTTTCTACCCTACATACTTCCATTCAGTAGGAGAAATCCCTCACCAAGCAGCCAATACTAGCTACTGCCAAAGGCAAAGAAAAAGGCAAACAATCCCTTCCCTCTCTCAAAATCAATGCTTTGAACATCAATGGTTCAATCCCAATTGTGTCTATAACCCTCAAAGACTCTATATACTGTTTTAGGGAAACGGAATGGGACTATGCCTTACGGACAGAGACGTCGAGCTTCGCATCCCTCTCATTCCCCATTCTCCTTGAACCTAGTGCAGTATAAATCCGCATCGACCCTGATGTTTCTATGTAAAGTAGTTTGTCTGGGGCTCAACGCTAGGTACCTTCTAGGAACTTGACTATTAGGGAAACCGTGATTCAGGTTGGTCCTAAATGGGAACGACCAGAATGCTTTCACTGCGTGGCAGACTCAGGAAGACCTAGATCGCAAACCCCGTGACATTCTTTGGGAGTGCTAGGCAGCAGTGCTTTCTAGACTCTCTTCCTGACTGGCTGCTAAGACGTGTCCTACAAGTGGACATGCGAACATGTTACAGTTGGTATTAGAGCCAGGTTTTGATCCTGGGATCTTTGGGTTATGGGCCCACGACACTTATAAGAGTTAGCTCTGATACCAACTGTAACGTGTCCCCCTCTCCACTTGTAGGATATGTCTTAGCAGCCCATTGGGAAGAGAGTCTAGAAAGCACCGCCTGGCACTCAAAAGGAATGTCACGGGGTTTGCGATCTAGGTCTTCCTAAGTATGCCTCAAAGTGGAAGCATTCTGGCCGTTCCAGATATTTGCTAATGCACTTATTGATATAGGCTTTACAATGATTGTTGCCCCACAAGAATTATTCCCTCATGCAAGCTAGCAAAAAATAACTCCTCAGAGCTCTCAAATAATTTAAAAGTCCCTATCAACACCAAAATCAAGACTTGGCTTCAACTTCATATTGGGATATAACTAATGACCGGCTTGCACTATGATATTATCATTGGCAGTGATATACTCAAACATGTGGTACCTTTCACTTTCTACAAAAATGTTCTCCATTTTGACCTAAGCCAACAAGGGAATCACTCTTCCTCTTCTTTCAAAGATTGCTCACTCTATTTTCATGATACAAGCAAAACAAGGAGTGCATACTCATCTCTACATCTAGTTCAAAAAATAATTAGCCAAATACAATACATACAATTGCCTATAGCCCCACAAGACCACTACAAGACTACCTTTTGTGTTCCATATTGTCATTACCATTGGACACTCTTAGCATTTGGAATCAAAACTACACCTACCAAGTTCTAGGAATGGATTGATTCTACTCTTTCTAACTTAACTTTTGTCCTTATGTACATTGATGACTTGTTAGTCTTTTGTAACACCATGGAGCAACATATCAAGCACCTTCAACTCTCTCTTTTCCTAATTGAAAAAGTAGGCATGGTTCTCTCCCCTTCTAAATTCACCCTCTTCACCCTTACTATGGATTTTTTAAGCTTGTGAATTACTAATGGTAAAATTATGCTACAAGTTCATGATCTGAAAACCTTCAAAGCATTTCCAAACACCTTGTCTTTTGTAACCAAATTCTAACAATCCTTAGTTGTTTAAATTGGATCAGCAAATATGTGCCTTGCATGATCTAGTATACTTCTCTTCTTTATCCTCTACTCCAAAAGAACAAATTCCACTAGGTTTAACCTCAAAGCCTTACTATGCAAGGGCTTAAACACATAATTCAAGCTATACCTCCACTCCAAATATCTATTGGAAAACCCTTGATTATCAATATGGATGCTAATGATCTTGGATGGACAAGGGTCCTTTGAGAAAAAATACGATGGTCGTGAGAAACCTCGCCGATTTGCAAGTGACACTTTTTCTAGCACTAAACATAATTATCCTTCAATCCACTGAGAAATTTTGGTGATCAAAAAATCCATCCAAAGCTTCCATTTTTTTGCTAAGCATTGACAATTTTAGTACTACTACTCGTGTAAGTGGTGAGTCTCTTGCAATGTGTGCACATATAATTCTCATCCACAAACTCATGAGAGCATATAAGCTTGAGAAAGTTATGTTGGATAAGCAAAGCTGGTTCTACGTAGACTTCTCGCTCCTTTTAAATAGATTTATTTGAGTAAGAAAGAGAGATTCATTTGTCGTTTCTAGGAAAGATCAATATCTACCCAATTGATAATGATGAAATATATATTTGATTCTTGTCATCACTTTTCATAACAATCACCTAGCCTTGACCCTTCTCAAAGTTAATCTCTTCAATAACTTGAGAAATGGCTATTGAGACTAGGCGAACCAATATTTTGGACAGCAATATGTAAAAATGAATGTTTCACCTCTAGCCCAATGGTCCGAACATTGAGGGACAGGCTGATGGACCTACTGCTGCTTTGTGGACTTTCACAAAGCCTTTGACACAGTATTGAGAGATAGGCTGATAAATAGATTGCATGCCATGGAAGTATCGAAAGAGCTCAATTGGGGTATTTTGGCACTACATGAGAGAGTTATGGACAGAGTCTAGACGCCTGAGAGCCTTTCGACACCTATTTACTCCACCATTGGGATGCCCCCCCTCTCCGATATTATTGGCATGTACATTGATGGGATTGCTAATTACATTTCACAAGAAGGAGATAGAAGAGCTCCACTAGCTGGCACTTAGATACCTCTCCTATTGTATGCAGATGACATTGTATGTAGATGGCATTCTATTGATAGCTGACTCTCCAGAGGGTCTACAAAGACACTTAGATGCACTACACTCCTATACTTTGGACAGTGGGCTTTCAGTGAACCTTGGTAAAACCAAGATGATGGCATTTAATACTACACCCCAGTGGGTCAAAAAATCAGCACCTAAATTCACATATGGATCTGAGGAGCTGGAGTATGTGGATTCTTAGACATACCTAGGAGTCTTATTCATAGGGCCCACCTTTTCTATGCGAGAGGTAGCAGACACTAGACTGACTCATGGATACACAGCACTAGGTGGTTTGGAGAGGATGTGCTCACAAGTGCAATTCCAAGAACCCCACAAAGCTATGGCTCTTCAATACACTGATCACATCCATACTACTTTATGGAGTACATACATGGGGACCCAGTCTTGACCGCCGTAGTAGATCAAGGTGCACTTATGACGGATGGAGGTCGATGAAGAAACCCCTAGTGTCCATGATATCCAGGATGATCATATTTAAGGCTTCAATACCACATGAGATCATAAGAGCCAAGCTAGCAGCTACACCAATTGTAGTAGAGGCCTTCACCCAGTCGATCGTATACATACATAGCCTATGGGACTTACCCAAACACAGATTTGCATGGTTGGCCCTTGAGATCTCCAAACAACTTCCCAGAGAGGGTGATACTTCATGTTGGTATGCGCAAATGTCAGCCTAGTTTGAGCTGCATGGCTTTAGCATGGACAAGTTACCCCCCCTTCCAGTACTCCCTTGATGCACCATTTCTTCATCTCAGCAGGTTAGAGATCTGCAAGATCATCAGGATAGATCTTACCCAATTGGATATCAAACGAACATGGTTGATAACATGGCAAGAGCTAGAGACAAAGATGGCTTTTTAACGCGAACATTTCTTTCATACTACAGACGATGGATTTAATATTCGCTCGAGATACATGGACAACCATCTTTCCCATGGGATCACATGTACTATTGGCCAGTTGCGCACCTCCTCACATGAGCTAGAGATTGAGACTAACGGATATAGATCCATCCCACCAAAGAAGCGCATATGCCAAATATGCCAATTAGAGCCGCAAACAAAGGAGCATTATATTTGCCACTTCCCAACATATTATGAGATTCGTGGTCGTTTTCACCGTCTCTTTAAAGATGGTCTTGGACCACTATTCAAAGTCATGGACTTTACCGATCAGCAATGCCTTGGCCTCGTTTTTCTTGAGATACGACGGCTTCGTGCCATGTGCCTCAAGAGTACAACTGCTCCAGGACATTGAGGCCCTTCACAGACGCACCTCACAAACTTCTTTGCAAAGGAGACTCAGAAGACTTCAATACTGTTACAACCACAATCCACACGAGAGCCTCTCTTACTGCCACAATCCACATACAAACAAGGAGTACTAATTGATCGAGCCGTTCAACTTAGCCGATCCAGACGTCCTAAGCCTTGACATAGACACCGACAACACCTTCATAGGCAAATACAAGGGATTATTGCTCCAGCTAGAGCTAGGTCCTCCATACCCTCGTGAGATTGTACCATTTGGAGCTCATTATTACTAAGTAGAGCTCTATGTTTTACACATAACCATAGTTAGTTTCCTTTCTTATTGTGCTTTGTGCTACATACATATTTTGCCCAGACTGTTGTACCATCATACACATGATTGTAACTCATGGTCTCATAGGTCATTTTGGCCATTTGTAGACGTTAATATATCATTTCATTTCATTTCATTTCTCTCTCTCTCAAACTTGCCTACAAGTGTACATACAAATTATTAGATAATAACAAGAATAAGTATCCACAAATGATCATGTGTCGTGTGATGAGTGTATCCTTTTAACTTTAGTTTCAAGCATTACAAGAAAGGGCCCTTTCTTCAGCTAAGAGGTCTGGAGCACAACATAGCTCGTCATTGTTCACAAGCTAAGTCCATTGGTATAATCATCCCAATATCAAAATATGAAATGTGGATACAAAAAGGAGCAATATCCACCAAAGTACTATGTGATTGAAGTTTTATGATGAATAAGGACTTTAATATATGTTAAGCGTACCACATGTATTCAACTAAACTGTGTAGTCTAACATCTACTATGGATCACCAATCTTGAAGATAGTCTACAATCTTTAGCAGTCCAAGCCCTTGAATGGTGTGAATGCGTGGTTTTTGAATACAATGAAAATTTGGGCACTCAATACCGTAGATTGTTCATCCTCTACATTCAACTAGCAACCATTCCTTAGGCATGTTCTATGCTGCACCATACAAAGGAACTGGTCAAGATTATCAAATATCAAGATGTAACATTGGCAACTTAATACATACTCACCAAACTCAAAATGACATATCAGCTAAAGTTGGAATATTATTTTACTTATGTTGTGTGGGTGGCAAACAGCCTCCATGTTTATGGCAGATGGCTTCTATGTTATTGGTGCAGGTGTGATATCCCTGATGCGGTAGCTCCATAGTTTAAGTAATTCAGTATGGCTTCATACTCACTGTTTAAGTAATTCAGCATGGCTTCACACTCTGGCTGTTCAAGGGCTTCAACAGGTTTTATTTTTCTACTAGTAGCCATGTGGATTTTTTTTGGTTCTCGTTTTAGTTGTGCAAATGCCTCGTGTACATTTGATTATTCTTTCATTCCACGATGTGTGTGTGCACACGCGCACGCACTCAAGTGAGAGATTTGCTATGGATTGTGTGCATAGGCATTACAACTAGATTTCATGTGATTCTAATGATTGAGAGAGAGAGAGAGAGAGAGAGAGAGATTTACGAAAAAGAGAGAGAGAGACAGAACCGTGAACAAATTTTGACTGATATACTCATCTACATCTATACACCCTCCACACAAATAGACATGATCTGCCCTTGGTTGCAGATAGTGCCTGACCCCTGATAAAGCAGATGCATCCTTGTCACTCTACGTCAAGAGATTGCAACAAAATTGGCTTGTCGACAAACTGCACAAAACAGTAATGAGGACTTAAGAAGAGAGTTTAGAATTACAAACCCACTGTTAAATGTAACGCTTTAATTTAAACCTTTATATTGTTGCTTGCAGCTTCCAAGGCCTCTTGTGGCATAATGGATAGGAAGAAGTCCAAGTTTTCTCGAGCTGCCTGCAAACAGTGCAAACTCAGACTATAAATGCTAGTCTCAATCTCTCACACATGCACTCTTGTATTTCACTAGATCTAGGTTATATTTGCCGATACTCAGGGCATTATGTGAAAAAACAGTAGCATATGTTCAGTGTTCAAGAAGCTGCTTCTTGGTGATTCTTGTTTTAATTGACTAGCACAAGTTGCCACCTTGACAACAAAATTCAGGGGCAGGTGTGTCAAACACATGTAATTGCAATCCCAAGCATACACAAGCTTTTCTTTTGTAAAACACTCATCAATGCCCAGTTAAAGACCTCAGTTTGAAGGGCAACACCAGGCACACACATGAGACAGAGTCCCCCACATGCATACAATACAATAATGGCTATGCTCAGTGTGAACACAATATCAAAAGATATTGAAAAAAGAAAGTACTGGTCCACACACACTCTGAGAGAGAGAGCGAGAGAGAGACCTGCACTGAGCGAAGGCTGAATTTTAGAAACTCCAGTCTGCAGATACACCAAAAATATGATCACCTGAGAAATGTTACTTTTGCAAGTTGCAAACATTTTCAAACAAGATGTGAAAAATTTCACGTTTGTTTTGCAGGAAAAAGAAAGCCTCTTAGATGTTCAACATTCAACTAAACTTAGATGCAAGGCAGAAACGTAAATCTACAGAAAGCTTTCTAAAAAACTTAGATCTGCGAATGAACATTCTATAGACATGCTGTTACCTGAGACAGCAGAAAGTATGGCAGAAAAGGCAGCAAACAACATAACACAAGTCTTGAGAACCTATGGTAGAAGATCAAAGTTTACTTGATTCTTCATTATTTCTAAAAAACTTAGATCTGCAAATGAACATTCTATAGACATGCTGTTACCTGTGACAGCAGAAAGTATGGCAGAAAAGGCAGCAAACAACATAACACAAGTCTTGAGAACCTATGGTAGAAGATCAAAGTTTACCTGATTCTTCATTATATATCAGGGTCAGCACAATTAGAGCTCAGTAAACATTAGTGTTGAACAATAGTCAGTCGGTGTTTGCATCTGTCCACTCAAAGGGGTAACACATGAAGAGTAGTCTTACAGTAAAATTGGCAGTTCAATGCCTCTTACTCAGTAAGCTTTACCAGATCATGCAGGTATCAAGAATCTCTCTTCCTTAAAGAATGCTTTCATCATACAAATACCATGACAAAAATTTAAAACTAGAAACTAGGAAGGCAGTCTGGATATACCCGTCAACCTATACATCTTGAGACCCTAAAAAGGTGACATCTGGATATACCTGTCACTCTGATACATCTTGAGAGCCTAAGAAGGTACACCCCCTAACTATTTACAGTCATAAATGGCTTCAAAACTGCTATTAACTTAGCATTCATGTAATGCGAGTGCTTGGTCCTGATGGCCAGTTATTAGTGTTTAGATCATTTCGTAAGTTGAACGGATCAGTTTTGTCTGTTATGAGGGTGATAGAGGATCCATCCCCTGGACGGAAAGCAGACAATCACTTTCTGACCACCTTCGTATCACTCTGCTCCCCCTTCCATGGCTACAAGTCCACAATTGGCAATCATGGCACCACCTGTACAAGTGCCTGCCCTACTCTCTATTCCCGCCTTAGAAAAGCTGGATGGGATGAAATATTCTCTATGGTTGTGCAAAGTCAAGTGCATCCTAGTGCAAAGTCAAGTGCATCCTAGACACCTTTGAGCCTCAACCTCTAGAATTTCGTGACAGTCCCTATTCCCCGACTTACCATGGATCCCCATATTGCAGTGACCATGGACTCAGCAGCTTCCTCAACACCAGAGTCACCCGCTCTTTTCTCTTCTTGAGTTGTACAGATTCTACACTCGTGCATGTAAGACATATCCACACTGCTAAGAGGTAGGTCCAAACATTCAAGCATTGCCTGATTCTCGAGTTACAACTACCACATCTCTATCATAGATTCCCCAATGATCAAGGACCACATCAACAATATGGAGAAGATTTAAGATAAGCTTGCATCCCTTGCTAAGATCATGGATTCGACGTTGAGAAACCCTTCACCCTTCACCTGCAGTTTGCATTTTTGTGTTTCTGCGTTTTGCGTTTAGAGTTTGCGTTTAGGGTTTGCAGCCCCAAAAAGGAGCACCATCCTAGACTGACTGTGCCTATTTATAGGCCACTCTCTCATTCATTCCTCACGGCTGATTCATTCAGTCCGTCATCTCTTTTCTCCAGCCTCTCCACTACCCTCACACCTCTTCAGGAGGACATTGCGGTTCGTGGTTCGTGGTTCGTGGTTCGTGGTTGTCTTCATCATCTTCCTTGTGCTACAGCACCCTTGTTCCCTTGTATCACATTCACTCCATGATTCAGAACTTCATCATTCCATTCATCTGAGTTTCTTCTCTCTTCTCCTCTCTTCTCTTCTCCATGTTTGCCGAGTTCACTCTGTGTTCCTCCCTGCCAACCCTACTATCTCGCTGGTACGTCATCTTTTGACATGGTATAAGAGCTGGATCTGCTCATCTAGCGGCAAAGATCCTCCACTCCACTGAAGACAAAGATCGGTGGCGGGTTCGGCATCCACTTTTCCTCTTCTTCCGCTGCATCAAAATCTCGTTTTTGTAGATTTCAGGTGTTTCGGCTTGCTGGCCACACCCCGTTCACAGAGGACATCTCAGCCGAAGCTGTCCATTTCTGTCTCCATTAGTTGATGCCTGATTTCTAGCCCTCTTCATGCAGTTTGGAGCTGATTTCTAGCCCTCTTCACACAGTTTGGAGCTGATTCCAGCCAGTCGACTGCTGTTCCTGTGCAGACATGCTGCCGTACGGCTTGCCACATCATCACAATCTTGTTGCCTGCGTTTTTAGTCTTTCTCTCTCCTATAGGCTGTCCTGCCTACGTTCTCTCTCCTACAAGCTATCCTTCTTGCGTTCTCTCTCTCTCTCTCTCTCTCTCTCTCTCTCTCTCTCTCTCTCTCTCACAGGCTGTTCTACCTACGTTTTTAGTCTTTCTCTCACCTGCTGCCTGCGTTTTTAGTCTTTCTCTCTCCTCACCTGCGTTTTTCTACTGGTTGCAACCTCTTACTGCTGGCCACATCCTCCTCCCACTAGCAGCTCACTTCCAGCCCTTCCATTACCCTCCCACTCCTTGAGGAGGACATTGCGGTTCGTGCTTCACACTGCCCTCACACCCCTTGAGGTGGACATTGCAGTTCGTGGTTCACGGTGGCTGACCTCTTCCTTCTTCAACAAGGCACACTGGTATCCATGGCTTCTTTACCAATAGATGACCAGACTACTGGGTGCTCCTACTGTGGCATCACCGGACACCAATGCTTACCAACTTCAACCTTCGCTCCCCACCCCTCCGGGGTACATGCGTCTTCCACCAGGTACTCCTTGTGCCACCTCTTCTTTCTGGACCACAAAGATCGTTCTGCATCGGCTATCAGCGTACTATGCTCAAGGCAATAAGACGCATCCGATGCGCACTAAGTCCTTTCGAGCACATGGAGGATCGATTGGCGCTACAACCTCCTGGAGATCATCGCAATGCCAGCGGCAGTCTTCTCCCAATAATTTTCTGGTACAGTGGCTTCCACAACCTATGGATCTGCAGTCCGCTCCATCGAGAGACGATAATTGTATGATACCGTCTCCTCGTCAGTCTACTCCTTCAAGAGACAGTGACTGCTCGACTCCTTCCTCTTCTTTGGCTACCGAGTCTGCTCCACTAAGAGACAACGACTGTTGCCCACCTCTTACTCATTCTGAGCCCCATCCTTCCCCACCCTTGGCTCATCCTAAGCCTCCTTCTTCCCCACCCTCTTCCACTCAAGTTCGAGAGGCCACTTCTGGGTGCTTTCTGGCTTCCTTTTCAGCATCCCAGACACCTTCTTCGACATGACCGGCGGCGCTTTCTTCATCATCAAACATTTCGGAGTCCGTGATCCATGAGTTTTTGGATTCCCTATCTACTTCAGCAGGGGATTTAGAGGGGGATGTTCTGAAGTTCACTCCATGTGATTTAGAGGGGGATTCTCTCTTCTCCTCTCTTCTTTTCTCCATGTTTGCCAAGTTCACTCCATGTTCCTTCCCGCCAACCCTACTGTCTTGCTAGTATGTCATCTTTTGACATTCGAAAAACTTTACTGTGATGCTTTTGTCACATGTTCGACATTTGGCATATTTTAGACCATTCTTTGCTTTACTACAGCACTAGTTTGTTTCTTTTCATGTCAAGTGGGGAGCCATCTCCTGAGATCGAATTTAAGGCATGCCTATGCTACTTGGTGAGCATTGGAGCCACCTCTCAAGATCGAGTATGGGCATTTCCTGATTGCTTAGGTGGTTGATTCTCCCTCCTAGTTTACCAACTGGGGAGTGTCAAACCACCCTCCATCTGCTAGGTCCATTTGCATGGTGATTCTTGACTTGCATTGGTGATTCTCAACTAGCATTGGAACCATCTGTTGAGGTTGAGATTTGGGCTTGCCTATACCACTTGGTTAGCATAGAAGCCCTCTCTTGAGATCAAGAACAGGCATGTTCCACGTATCTAGATGGTTGAAGTTTGGGGAGAAAGAAGAACAAGAGCCATTACCTTGGAGGTCAATTGACAAGCTAGGAGATACTCTAGTACCATTGTCCAAAGCTAAAGCTCAAATCAATCCTTTCCTTGTCCTGGACATACTATAGTTGAGGACACTTTGATTGGACAGCTTAGGCCCAAATAAGAAGCAGCTCAGTTTGATAGACAAATCTAGGTCTTGCTATGTCGGGAGATTTAAAATCCTAAGTAAAATAAATTGGGAGAATTCTTTACTTAAAATTTACAAACACGTTGAGAGGGGGTTTCTACCCTTCCTTTGGTGTCTTCAGGTTTCTTGTCTTCTTGTCTTTGACATCGACATCCTTGCCTCATTGCCCTGCCCCTTGCATAGCATGATTATCATCTTTGTGCAGCTGAGCAATTTCCCCCCAATTAGGGACACTATCCAAGTGGCACCTAGGTCCTTCCTGCACAAGCATTCATATTTGTATTATGTAGCATTACTCTATGCATCTCATGGCAGCTTTGACTTGCATTATGTAGCATTACTCTATGCATCTCATTAAGCAAAGCACCCATGAGCAGCTTACTCACATTGGATTTTGAACAATCTCCACCTATAGTTCTATCTGCACCATACGTCCATATGCTTCTACACCATTCCTTGATCATCAATACCCTTGCGGGTGACTTTGTACATCCTCTCTGTTTTGTGATTCATGAGCTAATCATCCCTCTTCTCCTATGGGTACTATTACATTTACAAAAGAAGTTCAAAGTGGTTAAGCATCACCTTTGCAGGTCTTGGTAGGCCACAAGGCAACCAACGAGCACCCTTTGTCAAATGTCCCAGCCTCTTTGGGGTGGCCCTTTGGACTCCCGAGGGAAGATAATCATTGCCTCTATTGTCTTGGTAGGTTCTTTAAGAGTCAACATGCACCCATTGACCAATGTCGTAGTTGCTTTGGAATAGGAACTTTTGGTTTAAAATGGAGTGAGCTTTGCTTGTAGTCCCTCCTAGTTCGAATTTGGGCTAGAGGGGATATTAGGCTAAAAAAAGGTGTATAACAAATTACACCTTCATTAGCTCCTTAAATAGCCCCGAAACTCAAATGCACTCAATGTGTGACCCATAAGAAAACTCCCCACTTTTGGTTGGTTCCTCGTCTTTAAATAGAGAGTGTGCTAGGTCATTTGCATGTCTTGTCACCATCAGCTCCACCCTACTCCACTCATCCAATCTACAACGATGGTGATCCTTAACTAGCACCCATTAGTTTAGTGATTAAGTTGATGAGTATTACTCAGATGCACAGATGATATCTACTACATTGAATTCATTGCCACTCTCATACTTGGTATTTCATACAGCCTTGAACCTCACCATGAGGATTGCCCCACAACCACTTACTTTCCTTCAGCTAGTTAGTTTGCTCGTAGAGAAAGAACAGACAAGAAGAAATAGTGGTGTGGATGTTATAGCCTCTTAGCAGGCTTTTATGGCACAACAGAAGGACAAGGGAAGCCAAGCAAAAAATGCTCCACAGAGCTTTGGGACTTCAAGCACTTCATAGGGCAATAAGAAATAAGGGGACACGCAAGCCAAGAAGGGCAAATGCCATTATTGCAAGAAGCCAGGCCACTACATCACTGAGTATAGAAAGCGCATAGCCAAGGAAAAGGAGTCAGGGATATTTGTTTTTGATGCTCCTTCCACTCCTATTGAGTCGGAGTCCTTTGTTGCGGACAATTGTTTTTATACATGCATTTATGACTCTTCTTGGGCTGATAGAGCATTTAGCTCTACTAAGGATGTAGCACATGGTTTTTTTATAGTGGTGCGCACAGATTTGTTTGCTTCTGTTGGTACAGCCCCAGTTGGCAAGTCCATACAGTGTGCCAACAATGCATCATATCCTATTAGAGATATTGGGGAGATTGTGCTCATAGCCATTGACGGCTTTATTCTCCGCCTATAGGATGCCTTGTTTGTGCCAGGTATAAAGAAGAATTTGTTATCTATTTTTTCTTTGGCACGGTGTGGTTTACAGGTCACCTTTGATGATGACAGATGCATAGTGAGAGATAAGGAACACATGACTTTGGTCTTGACTTGCACTCTATGTCATGGGTTATATGAGTTGGATGCTCTTTCAATTGATTAGTCGGTCTATTTAGCGTCCACTTTTGCTATGTTACAAGCGAAGTTATGGCATGCTCGCATGGGGCATGTAAACTATGGTAGCTTGATGCTTTTACAACATACACAAATGCTTGACGGATTACCTCTCTTGGAGAGACCTCCTGAGCACTTATGTGAGAGATGTATTTTGGGAAAAATACATCGGTTTTCGTTTCCCCGTGATGTTGCTTTTAGAGCCATAGCCAGGTTACAGTTAGTGCACTCAGATGTATGTGGCCCTATGCAGACAAAGTCATTAGGTGGCTTTTACTATTTTGTGACTTTTATCGATGACTTTACTCGCTTCTGCTAGGTCTATTCTTTAGTGAAAAAGTGTAAAGTGTATGATACATTTTTGGCTTTTGTAGCACTTGTTGAGAACCAATCTCGCTGCAAGGTGAAGACTCTCTGTTCGGACCAAGGGAGGGAATATGTGTCCTCTATGTTGAATTCTTTTTTGAAGCAGAAGGGCATTGTTCATTATTACACTACTCCTTATACTCCACAACAGAATGGGGTTGCAAAGAGGAAGAATCGGTCACTCATGGAGATGGCTAAATGTATGCTGAAAGCAAAAAGCTTGCCACATAGTTTTTGGATGGAAGCCGTTATGTGTGCTTGCCACGTTTTGAATAGATACCCCACTAAAGCATTAAAGAATATCATGCCTTTTGAGGCTTGGAACAGCTGGAAACCTTCCGTTGGGCACTATCGTACTTTTGGGTGTCTTCCATATGCACACATTCCCAAGGTACTTTAAAAAAAGTTGGCTAACAAGACTGTCAAATGCTTTTTTGTGAGGTACAACAGTGAGAGCAAACGATATAGATTATTAAAGGTATTTGTCAGTAGGGATCTAGTTTTCGATGAAAAATCAGAATTATCCCTTGCAAGTTTTGACACATATCAGGCTGCTAGTGATGTATTTGAAGGGCTGCTACCCATTTCATTTGGTGATTCACCTAGAGTTTCAGCAAGTGAACTTGATGTTCAGCCAGTTGCTCCATTGGATACTGCAGAAAATCAGCCCATGGCTGATCTGAATATTCAACAAAGTGCTGAATCTGAAATTCAGCAAGAGCTTCTGAATAGTCAGGAGGCTAGACAAATGCTCAGATGGTATTTATAGACTACGAAAAATAGTCATTTGGATGCTCCCATGGCGGCTCGTCATCCTAAAAGCCAAGCTCGTATGCATGATAATGCACATACCATTGAGTTTGTTATGGCAACAAATATAGTTGATGATGAGGAGCCTGAATTTGCCTATTGGGAAGAAAGCCATTGGAACAAAATGGGTCTACAAGCTGAAAAGGAATGCACATGGATCCATTGACAAATATAAAGCCAGGCTTGTAGCCAAGGGCTATGCACAAAAAAAAGGCATTGACAATGAGGAGACATTTGCTCCTACCTCCCACATGACTACCATCAGGTCTATGGTTACTTTGGCTGCCCATTATGGATAGATTGTGCATCAGCTAGATATAAAGACTACATTTTTACATGGGGAACTTCATGAAGAAGTATATGTACAACAACCCATTGGTTTTGCAATTGAGGGATCCGAACACTTGGTTTGCAAGCTGACAAAAGCTTTATATGGCTTGAAACAAGCTTCGAGCTTGGTACGCAAAGATTGATGCCTTTTTACTCAGTCAAGGGTTCATAAACAGCTCATTAGAGTCTACTCTTTACGTATGTAAAGAGGGGGGATCCATGCTAATCATTTGTCTATATGTTGATGACCTTTTGTTTACAAGGACACATGCTGATCAGATTTCAGCATTCAAACAAAATTTGCAGCAAACTTTTGATATGTCAGATTTGGGGCCTTTGCACTATTACTTGGGTATTTGGTTCATTCATGATGCTAGAGGTATTGGTTTATCACAGTCAAGATATATTGGTAAACTTCCTGAGAGGTTTGGCTTATAGGATTGCAAGCTAGTTTGTACACCAATGGAACCTGGACTGAAGCTGTCATTGCATAATGATAGTGACTTGTTTGATATACACACATATGCTCAAGCAATTGGATACCTTATCTACCTATCCAACACTAGGTTGGACATACACTTTGCAGTTTCAGCCCTGAGCAGATATATGCATCAGCCTCGCATGTCACATTAGCAAGCTGTCAAGCATGTTTTCCGTTACTTGCAGGGTACTAGGAATCTTGGATTGCTTTATGCCAAGGGGAGGCCACTGCACTTACCTGTTTACAGTGATTTTGATTGGGCTGGTGATTATGATTCTTGTCACTCCACTAGTGGCAATTGTTTCTTTCTTGGCTCATCTTGCATACCTTGGCTTAGCAAGAAATAGTCCATTGTTACCACATTGTCAAGTGAAGCTGAATACAAGGCAGCTTTCACTACCACACTTGAATGTGTATGGTTTAGACACTTGCTAGCTGATCTGGATGTATCTGTCACGGAGCCTACTCCTTTGTTCATTGGCAGTCAGAGTGCCATTGCAGTGGCACGGAACCCAGTGTTTCATGCATGCATGAAACACATTGAGATCCATTATCACTTTGTTAGAGAGAGGCTACATGCCGAAGATATCAGCCTTGTCTATTGTCCTACCGCCAGTAATGTGGCAGACATCTTCACCAACGGGAAAAGAAATTTGTCCTCATTGTGATGCATCTCTTCTTCCACCCATACCAAGAGAAGGTTGGCCATAGCCTTGGGACTGGCAACTACCTTCACATTACCTTGGGTGGAAGATGCAAGGAAATCTCATGGAGCCAAGTAGGCAACCAGGAGACTACAGCCAGCATCGACCTCCGCAGACTAGTATCCCCAAGATCAGTAAGTCTATACATTACTACATGCATTAGACCATTCTAGAGCCCACTTTTGATCAACTTGGCAATATGGCATTAGTCATTTAGTCCCCTGATATATGCATTTTAAGATGTGCACACTTGAGCAAATGCAGCTTTGGCACTAACGGCTCGAGTCAGTAGAAAAAACATCAAAAGCTTCAATTTGGGATGCATTAACTGCATACTATCTGCAGTGACAAGTTGCATTTCTTTTGTTGCCAACCAGACCATGCCAGATTCCACAGCCCATTTTTCACAAACTCAAGAAGTTTATGGGAAAACGCACTTTACTCCAGATGATTATACTAAATGCACAGAATTCCATCTCAGCAAATGGTAAATCAGAATAGTAAGCACAGAGTGAATGTTCAGACTAAGACAAGGCAATCTACACTGACACTTTGTGACCTGACTGAAAGCAACAACTGGTACAGATTTAGTGTTCCTTATACAGCTTGTCATGTTATCATCAGAATTCTGTTTATTAAAAGTCTCAATCAAGAGCATCAAAAGCATACTGCTGAGTGACAGATGGTGTGCCCAACGCCTCAAAGTACTTGTTGTAGTCTGCCTGCATCATGACACAGCATCTATAAATTAGACTTATTCTGACAAATCCCATCATAAGATGTATGCTATTCTGAGTCCTGACATTCTTCAGTCAGCAAGTTTAGCAGAAGAGACCTGCAAAATCAACAGTGCTGGCATGTGATGAGAAACCATATTTTTACACTCTACTTTCATTTTCCCCACATGAAAACACTGACTGACCTGATTAAGATAGTCAAAAATTGTGTATGTCAATGAGACTGCTTTATCTGCATCCGTTCCCTCGAGCCACCCTGCAGCACTGATTAAAAAAGATTGACACTAAATATTTTAGCAGAAAAGGTTGACGTGAAACTTGAACAGAATTAAGTGTGCATTGAATGTACCTTAGAAATGTATCTTTAGAAACATCTGCTGGATTCAATGCCTGCTGTAGTTTTTCTCGCACTGAATTGGCATCTGAAGGTAACACTGTTGCTCATTAAACACACTCTGCATTTAGATTTGCTTCAAAGGATTTAAGATATCACCTTGACTGACCTGAGCTAGATTCCTCAATCAGTTTGAGTTGATCCCGTAGCCTAATGATCGGACCAAGGTAAAAGAAAAGAGGCTTCGGTGGTTTTATCAACCCTGCTGGAAGCTTCAACTATTCACCTTGAAAAGGTTTCAAGAGGTAAGTATATCCACCATCGAGCAGTTTGCATGTTACAACAAGTATGCTTGCTTAACAGAGACTTCATTGAAACACTATGCAGTCTAAACACAGGAGTCCACAGATTGGAACTTACAAAGGACAAGGCCACAGCCACAACAGTTATGCCCAGTCCTATAAGTAAACGACGTGTCACAACTGCATTTGCCCCATCTTCCATTGCTGGCCCTCCAAGAGTTGAACCTTCTGTTGGAGCCCCTTTGGAAAGGAACAACTCTGTTTCTAGCAGGCCCCATGAATTTGGCTTCTTGTTAGAGTCATCTGTAATACATCTTAACTTTAAAAACAAAATTTTATGCATCAAGTGTTAAAGACAAGCATAAGTTGTTCACACAGAACAGACAAAAAAATGTTGAATTAGCCATCGTATTGCATTTGATTTGTTACATCAAAGGAAAGGTAAAAGATAGCAGTGCTAACTGTAACCCACAAACAGAATGATAAATCCATATTACCGGTTCCTTCCCCTGAACCTGAAAACAAGGTTTCCCTATATCCTGTTCCATCAATTCTCTTCTCAGGGGTGGCTGGCTTTAGCTTTGCAAGATCTACGTCTCTATTTGATCTCCTTGCTGCTAGTTCCTTTTTTAAAGCCTCAGCCTCAGCTTCTGCAGCAGCCAACTGGTGAGAAAAATTACAGTCATATTAGCTGTAGCTCTTTAGTAATGTTCCTGTGAATTTACACACTTCAAGGGTCAAAATGTGAGAAATATGCTTACCCTAGCTACCAGCTCTTCTTTTTCAGTTTCAGGAGTTTTGACTGTAACCTGTAAGCACAAAATCTTTCAAATTATGCATGGAGAGAGAAAGCCCGTAAAACAAACTAATATACAACAATCCATGTCTCAAATGTCATGAAAAAAATGAATTGACACTAAGTCTACTCTGGTGCATCCCACATCTAGTCCTATCCAGCATACTGTAAGTGTATCCTGATAACTAATGTGCAATCTATCATGAGCTCCATCCAGGGGGGGGAGAGAGAGAGACTTTGAAAAAGAGATAAGCAGATCTACAAGAAACAACAAATATCCGGTATTGAAAATGGAGACAGTAGAAGACTCGCAACTATCAGACACACATTAAGTTTGAACCTGCTGCAAAAAGTTAGTGGAAGCTAAGCAAGGGGCGAGAAGAAACAAGGACTCAAGGAGAACTGAAGTGAATGTTTATGTGAAACAACAGTCACACAGCAATATGAAAAAATTCATGTTTGAACATGATAAGTAAAGACCTCTACTTGTCAATCACATGTCACCATTGCTGAATCCTGTACTAAACCAGAAATGTGTATTCATGATCAACTCATTGACCTTGGGTTATAAAATAATGAATCATTTCAGGTGCACTAGACCTTGTATGCACTCTGGTCCTGACGCCCATCTTGCCCCTATTGAGCATTCTCATGCCTCTATTGCCCATCCTCATAAAGAGTGTGGTCCATATGTATGAGCTGCTATTGAATTCCAGTATGCAGCTCATAGAGGCCCATCCCACCCTCCAATCTGGCCATCCAGTTGAGTGGATCATGGATAGTGGTGCCATTCACATGACACCAAACCTTGACATCACCTCATAGAGACTTGCATGTGGAGTCATCCAGTGATGCAACAATATAATGGCCAAGATCTAGAATGTTAGCAGAAAGGCTGAACGCAATTATGCCAGTAGGAGGCCAGCCCCAGAAAGGGAGAAGCAGACTAAATGATCCCACCTGTTGACCCCAAATCAATCAACAGCTGAAAAGGGAGAAAAAATGGTAGTCCTTATACAGCAAGGAGCAGACTACATGATCCAAGCTCCAGGCCCTGAATAAGCCAACAGCTAAAAAGGAAGAAAAACTGGCCAACTGCCTGCAAATGACATCCACCCACACATAAAAGTGACCACCCTGCCTGATGCCCACAAAAAGGTCCTGCCCACTCATATAGCCATCTGATATGTCTGTGCAGCTGTGGGGAATGTGCCACCTGTCCAGGCTGGAAAGAACGCAATGACACCAAGAAATCATGTCATCCTGATCTGAAGAGACAGAACAACTGCTGCCGAGTGCCACATGGGCTGCCTGGGAAAAGCCGAGAGAAGAAAAGGACAGGACTGTGCAGACTGAGAAATCCTGATCTCCACCTGATGTGCCCATCATGAAAGCTACTATCAATAGAGAAAGATTGACAACAAAGACAATGTCAAAGCTCCAGAAGTCCTCGCCAGACTTTGGCTGAGGCTCACAAATAGATGAACAAAGAAGAAGACATAGAAACACGTGTGTGCTAACAAGTACCACCTATTCTGCTTCCTAGTGCTATTGTATTGGAACTTGGCCATACCCTTCATGCACCCTAAACCTCAATCCCCAACCATTCAAATGGGGGGACATTCATCATGTGCTTATGTTGTGCCAAATGGCTAAGCAATCTACTAAGATGGTTAGCATACCCTTGTCTAGTCAGCTTCTTTACATTATCATTGGATCCATTATGAATATTTCACCTTCACATGGTGGACATTTTGGGGCAAATCCCAAAGTGTACTCCATTCCCCTCACCTACACACCCTATTCTGCACTCGTTGCTCAGAGCCTAGTTGCAACAGCCAAGTACGCCTTCAGTGATAAGACGCGTTTCAATGGACCAAACTTCAAATTGGATATCATGCAACAAGTGCTTCAGTCCTGGGTCTCTAGAAGCCCGTCTAGAGTATTGGAAATACACATAAACACAACATGGAAATATTCAAATTAATAATTTATTATAACAAGCCACAAAAGAGATACTATGAATTGAATGCATCACACAATTTAATCCAACTGAAGAGATCTTATTACAAAGACCTAATAGTAACAAAAGATGATGATTACATGTAACAAGTGTTTGAATTCAAAGCTTCAATGAACACTCCAATGCAAGTAGAAGGATAGATTGGGCTATGAAACCAGCCTTCCTTCTCAGATAGGCTGGTATAACCTGCTCTGACACTTATTACAGCAAGCAAATATTTCATTAATCTGAAATAAAAACTTTGCCACAATAATCTTGGACAGCCAATACCTAATTGGTCCCCAAAATTGATGCCCTTGCCATATTTCTTTAACTTGTATTGCCTTGAATCTGTAGTACAATAAGATATAGGCCATCTCTCTACAAATTCCAATACTCTAGACCGTCACAAATAACCAGCAGCATCAGGACCCAATTTGCCCCTTGATTCTATTACAATTGGGATCCACATTGGACCAAGAACACTTGCACATGAGTCAAATTAAATGTAGATGTGCAGTCCCCTTCAGATCTGCTGCAACCTCTTTAATTGCAGCAGCTGCTCTGATCACAAGACCTTCAATTAACAGGCATGTTTCCCAAGGTGGCTGAGAAAACCTAATTTATACAGAAAATTGGGGTTTTAACGAGAAAGGCACTACTGTCCACCTCCAATTTGCTAAGAACAGCTGTGAATTTATGAGAGAGAGAGAGAGAGAAGAGATCAGCTGGAGAGAGAATCTTTCAAAGGGTGACTCTAATGGTGATTCTTATGGTGTGCCAAGAGCTTCAAATGGGGTAAAATTCAAGCACAACCCCTGGGCCCTCCTCTTCTATCACAAACCCTCCTTCAAGTGAAGAAAGAATTTGCTACCCCTATCCTCTCACACGCATGCGATTTGTTGTCGCCCATCTCCAAGCTGATCCAGTAGCCCACAAAAAGTGCACAACAGTAGTCACCCTAGCTGCAAGAGGCATCACCTACGAATACAGAGGATACTACACCGTCATCAAGGGACCATAACCCACCGCTTCAGCTTACTCTAAGTTAGATAGAGCCATGAGAGATATCTGGGGATGAGAGTGCCTCCTAAGCAGTTCCACATTATATCTGGCTTAGACAGCATTTTTTACTCATCAACTATGTTTTGTTTGTTATTTATTTTCCATTAAGTTAGTCATAGCATTAGATGACAGCTATTTTGGGACTTGGAAAAATTCCCTAACTTTTTAGATGTAACATTTTGGTTTCGCAAGCAGATTTAGCCTTTTGTAGACATTAATATAGCTTTCTTTCTTTCTCTCTCTCTCTCCATAGCAATCAACAAGTCTCCAAACCAATTTGCGCCTAGGTTTGTTTGGGGATTGGCCTTCAATCTGCTTCTTAGATGACAAATTCTGCCCCAAACTTAATGTTGCCTAGCTGGTCTCTGAAATTCTCTAAAATCCCCATATTTCAGCTCGTGAATTTCAAGTACTAGGCCCTCATTTCTAAGTACTCTTCCCATGGTGGTTGTCGAACCCTAATTTCTGTTGTTAGTTAAGGTTTAGTAGCAGAAATTCTTCAATTGCATCCTCTTGGGACCTAATTTGGCTGATATCTCTTGAGGGAAGCTGTGAATTGGCTGAGAGAATGGAGAGGAAGCTGAAGAGACACATTTCAGAGTTTCATTGCCAAAATTGGCTGAAATTTGATGCTATCCTGCTATGAATGATTATACACTGTAGCCCACCATCATGCAATCACCTACCCTTGTAAGCCCCAAACTTGCTATCACCTACTTGAAAACAACCTACAAGGGCTGTCATCTACCTGCCTCCAATGGCCTCTTGATCAGTTGAGGTAGCTCTTTGATAGTCTCCAATGGTTTGGCCGATCACCAATGACTGGAAAATTGCAATAGCAACTCTCTCTTCCTCTCCGAATCTGCATCATACTAGAATGAGGCTCCAACAACCTCATATAGCCTTTTCCTCACCTACATGGGAAGGTTTTGCCAAGTGGTAGCCTTCTAATTGCAATTTTCAGCCCAATTAAGTTAATTTTCTTAATGTTAATTCTAAAAATTAATTTAATTCTTAATTCTTGCTCAAAAAATTAACTTCAGCAACCAACAATTATTTGTTAGCCAAGTATTCCTCAACATTTATTATCCCTTGAAGTGGCATTAAGTAATTAAGTAATGCCTAGTTTCTAATGTCAGCACACTGACATTGATGACTAATAAAATGATCTAGGTCAAAACCTATAACTAGGTACCAAATAGTACCTGTCAAGTACAAGTTATTACAACTTTTGCCTTCGACATCCATTGACATCTCAAGGTCCTTGGCCCATCATTGTGAAATAACTAACTTGCACATCACGTGTTAAAATGCAATGTCCTCGTAAAGGCGTGAGCCTCAATCTAAGTCAAATGGAGACATTAGGAGCTCTGACATTCAATATGTCATGTGTTGTTGATGAAGGAGGCAACTCTTTATAGAGCATGCTTTTCTTTTTCAACGAGTGTCACATGTGTTCACACTATGCAATGCGCAGTTTCCAACCTTTCCAACAATTAGAAGCCTAGATTTCTGTGATTGGAGTAGGATGGCCTATTTGCCAGAGCTGAGGTCAACATTTTCACACCCCACACAAGCTGGCTGGCCCATTTATGTGACTAATTGACTACATTATTTTATCGCACACTTGTTGTCAACCAGTTCTGGCCAATTTGGCTATTTATAGTTATCTTCCACTTTGGGGTAAGTCATTTGGTCATTGTCTTGCAAGTCTTCAACACACTCTGACATCAGAGACTCTTTTCCATCTTTCTGTGGTGCCTTCCATCATCAGCCTAATCTCGTGCTCTCAGTGACATCTTGGGCTGCATGCAGGGACTAATCAATTGTCACGGGGACGTGAGATTCTAAGATGCTTTAATCTTGCCGATAACATTTGATTAAGTTATTTATCAAATGTGCAAGGTTGTTTAGCACGTGTGATGCACATGGCAATAATTTCATGGTAACAAGCCAAGGACCCCAAGGAAGCAATGGGTGTCAAAGGCAAAAGTTGTGATAAGTTATGCTGCCTGGGTTTTGGTGGAAATAAATTTTTAAGCACTAGAATGATTATAAAATTAATTTTCAGAATTAACATTCTGAAAATTAATTTAATAAGCTGGATAATGCTGAAAAATGGGTTTAAAATTCAGAATTAATTTAATAAGCTGGATAATGCTGAAAAATGGGTTTACAAGGCTACTGGCAAAAATTCCCATGCAAACTGAGGAAACGTTTTTGGGGGCCAGATCTCAGCCATTCCAATCAGTTTATAGCCTGGAAGAGAGAGGGGGGGAGTTGCTAGTCAATTTTCTAATTAGAGAACAGCAATTTGTTGTAGAAGACAGCCATTTGAGGACCTCAGCAGGCAAGGGATAGTAGGGAGACACCTTCAAGGGGCTGGCAATAGCAGTGTTGATCAAATGTCAGCATTTTGGAGGTGCCTAGCAGTAGAGGTGACTACATTAAATGCAAGCTGGAGCACGTAGCATGAAGAAAATCAGATCTCTCTCTCATCTCAGCATTCTCTCACCTTCTCCAGTAATTTCTCAAAAGATCTCAGCATTTCTTAGTCATTCTCAACAAATCTCGGCCAAATTTGGTGGACAGTAGGAGAATTTCTATTGTAAACCCTAATTTGGTTTGACAGCCACCTTGGGATCTGTACAGGAATAGACATCGTACACTAAAATCAGCACCTAAAATTCATGAAATTGACAAGAATTTCAGATGCCATGTCATCCAATGTAAATTGGGGCAGCATTTGGCTAGTTGGTAGTTCCATTTGTGTAATTTCTGGGTGAAAATCAATGGGCAATTGGCCCAACTTGCTTGTTGATTGTATGTACAACAAGGGGCTTTTAGATCAGCAAAGAAGATTGTGGAATCTCAACTTGTACACTATCCATTAGCAATTAAAGATAATGAAATCCCAAAAGGCGGGCCAACCGAGTGATTGTTAAGGTACTCTGTGAATTTCAATTTATGCTCAGTTATTAATTGATGTAATTAAGTGCTTGATCAGGTTTTACCACCTTATCCAAGAAGGAAGGTTGGTTTCATCAATCCTCCTTGTCTTCAACATTCTTTTAAAGTCCAATGTAGATTTTCTTTTTCCATTGTAAGCTTTATCTTCCCTTCTCTCTCAATGTTCATGTTTCCTCTTCCATTGTGCACTCTCGCATGGTATCATTGCCCAAGTGAGGACTTGAAGATTCTACAAAGAGAAGACCACACTTAGCTTGCCGTTTGGAGTAGAACTGTTGCAAAACATGCAAATTTTCTCCATTGTTCGAACCTTCTACTATTGTGTACAACATCTACAACTCCTCCTTGCAAGGTGTGGCTGATTTTCCCACCATTCGGGCATCTCAACACCAAAACACTAATTTTTCTAGTGTAGTTATAATTTTTCAAAGATGTATTGCTAGCTTGATGCTTTTGACAATTCTAAAGAGGAACTTCTCCCCTCTCCAAATAGACAGTCATACTAGTCACACCATCACAAAGAGCGACACGAAGATCAACATTCCGAACCTTGTTCTCCCTCTATTAGGTTGAGAAGATTAGAGAACCTTCACCTCCCCCTACTACTCTCCATATTTCATACATGGCGTGCACCCTTGGCCCTCTTATTGCCATGATAGCACCCCTATTCAAGCGTCTATACTTCCTTTTCTTCCCAAAGAAGATTGACTTTATGGATTGAACTACTCCCTTTAGTCATGTAAAGTGGAGTGCATCCTCGAGACCTTTGATCTTAGGGATTTCAATACCACCCCTATTCTCTGTCCAATGGAGAATCCCAAAATGGCAACAGCAAAACATGAAGCAATTGTTGAGAAACCCTTCACCTGAGTTTGCGTTTTTGTGTTTCTACGTTTTGCATTTAGGGTTTGCAGCCCCAAAAAGGAGTGCCATCCTAGACTGGTTGTGCCTATTTATAGGCCACTCTATCATTCATTCCTTACGGCTAATTCATTCAGACCGTCACCTCTTCTCTCCAGCCTCTCCATTGCCCTCACACCCCTTCAGGAGGAGATTGTGATTCGTGGTTCGTGGTTGTCTTCATCATCTTCCTTGTGCTATGTCACCCTTGTTCCCTTGTATCACATTCACTCCATGATTCAGAGCTTCATCATTCCATTCATTAGAGTTTCTTCTCTCCTCTCTTGTCTTCTCCACGTTTGCCGAATTCACTCCGTGTTCCTCCCCGCAAACCCTACTGTCTCGCCGGCGCGCCATCTTTTGACATGGTATCAAAGCTGGATCTGCTCAAATAGCGGCAAAGATCCTCTACTCCAATGACGGCAAAGATGAGTGGTGGGTTCAACATCCACTTCTCTTCTTTTTCCGCTGCATCAAAATCTCGTTTTTGCAGGTTTCAAGTGTTTTCAGCTTGCTGCCCACACCCCTTTCGCACAGGACATCGCAATCTCAACTATCTCTTGCTGTCATCTACAATCTGGCGCATGTTTCCAGCCTTCCACCCACAATTTGCAGTTGTTTATGTTGCGAGCAACGAATGCATGGTTTGCGCGTAGCGAATGGAAGAAGCTCCCTCTTTCTCTCTTTTACTCATAAAATTGCATACGACTCATAAGAAATTAAAAATAGACTAAAAGAGAGGGTAAAGTAAGATGAAGCAACAAAAGATTGGGTACAATCTTCCCCCGACATGAAGTGGACAGCTCCCTTCATGCCGTATTTATAATAATATTATAAAATCTTCTTTGCCCAAGATTTAGGCCCTTTACAATCACTATTTACATAAAGAGTTTGAGTGTATTGGAAAAGAAACTCTCTAGAACCAATAATATTTTATAGGACATATCTTCTAAAAATCTATTTTGCTAATAAATATTTACATTGAGGCTATGCACACGCTTTATAAGAAATAGTGGTGCATCTAATACAATAATCCAATAATTGTCAAATAAATTCTTGAGGAAATAATCTTTAAAATGCTTGCACGTGGCGCGCCTTTCCAATTTACCTTGCTCTACACATCAATTGCCAAAAATTCAGAAAATCGTATTAGAATAATAACCAACTAAGTAATTGCAGCTAGCCACATAAATCAATTAATTTGAAATTCCATACAATAATTAATTCATGAAGACGTTAATACTCGTGTGGATAAAATGGTATCACCCACGTTCACACTTGCATCGACGCCCGGAAAGGATAGGCGTCCCCATCGACCTTCCGCCTAAGACAATTCTTAAGAACGTGCCCCGCATTGATGGAGAACCATTTAAGGCGCTCATCCCTTTGCGTAGGTGCCACCTAGCAACAGTTTACAACAGAGCGATTGTTGCTAATCACTCTCCATTCAGAAAACAATCTCGTTTTTGCAAATTTCAAGTATTTCAGCTTGCTACCCACACCCCAGACGCGGAGGACATCGCAGTCCAAGCTGGCCATTGCCGTCTACAATAGTCCGACGCCTGTTTTCAGCCTATCACACACTATTCAGAGCTGAGTTTAGCATGCTGACTACTATTGCTGGTTTTTCTTGCGTTTTTAGTCTCTCTCTCCTCACCTGCGTTTTTCTATTGGTTGCAACCTCTTACTGCTGGTAGCATCCTCCTCCCACTCGCAGCTCACCTCAAGCCCTTTCACTGCCCTCCTAGCCCTTGATACGGACATTGCAATTCATGGTTCATGACCTCTTCCACCTCTTCCTTCTTAAGCAAGGCACACTGGTACCCATGGCACACTGGTACCCATGGCTTCTTTACCAGCAAATGATCAAACTATTGGGTGCTCCTACTATGGCATCATTCGATACACCACACCGATGCTTGCCGACTTCGACCTTTGCTTCCCACCCCCCGAAGTATATGCGTCTTCCACCAGACACTCCTTGTGCCACCTCTCCTTTCTGGGCCACACAGATCGTTCTACATCAGCTATCAGAGTATTATGCTCAAGGCAATAAGACGCATCCGATGCGCACTAAGTCCTTTCGAGCACATGGAGGATCGATTGGCGCTACAACCTCCTGGAGATCGTTGCAATGCTAACGGCAGTCTTCTCCCACCTATTTTCAGGTACAGTGGCTACCACGGCCCGCAGTTCTACAATCCGCTCCATCAAGAGACAGTGATTGTTTGATACCATCTCCTTGTCAATTCGCTCCTTCGAGAGACAGTGGTTGCTCAACTCCTTCCTCTTTTTCAACTTCCCGGTCCGCTCCATTGAGAAGCAGCAAGTGTTGCCCACTCATTGCTCAATCTGAGCCCCATCCTTCACCCTCACCTACTCAAGTTCGAGAGGCCACCTCTGGGAGTTCTTCACTATCCCAAATACCTTCTTCAGCACGACCGACGGCACTTCCTTCATCCTCAAACACTTTGGAGTCCGTGATCCATGAGTTTTTGGATTCCCTATCTACCTCAGAGGAATTCGAAGAGGGATGATCTTTCTTTGCCCTCCGAGGGGGCATCTACATCTACTGCGACTTCAGAGGGGACTCCTATTCCTCCAATTTCAAAGGGGGTTCCCACCCCCCCGCTCAATCCTTCGCACACCTTAGCGGAGGCCTTTTACCTTCTTCTTCTACCCTTGGATGGGATGGCTTCCTTCCAGCCGTCATCTCACCTATTGATACCGAGGATCTCGAGAATCTACCTAGATAAGGGCCTTGGAGGTTCAGCCACGACTTGGTGACAAGGCCTTTGTATTCCTTCTTGCATGGATGAACAGATCTAGTGGCTTCTCTCCCGAGGTTGAGTTTCAGGTTCTCCAGTTCACTCTGTCTACTATTCTTTACTACAGGTTATCTTTTAGGTGAAAATCTTGGATCTTAAGGATCCTCTACATCTTCTTCCTCCTCTTCTTCATACCGTGGTCACTTGGTCAGTATGGAGCCAACTCCCGAGATCAAGTATGGGCATATCCTTTTGGTTCTCGGCACCACACAAAGCCCAACATTCCTCCTATGCATTGCATGTTTTCATTATCTTTGTACTAGGGCGCTTGGGCAAGTGAACAATTTTTCCACGAGGGACATTGTCCAAGTGGCACCTGCTGCATGAGCATTCTTCAACATGTAGCATTCCATCTCCACCTCACTCCTCTTCTTCCCCTTTGTGGACCTAAGAGGGGGTGTTGAGAAACCCTTCACCCGCAGTTTGCATTTTTGCATTTTTGCATTTTGCGTTTAGGGTTTGTAGCCTCAAGTTGAGTGAAAAAGGTGGTCGGGTGAGTTTGAGGGTCATGAAGAACACCTACAGTTGTGAGATGGGTTGTTTTACTTAGTCAACATCATGAGGACCATGATTGTGAGATTTTGGGTGGGTTTAGTAGAGTACAACATTTTTCCCTTGCTGAGCGACGAGAGGTAAGAGTAAGGATTATAAAATAATCAAGGAATTGTGTTTGCATCTTGCATATCGCACGTGCACATGTAGATAGGTTAGGCACAATTTTTTCAGTGCATCCATCTTTTCGTGAGTAGTATTGCTTATACAATTGCATAGCATGAATCCAATTTTGCATTTCTTCTCGAAGTCATGTATGAGTAAGCATGGAATTCATTTTCAAAAGCATAATTTGGTTAGGATACATTGCATGGCATCAAAGCATACAATATAAGCATCTGTAGAAAGCTTACTGGAACCAAAGCATGGAATTGCTTGACGTATATTCTCCAAGACCGATGTTGCCAACACCAAATTGCTTCAAGCAACATAGCTATTTCTGACTTGGGGAAGGTGGCAAAGATAAGTCTCTAAGTTTTTAGAGAACTGTCCAATGACTTTGCATTGTGAGAAAGTTTTTAATGAAAGTGCAAATCAAGGGAGAAGGTTTCCTATATGCCTTCATTTCTTCAAGACGAGCATTAGCTTCCCTTCTACCTTCGAAGGATGGTTTTCTCAAGAAGGAATAAGTGAGCATGCAAAAGACGGCAGCACAATGAGAACAAAAAGAGTGCAAAGAAGGACTACGTGTGAAGAAGAATGGAGACTACTGCATGAGATGGAGGGATAGAGAGACGTGATTTCGAGTGCGGCAGCAATCTTCAATTGTGCTAGCAACATCTTTCCTGGTGGTAGTATCAATGATGGAGGATGTCCATGCTTTGTAGAGAGAAAAGAATTATCAATTTAAGGGATATGGTAGCCAGCTAGGTCTGTTGTTATCAACTTCAGAAAAAGGGTTGACTGTCTTTTGTAGTGGGATTATTAGCAGCACGTGGGAGGATGGACCTATCATCTCGCATCAATTCTTGTCATCGTAGAAGCAACTATCTTTTATTGGGGCTGATTGTGGATGCTGAGGCGGTGGAACTCTTGTTAACAGATTTGCAATGATTTCATAATTATGAAGCCCAATGCTGATTTAGAGAGGAATCAAGCCGTCAACTTTGGGCAGACTCTCAAGGCCTGAAGTATTTCCATTTTGCATCATCTAGACTATAGGGAGATCAGACGACATCTATCCTAGGTAGGTAGAGCAATAGATGCATGAGGAGGACTACCCTCTCGTTTATTATTCAACGCCAATAGGAGATCGGATAGGTGGAGGTGGCCATGGAGATTGCTGCAGGAATATACAATCGTCAAATGATGCAGCCTGTAAACGCCCCGAACAACGTAGTATGCTTAACAATTATGATATTCGCTTGTTTTCGAGATTTAATATAAAAGAGAATGAACACTTAAAGCTGAAAATGAAAATTACTCACAAAATTACAGCCATGAAAATGTAAAAGTAATGGAGACAAGATTGAGGGTTGAAGATGGGCAAACCCCCCCCCCCCCCCCCCCGAAGGAATGTATTTCTGCTCAACCCAAGTCCCTTAGGGAAGAGCTCAGTTACAATCAACCTGAGAGTGAGGAGAAGTAATTCTCACTCTCACAAGATCATGCAAAGATGTACAAACACACATGCATTATCTATTATGCAATGATAAGAACTGATTTCTTTACAGTATGAGAGAAGAAAGAGGGGAAATCAGCCTTTCTTCATCGTTGAACAGTAGTACATGGATAGGGCTTGCTTCTTGTTACTAAAATGGAAGAAAGAGCTTGAGAAGGAGGTGCTGTAATGAACTTACAAGCTTGTTGTCTTGTAAAACAGCAGTGATAGAAGAGGGAATATGGAGGAATTTGATAATGGAGAAGTGGGGATGATGATGGGGATGGATGGGGCCAGTTTCTGGCTATCTGTGGGTGATGTACGTGAGTTTACAGCAAAGAAAAATGATCCTGAATGAAGAAAAACGAGCTCTTATTTATAGGAGAGGGAAGAGCTAGTACAAAAGGGGAAAGTGGAGTAGCACAAGACAAGTGTCCAGCCACATGTCATGAGATGTGACAAGTGGTGGGACACTTGGAAACTTGTGTGACAAGTGTCTTGACACTTGTCTCTTCTCTATGGCCTTCCTTTTTGGGCTGAATACTGTCAAGAATAGAAACAACCAAATTTAGTAAGCACAGTCAGAGTACAGAATTTACTGTTTTTACAATGACATCCCTATTTTTTAGGACTAGCATTTTTAGGCTAATTCGAGGCTCCTAAAATTTAGGGATCTCCTAAAATTTAGGGATCCCCCCCAATATGGGTATCATATGAAAGCTTTTTCCGTGTACATCGCAAAAACGATATCAGAATCTTCATGTGACTTTCCTATGCAAAGAAATGTGCATTTCAAGCTTTCAGCCCACACATGCACATTATACAAGCATTTCAAGATCATGCCATCTTGTTGATTGTAACTGTCTGTTCTGGTGGATCTAGCCCACACTTCAAGGTATCAATCCTTTCTGTGTGTGAGTCTAACCCTGATATGCGTGAGTTCTAGTCACAGGCGCCCAATCAGGCCATATAGGTGGAAGTGCGAACTATCTTTTCTCTAACCCACCGCGTGGGTCCACCATAACCTGTGACCACTCATCAGTGGCCAGCTCCAATATACTTTTCTTTATATCTAATTAGTGCAAAGGAAATAAATTTAATAAATCATTATATAGACAAATTAATGAAAAATGATACAAATTCTGTTTCTATAGAGTTGTGACAGCCCTCTGGCTTTTATTCAGCTGTCCTCAGCTGAAAAGCTTCTTGATATGGCTGAAGAATGTTTGGGTAATCCTTCATGAATTTTTCATCTACCCACTATGCATCTGTTGTGGGTAGATTCTTGAATTTTAGTAAGAATTTTCATGTCACAAGGCCACTTCTCGTGGTTCGATCCTTGTGAAACAAAATCTGTTCAGGTTCCAAGAGTTGCTCTGTTTCTTCAACTTCTGGGGGATCTTCAGTAATGGGTTCCTTTGGTTCTGGTCCTATGTAAGGTTTTAGCAAACTTACATGAAAAGCATTGTGTATTTTCCAATGAGCAGGAAGCTCAAGTCGATAAGAAACTTCATTTATTTTCTCAATCACTTTGAAGGGTCCAAAGTATCTACTGGAGAGCTTTGGAAAAGATGAATTTTGATTGGAACCTTGTTTGAGCCTGCTTTTATCAAACTTTAGCAAGACATATTGACCTTTTTCAAAAGCCAAAGGTCTTCTTCGTTTATCTGCTTGCTTCTTTTGTCGCTCTTGGGCAACTTTGATAGTGGCTCGAACTTGATCCATTGCTGTTTTTAAATCTGAAGCAAACTCATCAGCAGCAAAAATCTTATCTTTAATGCGAATAATTGGAGGAGGAATCACTTTACCCTGTACTATTTCATTTGGAGCTTTCCCTGTGGATGAATGCACTGTATTGTTGTAAGCAAACTCCAATAATGGAAGATATTTCTCCCATTGTGACTTATGTTCACTAACATAAGCTTTTAGCATATCCAAAAGAGTGAGATTCATCACCTCTATTTGGCCGTCAGTTTGAGGATGAAAAGCTGAGGAGAACTTTAAAGTGGTTTCCAAATTCTCAAATAAAGCACGCCAAAAGTTACTTGTGAATTTGGAGTCTCTATCTGAAATGATCTCAGAAGGCATACCATGTAATTTGAAGATATGTTGAATGAAAAGTCTTGCAGCTTGTGCGGATTTCAATGTTTTATGACATGGAATAAAATGTGATTGTTTGTTGAATCTATCAATTATGACCCAAATCATATCATGACCTTGAGGTGTTCTTGGAATACCTGAGATGAAATCCATTGTGATAGATTCCCATGGATCTTTGGGCACTGGAAGAGGTTGCAACAATCCTGGAATCTTCTGCCTATCATACTTGGATTTTTGGCATATCAGACAAGCCTCAATGAAGTTATGTGTATCTCTTCGTAATGTTGGCCAATATAAGTAGCGCTCAATTGCACTTAAAGTGGCTGCCCTCCCTCTACGCCCTGCATAAGGGGGTTCATGACTTTCTTTAAGCACCTTTTGTCGAACAGGAAGAGTGACACAAAGGCGATTGTTCATGAGAAGATAACCGTCCTTGATGGAATAATCTGGATGAGAACCTCCTTGCTGTAAATTTGACCAAATTGCTGTAAAATCAGTATCTTCATCATAAGTATTCTTCATCGTTTGAAAATCTTCATGATGTACCACTGTAATAGATGCAATGCGAGACACAGCTCGTCTTTCCACTTGATTTGTTAAGTCTTCTCATGCAAGCACGAGATATCTCATATTCCATAAACCTGTAGGCATAGTAACCAAATCAACTACCCATTTGTAATGCATAGACAATGGATAGGTCAGTTGCAACCCATCTCTATGCTTTACCATGGAATACATCTGACAGACAGTGCATGATTTCATATAATGCTCCATATCTTTATACATGTTTTTCCACCAATACTTCTCTTTGATCTTGGCAAATGTGCCCCAAACTCTTCTATGTCTAGCCCATAAGCTTTCATGAAACTCCTGCATCACCTATTGTTGAGAAGCCCTATCTTCTAATACACGTACTAGAGCTCCTCTCTTTTTCTTTGCATGCTTTCATAAATATCTCTTTCAAGAAAAACCCATAAGCTTTTCTTTTAATCCTTTTGAATTCAGCTCCAAACCACTCAGCCTTCTTTGTCATGAGGCCGAGATATTGGCCTATTTTCAGCCAATCATCCTCATACAACTCTTCCAAAAATTGTGTTCTCACTGAAGCATAACACTGATGATGCTTTCTCTCTACTGCCCATCTCTTCTCCATGGTTGTAAGCTCTTTTCTTACTGCTGAAACCCCTGTTACAACAGTTGTACTTGCAGTAACAGCATACTCATTCCCTGGTGTCATAAAGTCGTTTTCAGCACCTATCACATCATCCTCTTCATCTTCCATCAACTCCTCTTCATTCTCAAACCTTGCTCGTGAGAGCATGACAGCCACGGGGTTTTCTCTACCTACAATATGCTGAAAATCTGGGTTAAGTGACTTTATATATGCAATCCACCGTAGCATGGCAATATCAAGAGTTGAACAATTTACTATCATGCCCAATAAAGGTAGACAATCAGTCTCTACCACTACATGAGCTCCCATAAAATACTCCCTAACACACTTAAGGGCTGTCACTACATCCCAAAGCTCTCTTTTGACTTGAGAATACCGTTGTTACCGTTCATTGAGGACCTTTGCTCCAAAACGAATGGCATACCTATTCCCATTAGCATCATCCTGACCCACTACCCAACCAATGCCAATTGGGCTTGTTCCACGGTGAGAATAATAGGCTGTCCATTCTCATAATTTACTCTCTTTAGTGTTGGGGCTGAAATCAATAAGCTCTTTAACTTCTGAACTGCCTTCATATGTTGTTTACCCCACCAAAACTTTTGCCCTTTTCTCAAGACCTAATATAAACTTTCAGTCGCATGAGCAAAATGTGGAATCCATATCAAGTAAAAGACACATGCACCCAAAAATCTTTTTACCTTGAATACATTCAAATATGTCTCCCGCATCCTGCTTATGGCATCAATCTTTACTGGTGAGGGCTTTCTCCCATATGGTCCACACATGTGCCCAATAACTAATACTTCCTCCACTCCAAAAACCGACTTTTCTCTTGACAGAGTCAAATGCACTTCTTCAAGACGGCTCAAGATCTTGTCACAATCAACAATATGATCAGCCAAAAATCTTCTACATCCATGCTCATTCAACTCTTCATTCTTCTCATAGATATCACATCCTTTGATCGGCACATCATTAAGAAAGGGTAAGGTCAACTGAGGAATATACTCCCTCAAAACTTTATGCATAGCATTCATCATATGCGCCACTGAATTGGTTGCTCCCTATGGAAGCGTACACATCCTAACCAATCCAAGTGGTGTCTTCCCGGCTTTCTAGTGCAAGCTGGAACTGATCATATCCCGAATATAAATCTCCCATAGAGTAAATTGCCTCACCTGCAAATGCTTCTGCAAATTCATCCACTATTGGGCCTGATCCAACATTCCTTATGGTGACTTTATTAACTGGTTGTAAATCCTGTATAAACCTCAAAGAATCATTCTTCTTTAGAACAATAAACCACCAATTCGAATATGGAGCTGAAGAGGACTCCAAAATCCGCATCCTAATCTTCTCGTTCAAAAGCTCGAGTAGCTTTGGCAAATATGCCCTGAGGTACTAGAATAGGCTTTAAATTCCATGGCACATGAGGTACTGTAAAGATCACCATAGGTGCAACTATGGTTGAATCAACAAATCCAATTTCATCTAGCTAAAACGCAAAGGCTTTCTCATGCCTTGCCAACATCTGCAAGAAATATGCTCTTTCTGCATGCAAAAGAAAGCTTGTATCACCAATTTTTAGCTTTTGTAAAGTTTTATCTGTAAATTTATGTCCTACTCCATGTGGATCCTGTAAACTAGGCTGTTGGGTCACTTTTTCAGCCAACCCATCACTTTCACGTGGTAAAGGCAAAGCCACTGGCTTAACCTTCTTTGCAATTGTTTTGTACTTTGTATCCACCCTTGCTTCAACCCTGTTTTGCAACCCATAACATTAATGCTCATTTATCTTGTTTTCAGCATTGATTGCTGCAGAAATTTCAGCCACTGTATCAACATCAACCACCCTTGAAAACAACCCTAAAATACCTTCATTTGCAGCCATCAAACCATATGACTTCAGCTCTTTTTCAGCCCATCCTACATATTTTCTTTTCAACCCTATACATAGATGGAATATTCTTAAAACTGCCAAGACTACATGCTGTCCATTCCTACAATCCAGACACAAACACAGTTTCCCCTTTTCTTGGAGGCATAATTATCTTCCTAGAGGCACTGCCATAGCCTCCACTTACAGCAGTGCTATCTAAAAACCCTTAAACTCTCGTGCATTAGGTGGCATAGAATTATCCTGCAGCATATCCCGATTGCGGGGATGATTCCACAAACAATGAGAAACTGCCCCTTTGTATTGTCTTTACTCCGAACTCGAGCATATGAAGAACCATCATCCAAGGTTTTTGTTTCCATCCTTGATTCCAAGATATAGGGCTGTCCCAAAATCACCAGATAACTACATGAATCCTGCACAAAAAAACGATATTCATCCCTAACATCTCCAATAGTCACGGGTACATTCGGACAAGCCGCATAAAGATCCCTTGATGAATTGTTTACTGCTAGCATGTGACATCCCGGATCTACATCAATCGGCCAACCTTCATTCTCATACAAGCTGCATGCCATAACATTGATTTCGGGACCATGATCCAAGGAAGCTATGCAAGGCATCTCTTTCTCCCACTTTAATAATCGTCTCTATTGTAGCACGAGCCCAATGCGTTTGTGAATAATGACTGCGGAATAAAATGAGCATCTTCTTTTTCATGTGCTTGTTGATGGACATCCCCACTATACATAGCCTTCTCTCTATGCTTAGTATTGCCCATAATACCATTTTCAACCACAAGCTTGCTGTCTACACTCCTGTTTAACCCATTTTCAGCATCATCCTATTCCAATCTGCGGTATTGGTGCCAGGATGGTCACATGTGCTACATCAGTGGCATTGTTGACAGACATTGCGAGCTGCTATGATCTTCTCTATCTTCAAGAGCTGGTATGATCGACATCGACATTAGGTTCTCTCCAAGGCACCTTGGTGGTGGCTTGATCATCCACTGCTTGGGTATCCATGGTTCTACTTGGTGGTTCTATGTTGTATGGTTTTTGATTCATTCTCATTGTACCATTGTATTGTATCAGATCACCCATGATCTGAGAGAGGGTATTGCATGCCACCATTTCCAAAATTTGGCTCTATTGGAAGACCAGTTTCTGTTGCATGTACTTTGCCATCTTTCCAAAAGACTAACTTTTTTGCTTCCGCTTCACGTTAGGCTATACAGTCTCTCTTTTCATGCTATAAACTGTCACACCAAATGCATCTCCTCTTGTATCCTTCTCTCTACGGCCTTTGGGCTGTTGCCCAACCCTTCTCTTTTACCTTGACATCCAACTTTTCGACCTTTGCATAGATTTTTGTCAAATTCAGCCTCAAATCATGCATGCCTTTGATTAATTCATCCACAGCATCACCTTTAAGAGCCAAATTAACAGGCACATCTGGTTGTTCTGCCATAGCCACACGCGCCTTGGCTACAATTTCAACCCCCTTCTAAGCACTGGCAAGTGTAGTACCTGTACCCCATCTTAATTTCATCCGGTCTCTCTTTACCAAAATATGCACTGCCTCAGTTACATTAGCCCAATCTAATTTCAGCCCCGTTTCAAAAGAGGCATCTTCTAGACGATCAATCAGCTTTTTCTACAAGACAAGATCTGCAGCCTTCAGAAACAAATCAATCGTCTAACTCTCCAATGATTGCTACTCATCAGCATCCAACTGCGCATACTGACTTTCAAATTCATAGAGCAAAGCTGTAGCAACCAACCCTTTATTGGGCTTTTCAATCCAATCTGTAAATGTCTTTTTAGTTACCAATCCTGCATCTTTCAAGAAAAACTCTTCTCTCAAAGCTTTCTTAAAAGTTGCCCAATCAACATCTCTTCTATGTAACTCATCAATCCGATCATACAAAGCATGCATGGCCAAACGACAGAAATACTGACTCTATGCATACTGCGGTACCCCATGAAACATCTTTTCTTCATACAACCGAATGAAGGCCGAAACATTTTGACCCTTAAACTGCTTCAATTCTTGTCCCATTGTCTGCAATGCATTCACAACTAAAGAATCAATTCTTTCTACTTCATGCCGAGTTTACATTTACTATTGTAACAACAACCGCTGATGTTGTTGT
Source organism: Lygodium microphyllum (assembly GCF_053477565.2). NCBI lineage: Eukaryota > Viridiplantae > Streptophyta > Polypodiopsida > Schizaeales > Lygodiaceae > Lygodium > Lygodium microphyllum. Next base: position 10,294,540 of record NC_141140.1, on the reverse strand, counting down.
TGCAACAAAGCAATCATCTGTTGTAAAGCATCACAACCACTTGAACCTATAGAATCCCCTGTCTTTACACAATGGTTGTGCACACCAAGCAATCAAATATCCCACCAAAAGTACATTATGCGAGACAGTCTATAGAGGCAGTATCTACTTTCAAATACTTGGGGATTGAGATACCTGTAGACCACAGATGACATACATGTGTGTGTGGGAGCTTTCGCTCAACCACCAAGACCCACGGACCGCTTATTGTTTCAAGTGTTCCAAGCCGAGCACTAATGGCTACCTCTCACATAGCCGATACGCCATCCATATCTACGGGTGTAGTGAGCTTACATCCATGCCGTTCGAGTTACCTCCTCTTCCGCGCACTCCGGTAGCTCCACGATCCAAGTGCAAGCTTCAAGTAAGCCCCATTCTCAAGCTCCACGCTCCAAGCTCCATCACCACGAGCAAGAGAAGAGAAGAGAAGAGGGCAGGGTCTTGATGGAAGTTGCTCGTGCCATGATGAATGAGAAGAAGATGCCACTCTATTATTGGGCTGAGACTATTATGACAGCCATGTATATCTTGAATCGGACTCCCACTGCAGGTATTCATGAGATGACACAGTTTGAGAAGCTGTATGACGCCGGATGTAAGTCACATAAAAGTCTTTGGCTGTCTTGCTGTGTATATTCCAGATGAAAAAAGGAAGAAGCTAGATCCAAAAGCGCATAAGTGTGTCTTCATTGGATATTTACAAGAGACGAAGGCATACAAATGCTATGATCCCTCTACCAGGGAGACCTTGGTGAGCAAGGATGTTATTTTTTATGAGATGGGTTCTTGGTATGTCTCACCGGCAACAGTGCCATCGGATATGCCTTCCACTCATGTATCTACAGTTGATATGCAACAGAGCACTGCTATGACAAGACCTAGTAGTCAGACAGTATCTCCATGGACAGGGAGATTGAGGAGCTCACCGTCCACTGACACCAATATGTCAGTGAGGGGGAGACATGATGTCGCGGACAAAGGAAAAGAGAAAGTTACTGAGGATGTATCTGGGATGATGACACTTGGTAGGATGACTTCTGGATATGAGTCTACCGATACTTTAGACAGTGAACTTGGTATTCCGACTCTCTATACGTCTGGCGCAAGGCAGAGCAGGTACATTCCGCCTCATGAGAGAGGGGAATCGAGCAGTGCGCCACAGCTTAGACGCTCACAGAGGGTTAGATACCCTGTTGACAGGTTGACATATAGTGACTATACTGCAAAGCATTATGCTTACATGACAAAAGTGATGGAGATCAAAGAACTAGGTACATATGCTGAAGCGGTGGAAAATGAGAACTGGTGTACAGCTATGGATGAAGAAATGAATGCCTTGGCTGAAAATAAGACATGGGATCTTGTGCCACTGCCTGAAGGAAAAAAGACCATTGGCTGCAAATGGATCTACAAAATCAAATGCAAGTCAGAAGGCAATATGGAAAGGTACAAAGCCAGGCTGGTTGCTAAGGGGTATGCCCAACAGTATGGACTTGATTATGAGGAAACATTCAGCCCTGTTGCCAAAATGGCAACCATACGCACTGTGATTGCTTTGGCTGCTGCTAGAGGATGGAAATTACAGCAAATGGACGTTAAGAATGCATTTCTTAACGATGACTTGGCAGAGAATGTCTATATGGTTCAGCCAAAAGGGTATGTTCACCCTGATTTTCAGCATTATGTATGCAAGCTAAAAAAGGCACTGTATGGGCTGAAGCAAGCTCCGAGAGCTTGGCATGCTAGGATCAATAACTACTTGCAGAGGTTGGGTTTTACTATTGGTAGGGCTGATCACAGCCTATTTACAAAGAAGACCAACAGTGGCTTGGTAGTGCTGGTCATATATGTTGATGATTTGATAATCACTGGTGATGATGACTTGGGCATACAGTATGTAATGAAGATGCTGAAATCTGAATTTGACATGAAAGATCTAGGTGAATTGAAATACTTTTTGGGTATTGAGGTAATCAAGGCTGAAAATGGTTTATGGCTGATGCAGAAACATTATGCCATGGAAATGCTGAAGAAATATGGCATGGCTGAATGCAAACCATTGGATACACCCCTTGATCAGAATATCAAGCTGGACATTAGCACTGGAGCTGAAATTCAGGATGTGACTATGTACAGGCAGATGGTTGGAAGTCTGATCTACTTGACCATCACTAGGCCAGATCTGAGTTATGCAGTTGGGCTCATAAGTCAGTTTATGCAAAAGCCCAGAAAGCCACATTTGGATGCTATTAGGCGGATTATGAGATATGTTAAGTCCACTGTAGATTATGAGTTGTTCTATATGAGAGATAAGCCCTTGAAACTAGTTGGATACACAGATGCGGACTAGGCAGGATGCTCATATGATCGCAGATCTACGAGTGGTTATGCTTTTGGCCTTGGAAGTGGGATGATCAGCTGGAGCAGCAAGAAGCAACCAACGGTTGCATTGTCTAGCATTGAGGCAGAGTACAGGGGTGCTACATTGGCAACATGTGAGATTTCATGGCTGCTCAAGCTTATAGCTGATTTGGATATTCAGATGGATGCTCCAGTGACCTTATTATGTGACAATCTCAGTAGTGTACTCCTGGCAACAAATCCAGTATACCATGCCAGGACAAAACACATAGAGGTACACTACCATTTTATCAGAGAGATGGTTCTTGCAGGGAGAGTAAATCTTATGCATGTGAAAACTAATGAACAGGTTGCAGATATCTTTACCAAGTCTTTGGGTAAAGATAAGTTTAGTAGTTTCAGACAGCTACTTGGAGTTCATCAGATGATTTGAGCTTGAGGGAAAGTGTTAGAATATCAAGCTCCCATTACTCTTCTGTCAGTATGTATGACGGACATTAGCTGTGTCCACCTATATCAGCAAGTGTGGGACATTAAATAAGTCGGTGGTCTTAGACCCAGTGTGAATGGTCCTACAAACCTTAGTACTATTGTATACACTTATGTTATGTTAGTAGTCTATAAAATAATGGAATATAATGAACGACCTGAAGGTTAGGTTGCTGCTCCATTACATTGTCTCTCTCCCTCTCTCTTCCAACAAAGGTCACCTAGTCCATTTGTACAGGATCCCTCTCCTACCCGTTCTCTCCATGTTTCATAGAAGGCCTGTTCTACTAGCCTTCATGTGCCATTTATGGCACCCTCTATATAGGTGCTTGTACTCTCTTCTTTACCCAAAGAGAACCGGCTTGATGATTCAAACTACTTACTTTAGTCGTGTAAGGTGGAGTGTAGCCTTGGTACCTTTGATCTTTGGGAGTTTGTTGCCCATCCTATTCCTCATCCAGTGGAGGATCCCACCGTTGGATCATTGATGGATCGTACAACCTTATGAGATTGGCTCAACTCTAGAGCTCAATCTTTCCTCTTTATGAGCTTACAAGATTCTGTCCGTGCATGTGCGCAAGTTGCGAGAGTAGTGGAAGTGTAGGCAAAGCTTGCTTCTTTGTACCATTAGAAGACATTTGCCTACCACATTACTCTCGAGAAGAAACTACGGATGCTCGTTGTTGATGATTCTCCTTCCATAAAGGATTATATCAACAAGTTGGAGAACATTAAGGATGAGCTTGTATCCCTTGGCAGAATGATCTCTTCAAAGGATATGGCTATAATTCTCACTCAACTACCATCTCCCTAGTTTGATGTCTTCTACACCAGCCTTCTTACATCGAGAACCCGTGAAGAGCTTCTATGGAAGGAGCTTGCCCTGCTTATTTTGGAACATGACGAGCACGCCAAAGAGGTAGCCAATGGACCCACCTCCACCAAAGCTTTTGTTGCATGTTCGGGAGGGGGGGAGAAGAAGAAAGGAAAGTCAAGGCTTAAAGACAAGAGAGTTCAAGCTCTGACTCCGACTCAAAGAAGCCTAAATGCCCATACTATAAGAAGGGGACACATCCAAAGGAGAAATATTGAAAAAGTACCCTCATCTTCATCTAGGAGTGAAAGATGGAGCTAAAATGTCTGAACCTTCTACCTCTACTCCAGCAATTACCCATGAGTCAATGTTCCTTCATATTGTTGACTTGGAGGAGCCTTCTTCAATGGTTGCCTTGTCTTTTGAGAGGCCCTGGCTCGTTGATAGTAGAGCTTCTAGTCATATGACTCCATGAGGTGATTTGTTGCATGATCTATGCCCTTCTATGGGTTCTGCCACTATAGATTACATTGTTTTGGTGCCTCTTTGTGGTGTTGGCACTTTGCCTCTATTTCCCGACCGTGCGTCAAACTCCCTTTCACAGGCCCTTTAAGTTCTGAACTTGGGCTTTCCACTCCTCTCAGTTTGTTGTCTTACTAGGCTTGGTATCCTGGTGGTCTTCACCGAGCAGGCCGTTTGTATTCAGAGTTCTTCTATAGGGGAAGTTATCACAATAGGTTGGCAAGAGTGTGGGCTTTACAAGCTCCATTCCCCTTCTCTTATGTAGGGTCCTCTGAGCCACTTGTCTATTGCTACACCTGTTCCCACTTGTGCACCAACTTTTCCACAAGTTTCTTCACTTCCTCCACCCTCTCCTTTGCTGGTTCTCTCGTGTCCCCCCATCCCTTTCAGAGGGGGACAATCTCAGTCATGCGGCTGTGGATTCCCCGGCCCCTAGTGTTTCAGAGGGGGTTTCCTAGGATCCTGAGGAGGAGCTTCTTTATCGACACTCTTCATCGACAGACTTCACCAACATTGGCATTCCTCTTGCCATCCCACGATTCGTTACTTCCTTGGTCTTTTGCCACATCCAAGGTCTAAGAGGGGGTGTTAGCAATCATGTTTGTCATGCCTTGTCATGTCCTACCTGTGAGTCTCAATCTGAGTCAGACGAGGACTTTTGGAGCTCTGACGATCTATCATACGTCTTAAAGGGGGGGGCTACTCATTCTAGAGTGGCTACTTGAGTGCATTTCTTTTGCTATCAGACAAGGACTTTTGGAGCTTTGACAAATTTGTCATGTGTTTTGATGGGGAAGGCTACTCATTCTAGAGTGGCTATCTGGGTGCATTTCTTTTGTTTGTCAGGTTCCAATGTGTTTTCCATTAGCAATTTTTGCATTTCCCAGGCTGTCCACATCTGCCAGACATTATTCTTGCAGTCCGATGTTTTGGCGGCCATCTTGCATTTTCTAAGCATTTATTATACCACGACCAACATTAAATGCTAGTCACCCAACATTTATGGCATTTCCAAATTTCAGTAGACCAGTTTGGGGGTTTTGTGGTTATTTATAGCCATTCCCCACTTGGCAATCATTCATATCATCATCTTTCTTCTTTCCTATACCCACCCGATGGAATCTACCATAGATATGTGCAATTGAGTCGAGTCCTCACAATAGCTTGCTAAAAGATATACATACCTCGTGTTGGTATATACAAATGTCAACCTACTTTAAGCTACATGGCTTTAGCATCGACAAACTACTCCCCTTTCAATATTCCCTTGATACACCATCTCTTGCTTTGAGACGTTCAAAGATTGACAGGATCATCAAAGTGGACCTCACTCAATTGGATACCAAGAGGACATGGTTAGCACCAATATATGAGACGGAGATGAAGATTGCTTTCTACTGAGAGCATCTTCTCCACATGAAACCAACCTTCTTCCTCAGATAGGGTGGTAAATAACCTAATTAAGCACTATTTACAGCAATTAACAAATTCACAAAACTAAAATGTACAGTGGACACCTCGTTGGCCCCAAAACTAACGCTCCTTTCGGTATTTATTTAACTTAATTGAAAAAAAAGTTTATGAACAATGGGATTCTCCCAATCCCTTTCAGTATTCCAACTTCCCTTGCTATCCAAAATGACGACCAAGTCTTCAATCTGATTTGCCCCTTGATTCGAGGGGTAAATTGGCCTTCACCCGATTTAATGGAGATGGAAAATGCCCCTAATTCATTAATTTGCTGGTCCTTCCACTTGAATTTGACTACAATCAACTTCACCCGTGGTGAATCCGAGTCTTGGAGCTTCCAATTTGTGACACACTTCCCAAGGTTGCTGCTAAACCCTAATTTCTGCTGCTGCAGATTAGGGTTTACAGCAAAGAAATCTGAAATTTCTCAGCATTTGGTAATCTCAATGCTGTAAACTTCAAAGCAAGGCTGTAGAAAGACTGGGAGATGAGAGAGAATGCTGAGGAGAGAGAAAATTCAACTTTCTTTATAAAGAACTGTAGAAAATCTATCATTTACTGCTGCTGCCCTGTCTCAATAGCTTATAGATACAAAGAACTGAAGAAAATCAATCATTTATTGCTATTGCCCCATCTCAACAGCCTATAGATGCTATCACCTACTATTGATTGGTCTTCTCCAACCCCTGGCTGTCTCAAAAGGTCCTCCAATGGTTTCAAATCAAACCAACAACATCTCCTCGCTCTCTCTTACAGGTTGAATCCACTCAAATGTCTCTCCTACCTCTAAAGACGTTTTTCAATCTTGCATGGGCATTTTTAACAAGTGGCAACCTTCGCAAATGGTTTTTCTAGCATTATCCATAATTAATTATTAATTTTCAATCTTTCAATACTGAAAATTAATCTAATAATTATTTCAATGCTCTAAAAAATAATCTGACTGGCCAATAATTAAATTGGCTAGACAACTTCCATTCCCTAGTGTCTCTGTACCATCTTTGACCATCAAATTGGCGTTACGTATCATTAAACACCACTTCTCTAGTGTCACCAACTAACATTTATGGACAAATGAATAACCTAGGCCAACAACTAGCACCATATACCACCAAGTACATGTGCTGCATAACTTATAGCAACTTTTACCTTTGGCATCCCGTAATTTCCTCGGGTCCTAGGCTCGTAAATTTACTCTAACCCCAGTTACATCTCACATGTGCAACATTTACTTAACCATGTGATTAAAAATTAATCCACATATTAAGTGAGGTTTCAAAAAAACATGTCCTCATGACACCATACCACAAATGATGGTTTTATTGTTATCTGAGATACATGGATACCCACCTTTCCCATGGGATTAGATGTGCTATTGGCCAACTATGCACCTCTCTACATCAATTAGAGATTGAGACCAATACATATAGATCCATAACCCTAGAGGAGCGCATGTGTTAGATATGTCAACTGGAGCCAAAAAGAAAGGAGCACTACATTTGCTGTTACTGGGCATACTATGAGATTTAGGGCCGCTTTCATTATCTCTTTAAAAACAAGCTTGGGCCACTATTAAGAGTCATGGATTGCATAGAGATCAACGATGTATTGACCTCTTTCTCCTTGAGATATCACGAATTAGAGAGACTCTCCTCCAATAGAGCTCCAATGTGTCAAGGACCTATCCAAAGGTAGCTCACAAATTTCTTTATGATGACGAAGGCCCAAGGGCCTTCAATGCAGTCCTAGTCTCAGCCAACATTTAGGAGGAGCATTGAGGAGACACCAACATAGCCACAATCGTGCACGAGAAGCATTGATTAATCAAGTGGTCCAACTTGGCTAATCCAAACATCCAAATCCCGACCCAATGCATCGACGACACATGTATATGAAGAAACAAAAGATTATTGCTCGCGCTAGAACTAGGCTCCATGTATCTCCATAATATTACTAGTCTATGCCCATTAGGCTTTATTGTTAGCAATCCTGGTTATCATGCCTTGTCATCTCCTGCTTGTGAGCCTAGTGTGTCAAACAAGGACATTAGGAGCTCTGACAAGTTTGTCATGTATTTTGATGGCGAAAGCTACTCATTCTAGAGTAGCTATCTGGGTGCATTTCTTTTGTTTGTTGGATTCCAGTGTGTTTTCTGTGGGCAATTTCTGCATTTCCCAGGCTATCCACACCTATCGAACATTGTTCTTACCAATCAGATTTTTCTATGGCCACCTACCATTTTCTTCTGGCATTTTTCCAGTAGTGCGACCAGCATTAAATGTTGGTCGGCCGACATTTATGGCATTTATTATAGCAGGTCGACAAATTTAGGGCATTTATTGCTATTTATAGCTTTGCCCATCCCACACTTGGCAGATCATCTCATTCAATTTTCTTCTTCTCTAGCAGGTGCATACTCCAACTTTGTCGTCTTCCTCCGTCTTCGATGCTGCTATCATCATTAGCCTAATCAAGTGCCTCACTGACACTATGGGGCTACATGCAGAGACTGATCAATCATCTTCCTATATTCAACATTTGTTTCTTGTTCAGTGCAGATTTCTTTTCTTGCAGATTGTATCTCTCTCTTTCTCTGTGTTCAAGTCCTCCTTCCCGTTGCACACTCACATGATATCAGAGCCTAAGAGAGACACCGACTATTGCCAAGCAACCTTGCAACATCAACATTTTACTGAAAACATAGCTTTCTACCTGGAGGCGTCCGCTTTTCTTGTGCCAAGTACCTGTTTTGTTGCATGCTTCCTCAGTCAAGCGACAATCTTCTACTGCAAACGCAGAGTTCCTTGCTCAAGCAATAGCTCTCCTCAGCAAATGCACATAGTCCTTGTGCAAGCAACAATCTATCTCCCCCAGGTGGACGCTCTACATTGCCTTTCTTGTTCAGTGCAGTTTTCTTTTATTCTTTTCTTGCAAATTGTCTCACTTAGTCTTTGCATTAAAGACAAGATTCTATGTATTTGGCTTCTTTTGAAGCGGTGCAAACATGTCCACTACCAAAAGTGAAAAAATAACCAATGACCAACATTCATGTCTAAATCACCTTCCTGGCCTGCATAGAATATCCAAATAACTTCAACACTGACCCATAGGTAATACCATAATATGTTGTACCTTTGAGATACCAAAAAACTTGCACTGCTGCACACCAACAAGAATGATGAGATTGCTGAAAGCCAGGTAGCATCAGATTTACCGATTCTAACTGTCACCCAGCTCATCCCTGCTGCATGTGATCAGCTGACATCACTTTCAGGCTGTGTACAGTTAATTCTCCCACCAAAAAGGTTGCTGCATTTTGGTTTTAAGCCTGTGCCCTAAGATTTACAGCATCTTCATCATCATCTCAGCTCTAACTAGTGGTTATAGCACTTGGGGTCTATCCCCAGTGAATGTCAACAAATGTCACACTTTGACTTCTCCCTCAGCCCACTCCCACAAGACTGGATAGCTCTGCCTTTGAGCATTATGTATAGGCATTCATTCATTTACAATATTTGTTCATTTGCTTCAGAATTGTCTCGTTCTCTATTGTGCATTATTGTGTAAGTTATTGTGTTTTAGTTGCATTCGTACATTCTATGTTTCCTCAATGCAAACCCTAGCTTATCTTTACAAGTACCTCACGAGCCATAGAGTTCAAATGTTCATCATATACAAGCAAGGAATACTATCTACCAAGAGATTTTGGTAAAATGGAAGGGCTATCCTAAGAAGATTCAACATGGGAGCATATGAGCACTTCACCAAGAAGGTTTACCACTTTAAAGTTAGATCTTCCTAGTAATAGTTACAATTGAGCATATTAATTAATATATAAAGTCATGTGTCAGGCTGGGTGGTGAATTGTGGCAGCTCTCCCCTCTATACACCATCATTTTCAGCTTCAATTCTTCTCCAGATTTGATCTACTGCATCTTCTCTCCTGCCTGCATCCTCTCTCCTATTTGTGCACTCAAAAGTTTGCTACTGCTGAAAACCCTAATTCTGCACAACCTTATCAGAAATTATAACAACCATTCATCAGCGCACTGCCAAGCTGCTCAGCTCACTGTGTCTTTTGGTCACTCATATAACAGTCACCCGATGATTCCCCATGGCAGTTCATTTGTGCCTTACATAGACACCGGTTATCAAAATCGCTGCACAGACACCGGTTTTTTATATATCAGTGCACATTTCTTCATATTTTTATCTCGTCTTCTTCTCGAGTTTGAGTTTCTGATCGCTGTGAATCGACAATTCTTTTCGCTTGCTCGTAGAAATGCTGATGCAACTCTTATTCACAAAGGTGCAGGGCCAGGTCTGTGTGGATGCTGAGAACCAAAGGAAGGACAACGAAACATTTTGAGACTTTATCAGATTAATCGGATCATTATCGACCATCGTTCGCAACCAGACAACAGTGAAACGACTGAAGAGAGTTATTGAAATGGGAAGATAGCCACTCACAGTGGCTGCGTCGGGCTGCTGTTGCTCCTCACCATCGCTACTGATGGCTTGTATGGTGCTCCTGTTTTTTTTCTTCTGCTGCTTCTGGCATATGAGCTGGAAATCTCTGCTCGAGCTGAGAACTGCAACATGAGCAGGCGGAGGCTGCTTGCGGAGAAACGAAGCGTACGAAGGGGAGGAGATGGAGCTGGTGAGTGCACACCTGCCGCAAGCAGCCATTAGAAATCAGCCACCTCTCCCTACGACGTGGTCCGTTCGTTTCATAAGCTAACGAATCGGAGGAGGTGAAATAAATCTTCTATTGCTAGGCCATGTTTAGATAGTGGGATAATGGTATTTTTCTCCTATTTCATAGTTTAAATCAAACTAGGTTTCTTTGTCGTGTTTCACTCAATAATTTATTTCTCATTTTTTCAAGTATACTTATGTGACGTTTTGTAATTATCTTTTTTATTATTTTTTGGTCTCCTTTTCATTCCTAAGTTGTTTCATTTCTCTCTCTCTCCCTCTCTTTGTGTCGTCCCCTCCCGCCCATTCCCTATGCCTAGATATTTTTCCCCTCCCTCTTTCTTACCCCAATTCTCTCTATAAATTTTCTCTCTCCCTCTCTCCACCTTTTGTTTTATTTTATTCTCTCTCAACTCTCTCTCTCTCTCTCTCTCTCAAATCTATAAAACTTGCAACAGACAATGTCAGATATACATATAATCTCACCTGCACATGGCTATAAGAAATGGCTCTCTCTCTCCCGCTCCCTCTCTCTCTCGTCAAACTTAAAACCAAAAGCAATTTATAAATTTTGTGACATAGAATACTAGATATACAAGCAATCTCTTCTATGCATCATATTTATAAACGTTCATCCTTACACGAAGGCAAGAAATTACATGATTGCTTCACGCAATATTTAGAAATAGCAATGTTATACTAAAAAATGGATCACAATTAAAACAAAGACCAAGCACTACAAAAAGACTTTCTCTAAGCATAAATCGTTTTGATCTCCAAGTAGGACATTCACAAGTGAAGTAGAGCCTGACTCTATTATCATTGGTCTCTTTTTACCAATCGTACCATGAAGGGAAGGTATAAGACATCCTACTTTCCATTAGCAAGCCAAGAATGCTAAGTTTAAGATATCATATTTTCTGTCCACACATGGCCGATTGTCTCCAAGTATCACATGTAAATGGCCGATGCCAACAAAAAAAGTGTTGCTTCCAAAGTACCTAATAGAAACAAAGCTTCCTCTTCTTTAAGGAATCATTAGCAAAATCATCATCCTTGAGCAAAACATGCGAAGGCAAAGCAGGATTTGATTCCACACTTTCTACTAATAATCGCACGAGGAATGAGATCATCCTATCTCTCTTTTTAGCACCTGCATCTAAACAAAATCTCAATATAAGTACATGGAATAACTAACAAAGACCATTTAATTTCCAAAATAAAAATCCATGGCTGAACACTTGTGAATCATTCAGTAGGTAGTAATAGACGTTGATGCAATGTCACAGAACAATCCAAATCCTTGAACCCATACTTAAATCAATGCCTTAGTATCTTATTAGTATGAGATCGTTGAAACCTCTTCCTATGGTCAACCTAATATATATACACTCGAAAACATTGCATGTATCCACAATGTATAACCTCAATAAAAGCCGAGAGCTTAATATCTATGTTGACATCATCATGTAAACACTCAACAACTCTTAGAAGCATCATTATTATATCATCGCTCATTATTGCATGCAACGTGCACTGTAGCTCCTTTTGATAGTCAGAAGTAATAGCCCCACTCTAGAGTAGGCATCTACAAAAGTTGAATAAATATCGAAATATGAAAAATAATTCACTTCCAAAATAGTACAAGCTAACCAAACATGGCATGAAGAGCAATTCACACATATGCCAAACCAGTAACTGTGCATGGTCATCAATAGCTACATCCCTATAGAAAAAGCTACACCTTCTAAAGTACATCCTTATACACAATGTTTGTGGTCATGTCCCCATCCATGTCACCCAATAGGACTTTCACACCATGTGAAGTTTTCGCCCTTGAAAATGCAATATACAATTGACCATGCGTAGATATTGGAGCTTTTAGATAAAGTCTAACAATGGATAGAATCTACCATTGCGATTTGTTGATTATCATAGTGAATCCCTATAGAAAAAGGATTGCACATTACTACACCTTCCGTATACACAATGTTTGTAGTCATGTCCCCATCCTTGTCACCCAACATGACTTTCACACCATGTGAAGATTTCACCCTTGAAAACGTAACATATAATTGACCATACGTAAATATTGGGGCTTTTAGATAAATCCCAACAATAGATAGAGTCTACCCTTGCAACTTGTTGATCATCATAGTGAATGCCAACAATCGAATGGAAAAATGTCTTTATTTCATTGTAAATGGTAGTTGCATCACATTGGAAATAAATGTAATTCTAGGAATAAAAACTCGTTTACCCACATTTTTCCCTATTATTATCTCAACATCTATCACTTTTCTATTGAAGGCCCTATAAATCAACCATGTACCATTACACAAACCCCTTCCTAGGTTTAGGTTTCTAAGAAAAATAACATGTGCATTAACCTTTAGCAACAATAAATGAGGAGGAAATCCACCCCCAAGATCTAATGTGTTTAAATACTCAACGGAGTACAAAAATGAGTCATCTGTCTCTGCAACAATCAAGTCTGCACTATAATACTAACTAATCTCCCTTGACATCAATTGCAATGTATATTCATTCAAAGTAGGTATCTTTGTATTCCATGATGCAAGTATAGCCTGCTCGTCACTGAAATACATTATACAGTCATCCACATTGGACACATCACCGTAGACATTACCAATTAAGGTTTCAATAGAGTGTTTGTTTAACACCATATTAGGTGGAACACACAAGTATAGCCTGCTTGTTGAAATACATTATACAGTCACCCATATTTGACACATCATCGTAGGCATTACCAATCAAGGTTTCAATAGAGTGTCCATTTAATGCCATACTAGGACGGAGTGGGCATTACCAGTTTGGTAATGCCCACTCCATCCCCTATTCCTTGAATCCAACAAATGAATCCATTGTCCACCGCATTATCAGCCATTGACACTCACTGATTCCTAGATAGCCTTAACATCCTCACATAATGCCACAAATCGGAGTAATATAGTATAGCATATGTTCCCTTTAACACAATTAGCAAGACCCACCTAAAATCCCCTCCAAATAAAACAACATTTTCACATCACATCTCATAACATTTCTCAAATTTCTAGGCATGTCAATGGGTCATAGGAACCTTATCCCACAAAATAAGGCTCAATTGTCTCAACAACTAAGCGAGGTCACTTTGAACATAAATATTACAAGTGGATTGACTATTTAAGTCTAATGGGATTTAAATTCGTAAGTGAACTGGACAACCACCTGTTAGGAGCAAGGCAAAATGCCACATGACGTTGTTGCCAATGCTATACAACCATCATTGCGCCCCTTTGTAAGCAAACACTTATAAAGGAAAGTCTTCTTAAAACCACAAGGGCCATTCAAAAAGAATACACCCCTAGTATTTGCATCAATAGCATCCATAATTGCACCAAAGGTAATTCTTTGTCCGTCATTCAACATTGCCTCCATAGATTCAGAAACCCTACGTTGTTCTGATGTGTTGTATGCATATTCATATTGCAAAAGGGGGTTAGCATGCAATTGAGAGCTTGGTTCATGAGATTCTAACAACCGATCAAAATCAAGGAGTCTTCACCTTATATGGCATAAACGTTCTAGAGGTGTAACAAAGCCATGTTAGATGCCTCATACTATAGAACACCAAGAGATGCATGCATGCACTGTAGTTGCAATCTATGCAAGATGTCCTCTACTATTGGCACAAAAAATCTTTTCCATAACTAGCCAAGCTGAGCTAGATCACAAAAGACCGAAAATGCAACAAACAAAGTACAAAGTTGAGCATCAATTTGCACAGAGATAGCTTCTTCCAAGCACATAGCATACTCATCATCACTCTTCAACATACCCCTTGCAATGATGAGAAAACACATAAGTAATTTGAGCTTGTCCTTGAGGTACACATGGTGATATTTCAAGAGGAGCCTCGTACTACTGTACAGCCAGCTAGACAGTATGCAATAGTAGTTGATGCCCCCACAGCCTAAGTCCTTGATACTCCACAGGATGTATAAGCCCCACATCCAATGGTCTGCTAAAGATAGACGACAGCCTGCACAATTTGAGCCCTCTATGGATTATATTATGGTGATAAATGCTGGTGAGCCTCTTACTTATGATGAGGTTATACGCAGAGGTGATAGTCACTCTTGGGAGAGGGTCATGCAATTAGATTATGACTCCCTGCAAAAAAATCATATGTTGGATTTGGTTCTTTTGCCTAATGGCAAGCGTGCTTTGCCATGCAAGTGGGTATACAAGTTGAAAAGTACCCCTGGACATCCCAAGTCGGATGCAAGGCGAGATTGGTTGCTAAGGGCCTCAAGTAGGGATATGGTGTCGACTTTGATGAAGTCTTTTCTCCTATTGTGAAGATGACTATCCTACGCTTGGTACTAGCCTTGGTTGCTTAGCTTGACTTAGATCTTTATCATATGGATGTTGAGATAGCTTTTCTTTATGGGGACTTATATGATGAGATTTACATGAAGCAACCTAAGGGCTTGGTAGACCCTGGCAGGGAACACCTAGTGTGCAAATTGTGAAAGAGCCTTTATGGGCTTAAGCAGGCACCTAGGGAATGGTACCACAAGTTTGATACCTTTATATATTCACAAGGATATTCCCGCACTGATATGAATATGTATTTATACATGAAGAAGGCTCATGATGGCAGTCTTATGATTTTGATCCTCTATGTGGATAATTGTTGGGAGTGCTTATGATGAGTTGGATGCCTTGAAAGGTCAGCTCAAGAAGAGCTTTGAGATGAAGCATATGGGAGCAAGACTCACATATTCTTGGGATACACATTATGCATGATTGCTCTAAGGAACTGGTGCGCAGATCGGACGCAGATAGCTCACGTGGTGAATCCCGGAAGGTCCCCAAGAACAAAGTACTCTACTTTTTAGCACAAAACCCCATGTAAAAGCAAGCACGACATGAGACAAGAGACAAATTGGGTTCAATCTCCCCCATGCCTTGTGTGAGCGCTTCAGAAAGCATGTATTTAATGTATATTTCCAATCTTTATGCTAAAAAATAGCCCAATTACAAAAATATGACAAGCTTTTAGCTTTTGAGTTTACTTTCTACCAAAAATAGGAAAATAAAGCTAATGGACGGTGCCCATAGAGTCTGGCACGCCCAATCTCAATGTCCAAATAGAAATAACATATCCAGGCGCATAAGCGCATACAAAATAATAATAAATAATCGATGTCTCTATAGACATAACAAAATATAGGCGTGGCGCCTATCAAAATATAATCCAAAAATCGAAAACCCGCTAGACTCCAATGCTTTCCTCCGCCACTGCTGCTATCTCTACACATCAACTGAAGCATTCACAATCGTTAGTAAAATAACACAATTAAACTGACAAAAGTGAATACCTAGCAGTCTTCAGCTACATAAATAAATCAACTGGTTAGAAATAAATCCTAACCTTAATTTATTACGAGTGCGCACTCTAAACTCATAAACGTTTATTAATTTAATATGCATTTTGCGGAATCACCCGCTATGGAATCACCCATGTACACACTAAATTAATGAAACGCCCGAAAAGGACAGGCGTCCCCATTAACTTCTCGCACAAAGAATCCTCTTTGCGTATGAGCCCCGGTCATCTGAGTTTACGGAATCCACCGTAAAACCTCACGGAATCCACCGTGGAATATGCCTCCTGGCATCATACCCCCGGGGTGGGATAGCAATTGACCTCAATTGCTATTAGCTCAATGTGGAGCTAACAGAGTGGGGAAAGCATTTAGGTCTCTAGCGTGCATCCATTGTGCTTCCTCTACAGGATGGTTCTTAAATTTGACTAGATATCTAGAATACCTTCGGCCAGTTCTAGTGGTCATGTAGTCAGTGTCTATAATGGTTTCTGGTTCAAGTATTTCAGTCTCTTCTTCTAGTAAAGGTGGGTTTTCATAGACAGGGTGGATAGGTAATTGGCCTTTAAATGGTCTCAATAAACTAATATGAAATGTATTATGAATTTTCCAATGGGATGGCAGTTCTAACTTGAATGCATTGTCATTAATCTTATGAATGATTCTAAATGGTCTGTAGAATCTAGGGGCTAATTTGACAACTGGATGTCTATCTACACTTTGCAGTCTACGCTTTTCTATTCTAAGCCAAACATAATCATCTACTTTGAAATTCATGGCTTGTCTTTTCTTGTTGGCTTGTTTGGTATATGATTGTTGGGCTTTAGCAATCATATCCTTGACCTCATCAAAAATAGTGTTATGCATAACAGCAATATCATCGACACTTTGTATTCTATTAGACAAAGAGGCAACAGGTGTAGATAATCTATGTCCATAAATAACTTCAAAAGGTGCTTTCTTTGTAGATGTGTGCGGTGTATTATTGTAAGCAAACTGTAATAGATGTAAATAAGTATCCCATGTCTGAGGTTTAGAGATAGTGTATGCACGTAAAAGATCTAGAATAGTGCTATTTGTGGCTTCTGTTTGTCCATTTGTTTCTGGATGAAATGCAGATGAGAAATCAATCTTTGTGCCTAGATTTGCAAACAGTGTAATCCAAAAATTATTACAAAATCTAGAATCTCTATCTGAAGTAATCACTTTCAGCAATCCATGGTTAATAAAAACAGTTTTCAAAAACAACTGGGCTGCTTGTGATGCTGTTAAAGTTTTCTTACATGCAATGAAATATGCTTGCTTACTAAATCTATCTACAATTGTCCAAATCATGTCATGGTTAGATTTAGTATTTGGTAAGCCAGTAATGAAATCCATAGATATATGTTCCCAAGGTTTAGATGGAATAGATAAAGGCATTAATAACCCATACTGTTTACCATGATGTCTTTTTATTCTTTGACAAATCAGACATTCAGAAACAAAATTAGACACATCTGCATCCATATGCGGCCAATAAAAATCTTCAGTTAACATGCGTAATGTAGAAATGATACCTCTATGACCTTGATATGGGGGACAATGAATTTCATTCAAAACAAAAGATCGGAATGGAATAGTAACACACAGTCTCTTTTCAAAGAACATGAATCCATCATTATATGACAATGAATCAACAGGAATGAAATTATTTTGAACTAATTTTTGCCAATCAAAATGAAAAGTAATATCCTAGTGATATGTGTCTTTCATAGCAATCAAAGAATCAAAAGATATGATAGAAATGTTGTGAATTGCAGGTCTTCTACTTAATGCATCAGCAACTACATTTTCTTTTCCAGGTTGGTATTGAATGATAGGATGGAAACTTTGAATGAATGAAGCCCATTTGATATGACGGTCAGAAATTTGGGGTTGGCTAAGTAGATGTCTAATGCTTTGCTGGTCGGTCTTTATCATGAATTCTGAACCCATTAAATAATGCTTCCATTGTTTTAATGCTTGGACAACTGCTAAGAGTTCCTTGTCATAAGTGGAATATTTAAGCTCAGAGGGTTCCAGCTTAGAACTAGAATATGCTATTGGATGGTTGTCTTGCATTAGCACAGCTCCTATTCCTGATCTGCTAGCATCGGTCACAACTAGAAAGAATGGTCTGTTAAAGTCAGGTAATTGTAGGACAGGGGCATTGGTCAATGCACGTTTAAGTAAATCAAAGGATTTCTGCTGGTTTTCAGTCCATTGATAAACAATGCCTTTCTTAAGAAGTTTGGTTAATGGTAAAGCAAGTAATGAGAAATTACGTACAAACTTCCTATAGAAACTAGCAAGACCAAGGAATGAGCGTAATTCATGTACATTTTTAGGAATAGGCCAATGCAATATTGCATCAATTTTCTTAGGATCAACTTTAATTCCTTCTTTTGATACAATATGACCTAGATATTCTATTTCTGTCTTGAAGAATTCACTCTTGTCAAGATTTGCAAACAATTGATTTTCTTTCAGTAATTGAAAAACTAATGATAAATGCTCATAATGCTCTTTTTCACTTTGACTGAACACTAAAATATCATCAAAGAAAACAATCACACAATATTGATATTTTAGAAAAATACGGTTCATCATTCTACTGAAAGTGGCAGGTGCATTAGTTAATCCAAATGGCATAACTAAGAATTCGTAATGGCCAAACTGTGTCCTGAATGCAGTCTTAAATATGTCGGATCTATCTAACCTCACCTGATGATATCCAGACTTAAGGTCAATTTTACTGAATATAGAAGATCCTTGCAGTTTGTCTATAAGGTCATCAACTCTAGGTATAGGATACCTATTCTTTACAGTGATCTTGTTTAATGCTCGGTAGTCAATACACATCCGATAAGTATTATTCTTTTTCTTGACTAAGAGCACAGGTGCACCGAATGGAGAACTGCTAGGTCGAATTAAGCCTCTATTTAGTAATTCTTCTACTTGACTCTGGATTTCTTTTTGCTCTATTTGATTGTGCCTATATGGGGCTTTGCAAGGTGGTTGTGTGCCAGGTATTAGGTCAATCTTATGGTCTTCTGGACGTGATGGAGGTAAACCTGGTGGTAGGTCTTCTGCAAAACAGTCCTTAAAATATGCAAGAAATTCCTTATGCCTAGGGTGCATATGAGTTTCTTTTGCGTGCAATTCATTCACCCAAATGAGATATGATTTAGTATTCTTGCGTAGTGCACGTTTTGCTTGGGTATGCAAAAGCAGTGGAAACATATGAGATGCATGCATACCAAATAATGTAATAGATTTTCCTTGAAAATTTATATTCATTGTGTGTGTGGAATAATCTATATTGGGATTATGTTGGTGTCTCCATGGCATTCCTAGAATAATGTCGCTAGACTGTAATGGGACAACTAAGAAATTTCTTCTTTCAATATATGGACCAATTTGAATTTCTAAATCTTGAACTTCTTGTGTGCCATTGTACCTAGTGCCTAGAAATGCAGCTTTTATGCGATAGTGCGTAGGTACTGTATGCAATTTCAATTCCTTTACCAATTTTGCTGAAATAAAGTCATGGGTACTACCGTCATCATGCAATATAATTCTTTCTTTTCCATGCACCATACATTTCATAGTCAATAATGAATGTGAAGTAGGCATACCTGGTAAAGTGTCGGAAGTAGTAGTAGGATCATCTTCTTCTTCAGTGAAATCCGGCATATCCTCATGCTCGTCTTCGTCCATAGCTCCAAGGTAGTTGATATGTGCTGATGGCTTCTTTGAATGACAATTTGCTGCGAGATGCCCTGGCTGGTGACACTTGTAGCATACGATGGGCTTGGCTTTAGTCACATTATTTGCAATGGCTGGGAGTCTGGGTATATTTGGATTTGCTTGTGGAATAGGCTTAGGATTTGGATTGACAGTGGATGGTAATGCAGGTGGTTTAGGCCAATTCTTGCGGAAAGATGGTGATGAAAAATGACCTGGATTAAACCTTCTGAAATTGGAATTGAATTGTTTAGATCCATAATTACCGTTTGCTTGGAATGGCTGTGGTCGTCGATCTCTTCCGCGTAACTTATCTTCAGTGTCGTGAGCTAAGGAGATGGCGTCTTCAAGGGTAGCAGGCTTGAACATATTCACCTCAGCGTAGTAATGTCCAAGAAGTCCAGACATATACTTCCGCTTATGTGTCGTCTCTGGTACGTCTTCAAGCATGCGTAGCTGTAGGAGTGCATTCCAAAAACGCTCTGTATACTGTGGAATAGGTTCACGATCACGCTGTTGAAGTAAATCCCATTGCTTGATAGCCTTCTCATGAAATTGCGGTGGTAGGAAATTTTGCATGAACTTCTTCTTGACATCTTCCCATGTAGCAGGACATTCTATGCTCTTGCGGACTACAGTCCACCAAAGTGATGCTCTATCTATCAGATGATTAGTAACACACTTGATTTTATCTTTCTCAGGATAAGTTTCCTCATGGAAATAGTCATCAAACTGGCTAATGAATGATAAAACAGTCTTTCCTTCTCTTATGCCATTGAAAGTGCGAAACTTGAAACTTCGTTTACTTATCTTGGATTCCTTGCGAATGGTTTGTGCTTCAAGAGTGGCGTTGATGGTACGGCGAATCAGATCTTCAGCTTGAGGTTCTTCTTTATCAGTGGACGCTCCTTGTAGCTTTGTCAATTGCGCTTGCAAGGCTTGCCTAGCTCTTCGCTCTTCTTCCAATTGCAGCATGATAAGATCCAGCTTTTGTTCCATGGTAGGCTCGGGTAGGTTGTCTTCAGCCATAGGATCATCCATATGTGGGGTAGTCATCCTGTAAAACTCAACAAACCTTTCTCACTCAAAATCAGTTAGCGGGATGAGCGTAGCTCAAATTTGGGGTTACAAGGCTATGTATTTTTGGGTATTTTCTTCTTCAATTTTCAGAAATTCTGAAATATTTCTGTCTCCGTTTGCTGAAAGTACTTCAACGAATTTGCAGATAGGTAAAACAGCTTGTTGCGAACAACTTTCCAGTTCAGAGTTTTTGCATACGAACAAGTCTTCTATGAGTTTCGAGCGTTAGTCAGTTCTGATTTAGTCTGATTTGCAGAGTTGCAGACTTAGCAGACTTGCAGGGTTGTTGACTTGCTGAACTTAGGCCGACTTGGAGAACTTGCAGGACTTGATTCCAAGTGACTTGCTGAACTTGACTTCTGTAGTGCGAGACCCGGAGTATTTTGACTTCTCTGCCCTGTGTAACTTGCAGAGATTTGTATGATTTAGCTTAATTAGACTTGGTGATTAAGCTTAAGAGCTTAATGGTGGAATAGCAGGCCGCCGTTTTTGATCGTGAGGGGGGGGGGTCCGTTTTTTCTGCCGAAAATTTCGGGCTGATCCTCTTGCAAGTCGATTTGTCTCCTTCTTGATTACCAAGCTTCCTAAGCTTTCTTTTAAGCTTTTAAACTAAGCTTTTTGAAGAAATAGATATGGCTTCTTACTGTTTTATCACGACTTGTTCATGGAGTTGAGGGAGTGGTCCTCCGCCTGCAGAGATTGGTCCTTCGCGATCTGACAGTGGAAATAGGGGTTCTTGATCGCCAGAAGTCTGCCTGTATCGACGGTTCGCGACGAGATTGACTGTAGAGGCCGTTTGTTCCTGGAGCTCCGCCTTCGCCCGAGATTGGTAGCGATTGGAAGCCCTTGATCTCTGCTCCGCTCTGATACCACTGGTGCGCAGATCGGACGCAGATAGCTCACGTGGTGAATCCCGGAAGGTCCCCAAGAACAAAGTACTCTACTTTTTAGCACAAAAACCCATGTAAAAGCAAGCACGACATGAGACAAGAGACAAATTGGGTTCAATCTCCCCCATGCCTTGTGTGAGCGCTTCACAAAGCATGTATTTAATGTATATTTCCAATCTTTATGCTCAAAAATAGCCCAATTACAAAAATATGACAAGCTTTTAGCTTTTGAGTTTGTTTTCTACCAAAAATAGGAAAATAAAGCTAATGGACGGTGCCCATAGAGTCTGGCACGCCCAATCTCAATGTCCAAATAGAAATAACATATCCAAGCGCATAAGCGCATACAAAATAATAATAAATAATCGATGTCTCTATAGACATAACAAAATATAGGCGTGGCGCCTATCAAAATATAATCCAAAAATCGAAAACCCGCTAGACTCCAATGCTTTCCTCCGCCACTGCTGCTATCTCTACACATCAACTGAAGCATTCACAATCGTTAGTAAAATAACACAATTAAACCGGCAAAAGTGAATACCTAGCAGTCTTCAGCTACATAAATAAATCAACTGGTTAGAAATAAATCCTAACCTTAATTTATTACGAGTGTGCACTCTAAACTCATAAACGTTTATTAATTTAATATACATTTTGCGGAATCACCCGCTATGGAATCACCCATGTACACACTAAATTAATGAAACGAGTATTCTCATCACCTTGCCCCATCATGATAGCAACCACCTCAGTTTTTGCTGTAGGAGCCGAGTACTATTTGTTGGTTCTTTAAACACAAAAAATACTCATTCTTAACTCTTGCATATGATTATTTTGCAATTGTATACCCACATACCTAAAAGCTTGTGCATATATGTTGTGTCGATACATCATAGATTGAAACTCCCTAAGAAATTTGGTAACAAATCACACATAACCCCCAACCGATTAAAAAACTCATGCTTAGTATTATAAATATAAAGTTGTGCTAATCCTAACCTTTCTCAATGTTGCATATTAGGAAGGAGAGGACCTATATGGTGATAAATATAGCCATGCACTCTAAAGGTGTAACCATTCTTGACAACAGGCAGCTCATCAACATTAGTTCCGAGTGATACAAATTCAAGAGCGCTATTGTATGCTCGTATGTTATTTTTAATATCCTACTATGAGGGTGCATACCATGCAACAAATCATGCAATGGTAGCTGCGGTGGATATTGCAATGGTGGCAACATTACTTTTCCATTTTGACAATAGTGTTTTTCAAACAAAATCGACCCTTGTATCCAAGTCTTGCATCTCCATAATTTAGTTAAACACCTCTCACATGTTTCAAAAAGACTCCCCATGGAATGCACATCTAACTCTTGAAACAGCAATACCATTGTTGCTGAAGGAACATTTGCTGCAAGCAAAGCATGCAAAATGGAGCTCAACCCACCATTTCAAGGATTAAAAAATTACAATATTATTAATATACGACTCATTAATCACAGAATTTTTCACATTGCAGTGAGTCCTAACATCACAACCATCAATTGATGTTAAAATTTTAGGCACAACACGATCGACATACATCATCATCAAATCCACATCAACATGTTGCTAAATTGGCTCATTATTCTCATTTACAATCTCAACATGGCGAGACACACTCTCATAAACCACTCCATTATGATTTCCTCCATTTTGGCACCTAAACATCCAAACATTACTAACTTGTGACTCAATAATCACATGATATTCCAAATTCCTATGTTGTTTCGGGCCATTGCAACCACCCGTTGATGCCAAAGTATTAGTCAAACCTACACCAAACTATCATTGAGCCAGTTCATTATCGCCACTTGCATTCCCAACATGAAAATTCATACCAATCACATTATTTCTACACCCATGTGATGTCGGTCATTGCAACCAATCAGTGTGGCGGTAAAGCATTAGCCAAATCTATACGGCCCAGTTCATGATGACCATTTGGAATCTCTTAACGAAAAGGTAAGTTTTGAACCCCCCTACAAATGAATTTGTCATGCTCTAAAACCCCTCTCTAAGCCTTGAGCCTAACAACCTACCATTGTTCACACCTAGTGGAGCTAAGTATACCCCTACTACAAACAGGCACCTCGTAGTCTTTGCCAGTTGCTCGATGCGAATATCTTGTGTTGATTGGATGTCCACAGAATCAACACTTTTTATCAAATGCATTGCTCAATATATACGTACAAGCACGTTAAATGTATCATTAATATTTAAATAGTAAATATCAAATATCAAATATAATTATACCAACCATCAGTGGATTATTAGAACTACATATAAACCTCAAGAAAGAGACATCACATTGTACATAATACACTTCACTTAAATATGCATTCTTATGTCAAAAGCATTGCACACCTTAGTACATTCCATGCATCCTCACAAAAAAGAAGCATATGTTATCACAAAAAAACGCTAGCCCAAGCACTTAAAATGTGAGATAGTATGAGCTTATAAGTTTTCTCCCAAGCAAGTCTTGCACATCTTAGCACATTCCACATAAGCTTCATAAAAAAGAAGCACATAAAAAATACTTGTCCAAGCACTTTGAAATATGTGAGATAGCGTGAGCTTATAGGTTTTCCGCTAAGCAAGTCTCCCTCCCTAATTGTGACCACTCATATGATGACTCAATTGTTGCACCAAGGAATTAAACCTACTAACATTCATTTGAAATTGCAAGAATGGCACTGACAACCCCTCTAGCAAATCATAGGCTCGTGGTCATCCTTGAGTCCCCAGAACGATACCCACATATCATTCACTAGTAGATTCATTAATCTGCTTGTCTCAGAAATAACTCTCGAAAGTGCCCTTACCTCACCACCCAGATTAGTCAACACCTGGTGAAGAACACTCTGGGTGTGCTTTGTCTCACACAACACCATACAAACCTTTAGGTTGTTTGTGTAACTTTGCCGAGTACTTGGGAAGTGCATGATCTACACGTGTGCATAAACCCATCTGCATTTCCAACAACTCATTCATCTTGGTCTTAAGATTTTTAAGGTCAGAAGAACTTGGAGTACTTCTTGTGTTTCTTTGAATCCTTGCAGCTCTTGCACATTCAGCAACATGCATTCCTTGCCCCCTTGCCACCTCTTTCATCTTTCGCATGTTCACTCTATTAGAGCCCATGTTTTGGTTGCAACAAAACATACAAATGTTTATCTCCAAAAATATACATATCACCTTAATGCAAGCATAATCAAAAGAACTATCTTCCACACCCATGCAAATGGCTCCAAGTCGGCAAGTATCAAAGAAACGATGTTGTGGCCGTTTTGTTCAATTCTATTGAATCCATTGCATTCAATGAAGTTGAAAGCATTATGTCTAGAATATCTCCCATGGGTTTGCTTTGTTTCATGACCACACCAAACCTTGAAGAGAACACAAGAGTCGCACAACAAACCAATCTCAAAGCTATTCAAGACATAAGCAACAAACACACTCGCAATGCAAACCCTAAATGCATGAACAAATGCATGTATGACCATGTAGGAGTGCCATGCACACATGGTGCTCACTAAAGGCCAGCCAATCATTGCCCAAAGGCCTTGCTAATGGATGTCCATTCATCTACATTTGTACAAAGATATATTATTGAGAGAAAAGAATGTGCCCTAGATGGGAAGGTGTCTAAGTTTCAAAATTGCAAGATTAGTAATGCATGCCCAGTAAGGCAAAATAAGGTTATTTCGCACACATGATAAACAATTCAGCAGTTCATGACCTACCATTGACGAGTGTATCTGTGAAAAAAACATCCCATAGAACTACATTTTAAGCAACAAGCATCACCATTAGAAAAACCCTAGCCAATTAACAAAACAAAACAAATAAAAGGTACAATAGCCAATAAAGGCATGTGCTCATGATTGACCTCAAAGTAGGAATATCACAAACCCATGGCCATATCATTACCTACTTTTAGAACACCTAAAGACTTGATCATTTAAGAAGAAATGAGCTTGAGTGACATGGCAATATATTATTCAAGAATGTAGTGGTAGAGCTTAAGCATACAACTTCTCAACAACAAATTCAATTGCAAATCTCGACCCCACTTTTCAAGTGCGACATCACTTTTCCACTTAAAAACATGCTATGAAGTCGTTTTTGTGTCTCGGCACTTTTAAGCTTCAGTTGTATTATGTATCTAAATTAAGTAATGGGAGCACTTTGGTCGAATTGTATCCATCATGTTTGATTTAATGAAACTATTTATTGCCACATAAGCTTTAAAGTGGAAATGTTACAAACTCACAAGGGCTATTACACAAGTATCTTGGTTAAAAGGAACAACGAAGCATCAATGCACGAAATAACTTCGAGGCTAGGTCACAACATCAACAATCTAGGGAGAGATAGAGGGAAGAATGGACTATTAAAATGGCTTTAAAAAATAGTATTATAATTTACAAGAGTCAGACAATATACTTCAAAATGGAGATTTTCATCAAACAACTCATTTCAAAAGTCATGCAAAAAACTGTATATATCAAGCAAACTATGGTGATGAGCTTGTGCGGCAACTCATTTGCCTTAACATTGCCAAAAATCTATTAAGATAAACTTTCAAAGAAGTAAGTTGCACATCAAGAGCAATGTTCTTCCATGTAACCAAGCTCTCATTCTTATGGGCAATTAACTCATACACTCCATCCTCTATGTGACCTACACTGTTAATAATGTCTTTTAGCTTCTCTTCTTCATCATTCGAAGATCCAACACATGGCCACCAATTTTTTTGGATGTGTTCATAAATGTCACCTGTATAACCCTTGATCTCTTTTAACTTGCATTGTATCATTACTTCATTAGGAAGGTTTCCTTCATATTTCTCTTTCAATATTCTCTCGATCCTCTTATGCTCTACAATATGCTTAAGCGCATGATGAATTGCCATATTCCTTGTGATCTCTTTCATTTTTCATACATTCATTTGCATAGTAGGAGTGCAACCCGTAGTATTTTCTATGGACACATTCTTGTTTGCTATTTATAGAAGCCTCTATACTAGACAAAAAGTATGTGTTAACCTTGAGCGATATATAAACCATTCTCTCTCTCTCTATACCTAACTAATGAACTAACTTACTAACCAACATAAGATAACTAACCTTTAAATTTGTGTGCGTGTGTGTGAGAAGAGAGAGAGAGAGAGAAAAAGAAGAAGAAGAGAGGGGTGAGGAGAGAGAGAGAAAAAGATGAAGAAGAAGAGAGAGAGAGCATGAGAGAGAAGAAGACAAAGAATAAGAAGAATCACATATTAACCTTGAGTGATATATGAACCATTCTCTCTCTTTCTCTACCTAACTAACTAACATACTAACTAACGTAACCAACATAGCCAACCTACACACACACACACACACACACACACACACTCTCTCTCTCTCTCTCTCTCTCTCCCCCTCCCTACTTAACTAACTAACTAACATAACTAACCTATTCTCTCTCTCTCTCTCTCTCTCTCTCTCTCTCTCTACGTAACTAACCAACTAATGTAACCAACACAAGATGACTAACTCATAAAATTCGTAATAGAGAGAGAGAGAGAGGAAGAAGAAGGAGAGAGAGAGAGAGAGAAGAAGAAGAAGAAGCACATGTTAACCAACCATTCTCTCTCTTTCTACCTACCTAACTAACTAATGTAACCAACATAACCAACCTACTTTCTCTCTCTCTCTCGCTAACTAATGAAACTAACTTAAGTAACCTACACACACACGCGCACTCTCTCTCTCTCTCTCTACCTAACTAACCAACTAAAGTAACCAATATAAGATAACTACCCCATAAAAATTGTGAGAGAGAGAGAATAAGAAAGAGAAGAAGAAGAGAGAGTAGAGGAGAGAGAGAGGGGAGAGAAGAAGAAGAGAGAGAGGGGAGAGAGAGAGGTGAGGAGAGAGAAAGAGAAGAAAAAGAGAGACAGAGGAAGGGAGAGAGAGGAAGAAGAAGAAGAGAGAGGTGAGGAGAGAGAGAGAGAAAGGGAGAGGTGAGACAAGAAGATGAGGAGGAGGAGAGAGAAAAGAAGAAGAAGAAGAGAGAGAGAGGTGAGGAGAGAGAGAAAGAGAGAGGTGAGAGGAGGAGAGAGAAGAAGAAGAGAGAGAGGAGAGAGGTGTGAGAGAGAGAGAAAGAGAGAGGTGAGAGAAGAAGAGAGAGAGGTGAGAAGAGAGAGGTGGGAGAAGAAAAAGGAGAGAGAGAGAAGTAGAAGAGAGATGAGGGGAGAGAGAGAGAGGGAGAAAAGAAGAAGAAGAAACTGATAACTAACCTGCCAACAAAATCAACTAACTTGTTAACAAAACTGATACTTACATAAACAAAACTCTCTCTCTCTCACTAAACCAACAATAAATAAACCAACAAATAGAACAAAACAAAATTACAACCTGGAAGAACAGAGACAGAGAGATCACCAACCCGGACAATAGCTATTAAAAATTGTCCAAAAAACCAATCCTCACAAACAAAACTTGTCTGCTTACAAACACACAATTAAAACACCGATAAATTAAACTGTACCAAGCAATAAACTAAATATTAAATAAAGTAATAAATTAAATATTAATAAATAAATAATAAACCTCACCCACACTCTCCCTCCCTCCCTAACTAACACCTCTCCCTCTCTCTGTCTAATAAATCTCTCTCATTCTAACTAACCCCTCTCTCTCCAACTAGCCTACCCTCTCTCTCTCGTTCTAACTAACCCCTCTCTCTCTCTCCAACTAGCCTACCCTCTCTCCCTCCCTCTGTCTCTAACCTCTCACCACAACCTCTCTCTCCCTTTCTCGCACACACTCTCTCACCACCCCTCCCCTCTCTCTCTCTTTCTCCAATACTCTCTCTTGCCACCTCGCACACACTCTCTCTCTCCTTCTCTCTCTCAGCAACCTCTCTCTCTCTCTCCACTACCTAACACACACTTTCTCTCACTAACCTCTCTCCTTCTCTCTCTCACTAAACTCTCTCCTTCTCTCTCTCAACAACCTCTCTCTCTCTCTCCACCACCTAACACACACTTTCTCTCACTAACCCCTCTCCCACTCTAACATCCACCACCCCCTCTTACACATATACACACTCTTTGTCTCTCTTCCACTTGGTCACACACACATACGCACACACACTCTTTCTCTCTCTCTCTCTCTCTCTCTCTCTCATCTCACTCACACACACACACACACAATCTCTCTCTCTCCCTATCTCACTCACTCCCTCTCCCTCTCCCTCTCCCTCTCTCTCTCACCTCACACATACACTCTCTCCACCTCACTCACACACATACTCTCATCTCACACACATACACACACACACACACTCTCTCTCTCTACCACACGAACACACACACACACACACACACACTCTCTCTCTCTCTCTCTCTTAGGTGTAATGTAGCATGGTGTCAGCCCATGATGGTGGTGGTGGAGACTGTAGCAGCCACCCACAGGGTGGCCCTACGATGGTCTGGAGTCAAATCCGAAAGGTCATAATCACTATGTCTAAGCAACAACGCATTAGTTATCTCTAATCGCTCTAGATTACATGTCATTGTTATAAAAAGGTCAGGTTTCCCCTTACATTGCACTATAGCCATGGCATCCTAACAGAGTTGGTACATGTGCCTTGGTCCACCCCCATAAATGACGACATCAAAACTATCCTCTAGCCAACAGAAATACCAACAATCTGTACTAGCAATTATCGTTTGCCCCCACCATGTCTGCCAAGCCTTTGTAGGCCTTCGATCGTAACACCAATGAGACTGATCTTGATGACACCAAGTTAACTTGCACTACTCTATACTACAATAAGCATCAACAATAAACTTGTTGCAATAGTTGACCACCACGCAATATGCACACCTCAATATATTCATGCCCTTGAAGTCGAAATGCATAAAATTGCATTTTAGTAACATAATTTTGATTGGATAATTCATGTATGCTAATAAGAACATTGGCATTACTATATGAAACCTTTACATGCCAATCATCATTACCCATAGGGGAAATGAGAACATATAGCATTGGCATATATGCTCTATATAAGTTTGAAATAGCAATGCATTGACCGCCCTGAGTGTAAACATGAATATCCAAGTGATCAAGAATATTCTCATCACCTTGCCTTGGCATGATAGCAGCAATCTTAGTTGTTGTAGGAGCCAAGTATTGTTTGCTGGTTCTTTGAAAACCAAAAATACCCATTCTTAACTCTTACATGGGATTATTTTGCACTTGCACACCCATAGGCCTAAAAGCTTGTGCATATATGTTGTGTTGATGCATCATAGATTGAAGCTTCCCAAGCAAATTTGATAACAGATCATGCATGATGCCCAGTTGATTAAACAACTCATGCTTAGTATTATAAACATAGAGATGTGCAATTGACCTTTCTTGATGTCGCATATCAGGAAGTAGAGGATCTATACACAGTGATAAATAGAGCCATGCACTCTAAAGGTTTAACCATTCCCGACAATCGGCAACTCGTCAACATTAGCTCTGAGTGATATAAGCACAAGAGTACTATTATATACTCATATGTTAATTTTTAAATATCCTACTTTAGGGATGCATACTATGCAACAAATCATGCAATGCTTGTAGTGGGCATTGCCATGGTGGTAACATTACTTTTCCATTTTGACAATAGTGCTTTCTAAACAAAATCGACCCCTCTACCTGAGCCTTGCATCTCCACAATTCAGCTAAACACCTCTCATATATTTCCAAAAGACTCCCCATGGAATGTACATCTTGTTCTTGAAACAACAATATTATTGTTGTTGGATGAACATCTGCTGTAGGCAAAGTATGCAAAACGAAGCACAACCCATCATTTTGAGGATTAACAATTGCAATACTGTTAACATGCAACTCATTAACCACATAAATTTTCACATTGCGGTGATTCTAATATCACAACCATCGATTGATGTTAAAATATTCAGCACAACACGTCAACATGCATCATAGCCAAATCCATATCAACATGTTGTTCAATTGGCTCATTATTCTCATTTGCAATCTCAACATGGCGAGACACACTCTCATAAGCCACTCCATTATGATTTCCTCAATTTTGGCACCTAAACATCAAAGCATTACTAGCTTGTGACTCAATAATCACATGATATTCCACATTCCTATGTTTCGGGTCATTGCAACCACTCGTTGATGCCAAAGCATTAGTCAAATCTACACCAAACTATTGAGCTAGTTCATTATCACCACTTGCATTCCCAACTTGTGACTCAATAATCACATGATATTCCACATTCCTATGTTTCGGGCCATTGCAACCACCCGCCACTGATGCCAAAGCATTAGTCAAATCTACACCAAACTATCATTGAGCCAGTTCATTTTCTCCACTTGCATTCTCAACATGAAAAGACATACCAATCACATTATTTTCTACACCCATGTGATGTCGGTCATTGCAACCAACTGGTGGTGGTAAAGCATTAGTTAGATCTATAACAAATTGTCATATTCTAATTAGTTCTATGAGAATGGTGGTTAGCTGGTTGATGTAGATCTTGGTCGAAGAATGTAGGTTGCTAATAACTAATCTAAGGGTCTTTATGCTACATACCCAAATGTTCGGGTTATTATTGGGGATGTACAATATGTTCAACACTTCTTTGTATAGGATACATGAATTATTTGGTGATATTGGGCTAGCCACACATTGTTGCAATGAGGATGGAGACTAAAGTGCTTAGCATATGCTCATATTGTGTGTCAATTATTCACAAAATAGGGATACTCTCAGGGATTATCCAGTGCCATCAAATGTCAAGGAATGTGAGGGTTTTTAGAAGGTATTGTTGTAATGGAAGACTACACTAGTGCTACCTAGAGGATGTTCTTGCCTTCTAGTGAAAGGGAAAATGTTTTTACTAGTGATTTTCATGTATGGATACCAAATAGTTTGGGAAGATTCAAGAGGGTTGAGACCAAATGCAAGGCTAAAAGGTTGTATATACGTAAAGCTAAAAACGAGTTTAGAAAATATGGGTTTTTGGCAGTAGATGACTCTATTTTAGGGGTACTTTATGGATTGAATTTTGCTAATATTATGGCTGAAATTATAGCAGTCATTAATGTAGAAAATATGGTTGAAAACTATGTGAAGGTCTATTGGAAGGATAACTAGAAACTAAGCTCCATAAAATCTACAGCCAACATAGATCCATTTACAAGGTAGCTTCTAAAAACATGTTGTTGACATTAAGATGAAATGCATCCTTATTGTTGCGAATCCTACAAAGATAAGAATCAAATCTATGGGCTTAGTGATATGTCAGTGGGCATGGATGGCTAGAAGTTGACTATCACCCATGAGATCAATCAAATAGCTTTTAGCTGCCTCTTGGAGAGCAAGCAAGGCTTAGCTTTTGACCATTGTCCCACATTCCTAGCATGGTTCCTTGAAAAGAACTTGTGATGATGCCATGACTGTAGATCTTATAGTATTTCTCACACCAACCTAGAGAATGGTGCCTTAGGAATAATTAAGTTGGTAGTCTTTTGGAATTTCCTTATCTCATATAGAGTAGTTGTGCATGGTCTCCATCTTCGCTTCTTATGTATTGGAGAGGATGTGTATTACTAGCTAGAGTAGTCATGGGAGCCAGAGCAAGTAGAGCACATGGAACACCATTTCTGGACGATGACGGACCATTATTCTCGATAGATGGGCCATCATTATTGACCACACTAGGGCCACCATTGTTGGCCATAGTAGTACAACCATTATTAGCTATAGTAGGGCTACCATTGTCGGCCACTAGGGGACTATTATCACTCACATTACGCTCACTAGATTTAGAAGAGTGTTGAGCTCTTGCTCTTGCATGTGCCTTCTTGATAGGAAGCTTGGAACATGCCATGGTTGTGATGATGTAGGATAGAAAAGTGGAGGGTAGAGTAAAGAGTAATGGGAAAAAATGAAAAGAAAGACTTGACTTAAATATGAAACTTTCAAACTTACTGTAGTATAAATGAAATTTAAAATTACTTTAGTATAAATGAACTTTAAAATTACTTTAATATAAATGAACTTTCAAACTTACTAGAGCATAAATGAACCTGTGTGTGTGTGTATGTGTGTGTGTGTGTGTGTGTGTGTGTGTGTGTTGAGGTGAGCACGAGCTCTACCGCCAAGACCCACGGACAATTTATTGTTCAAGCATTTCAAGTGAGCACTAATGGCTATCTCTCACATAGCCAACGTGCTATCCCTCTCTATGAGTGTAGTGAGCTTACCTTGATGCCCGATTGAGTTGCTTCCTCTCCCAAGCACTCTGATAGCTCCAGATTCTTGATACAAGATCAAGTATCCTCAAACCTCCACCTCTAAGCTCCATCCTCCATAGCCGCATGTGAGACAATAGAAGAGAAGGGAAGAGGAAAGAAGAAGAAGAGAGTAGATGGTAGAGAGCTTCACCCCCTTGATCCCTCACCCTCACACCCTCACACACTCACTCCCTCACACTCTCACACTCCCTCCTTCAAGCACACACAAGCAAATAAAGAGAAGAGAAGGAGAGAAGAAGAATAGTCCACTTTGCTACACACCAAAGAATGAGCTCTCATTCATCTTTTGAACTTTATATACAAAGCTCTAAATCCCATTTGGGCGGTCATCCCCTTCTTACATGGCCGAGGCCCTTTTCCATTGTCCTCCTATCTTCTTAGCTTCCTTCCTACTGCCCATCACCTTTACAATTTGCACGGGTGAGAGCCCGACACTTCTTAAAATAAATCATGGTGCGCCTTGCGCTCTTTTACAAAAGTATTGACTTGCGTTTTTTCTTGTGTGCATTTCTCCTTAAATTAGGACTTTTCTATGCTTCTTGTGTTTCCATATTTTTCTTGGTGTGCCTTTGTCTTCCGTTTCACTTTTGCCTTGGCCTTGTCCTCTGCTTTAGAGTTTCCTGATTTTCCACCTTGTTCGTCTGAGGGTTAACATTACCCTCCTCTTAGATGAGTGCTAGTCCCATGGCACTTGCTGGTGGTGAGGGGGACGGTGGTGCTCGGTGACTGGGGGCACCTTGAGGTTGTGGACATACCGTGTTGAGAATGTGTTGGAGGGATTTCTGGAATTGGAAGGCTCGTGATTTTGGAATGAGCTCTGATATTGGAGGGATTTATGGAACTGAAAGGCTCTTGACTTTGGAATGAGCCCTAGAACTGAAAGGCTCTTAACTTTGGAATGAGCTTTGATATTGGAGGAATTTATGGAACTGAAAGGCTCTTGACTTTGGAATGAGCCTTGGTATTGGAGGGATTTATGAAACTGAAAGACCATGACGTTAGGTATGATCCTTGGTGTTGGAGGAATGTTGAGGGTCGAGTCCATCTTTGAAATTCAAAATGGTGTTAGATGGATCCGCGCTTGGAGGATGGCGTGTGGACAGATCCTTCTTTGAAATTTAAGATGGTGTTAGACAGATTTGTCATTTAACTCTCCGTGTGGCTGAGTTTGCCTGCACTGTTCCAAATGAGCTTCTTCATTCACTTTCTGATCGGGGCTATCACATTCGCCCCTTGCTTGGGTGCACTTTACCTGATGGCACGGGGCATGGGATGGGGAGTGCATTGCATGGATGATGGGGCCTCTGAAGCTGGTGGTGGGGTCTTTGCTTGTACCTAGAAAGAAAAGAAGGTGCACTACCTGGGTTATGTGTGCTTGACCGTGGAGTGCATGGTGCTGATGCTTGTGGAATTGGGAGATGGGTCTACCTTGGGCAAGCCCTTGGTGGTGTCTCACACTTGAGGACCCAGTTGGTGTAGACGGAGGGTGCAGTGCGTGTAGCTTAGGGTGACAGGTCAAACCATAGGCGAGTAGTACCTCCCTAGGTGTGTGTTGTCCTTGTTATGCCTTAAGCATGTGTCGTGGGGGGTGGCGCTAGGTATGAAAATGCTAGGCACAGTGATTTGTGGTGTGCAAAGTGCTTTTTCTTTTTCTTTTTCTTTTTTTGGATACCAAGGGTGCTCTTAGACTCTACCCTAATCTTCCTTGGACGAGTCGTGAGGTGGTCTTAGGGATTTACTCAATAAGGCGTGGCTTTGTAGGTATTCCTTGATGTTAGCCCTCGCATTGAGAGGTGTGGTTGACAAAAAAGGGTGGTTGCACCTCGTAAAATGGCTATCATTCATGTCTTCAAGGATCCTCATGCAAAACGAGGGAAATAGGGTTGGCCTCATCATGAGCCTAGCCATAGCACAGCTATCTATTCCTAGGTTAATGTAAAAAAAGAGTGGGGTGAGGTGGGCTTTCTCAACTGCTGGATTTTGTTTAAGTAGAAACCTAATGATCCTAAGATAATTACAAGTGGTTACGAAAGTTGGGTTTGGGCAGGAAGAGAATCCTCGAGGAAGCAGTTAATAGAAGGGCGCAAGTCTCCCACTCTAAAGGTCATACATTCCTTAGGAGTTGCTGCATTGACATTGTAGATCTTCAAAAAGTCATACGTGCCATGCACCCCCCTATTGTAATCCACTCAGTCTCTGTAAGGATAGGGCATGTAGTTGGGATCATTCCATTCTTCCTATAGCGTGCCGTAGAAGGCCATCCATGCATCAAAATTGGTGTCCCAAATCCTCCTCCATCACTTTGGCTGTGCCTTGTAGCCTTGGATGGTTTTGGGAACTTGATAGACCTTGTCTTGCCACAGTAGTTCGTGGGCTCCCGCCTCCATTGTGTGATGATGATGCTCTGCTCCTTGACCCATCGTTTCGCTAGAGTATTGCCCAAATGAATGATTCCTTCCACTACTTCCAGGGGTAAGACTCGGTTTAAGGCCCGTGGGTAGAGGAAGGAGAACCCGAAGGGTCAGGATTGGAGCTCTTGTTGTTGCCAGATAAGCAGCTCCTGCGACCAGTTAACGGGGTGGTGATCCTCATGTGGTGGCATGGGCTCGTCAGGAAGTTGCTGTGGCCATGCCTGCGCCCTCTACTGGGCTTGTTCCACAAGTTCCCACCTTCTTCTTCTTGCAACAATAACACGCTCGGGAACTTGGGTACCCTTCGGCTCTTCTAGGGGTAGATTAGGTAAGGGTAGACTGGCCTCTCTGATTTACGAATCTTCTTCGAATACTTTTGCTCGAGGTCCAGGCCCTTCCTCGATGTCTTGTTCCATAGCGAGTTGGATTGGGGATGGGTGGAGCTGCTCTTGTTCCTCGAATCCAAGTTCCCTGAGCTCATCGGTGGAGAGGCCGGCTTGTTGCAAGTAGCTGCATTGCTACTCCTTGGTTATGCCTCTGCTAGTTGGAAGTGTGCGCTCTTATAGGCCATATATTAAAGCTCTGGTTTATCAGTTCCAGCTTCCTTCTCATTCTCTCCATCAAGTCCTCACCTTCAACTTGTGTGACATGAAGCACAGTGCTAAAAAAGGCTTGCCTCTGCATGTTGGAGCATGCTTCAGTGGCCTCAGCTCTGGATTCTGCGAGTACCGTCTTACATTCTAATACTGCCAGGCGCTCTGTCAGTCCCTGGATTCTTTCAAGGTTGCATTCCTTCGACTGCTGTGCCTTTTCTTCCATGTTTTCCTTACCCTTCTCCATCTCCTGAGACATCATCATTACCACCTGTTGCTACTCGCTCTAGATTTTCATCATCTAGGTCTTCTCTTTATCCCGACGGTTCAGATGCTCCTCGACTATCCTCCTACCTTGCTCAGCCACCACAGAGTACTACTGGTAGGCTTCTACAATATGTTCTGATAGATCTTCAGTAGTTTGCATGCATCTTTCAAGCTCTTCCTGGTGCAGCTTCCTTTCGATCATGGCCATGGCCATTAGTGCCTTCACCTCCTCCCGGGCATTCTTTAGGTCATCTTGTAGGCTTCCTGTGGCTTTGTCGATGGCCTCATCCCTCATTTCTGACACGACTTCTATTTCTCTCTCCAGCCTTCCTTGCTCTTCCATTGTCAACCACAGCTGGGATACTAGGGCATCCTCCTGTTCTTGGCATCATTCTTTTGGTGCATGGTCTCCTTCTTGCGGGCTTTCCTATAGTTCTGCATGCATAGCTTCTACCCATGCCATTCGTTGTTGGAGCTCAGCATATTGCTGGATGAGCCACTTGTGGTCCCGTTGATCCGCCACCAAGTCTTGGGCATCATCCTCTAGTATTTGCCTTAGGCGATCTTCACTTTCTTGAGTCTTCTTTTCTTGGGCACTGAGTTGCTCTTTCAAGCTCCAAATTTCTTTCTGATGCTCGGAGGATTGCCTATCATCGCTAGTCGTAGGGCCGCAGCAACCTCTCTTTCATCCTCTAGCTCCACAAGAGCGACCTTCTTCTCTTCCTTGGCCCTCTCTAGTTGGGTTAGGAGTTCAGCCACATAAGCATCATAGTCCGCAATTGAGGGCATCATTGGTAGTGTTGTGGTGGATGCTTCCAGATTTTGCCGCTTAGGGTCCCTCTTGGACTCGATGTCTACCACCACAGACAACCTTTTGGCTCTTGTCCCTTGCACCATTTCTTATACTTTTTGTGACCAGGAACTGCATCATGGACATAAGCTGAGTGGTGTCCATAGCAGACACTGGTTCCTGTGTGGTGGAGGCGGTGGTGGCGATTTGAGGTGTGAGGGTCAAAGGGAGGGGGTGCAATGGGGCCTTACCCTTCTCCACGACGGCTGGGGCCACTTTAGCACATCCGCTTGGTTTGCCTTCATGCTGTGGGCTCAAGGTGGCCATTCCTATGGAATTGTAGGTCTCCTCTACAGACTTGTGCATGGCCTCCACCATCTCTTCATCTTCCTTTCTTTTTAACTCTTCTGCCTCTCTCTTGGCTCTTCTCTTTCTCTCATCTTCGGCCCTCTTGGACTCTTTTTGGGCCTTCCTCAACCTGGCCCATTCCTCCCTTGTCATCGTTTCTTTTGTCTCCTTCTATAGCTTTGATGGGGTTCCCTTCGTCTGTGCCTTTGGCTCTCCTTGGCCGGACTGTGTCTCTCGCTCTTACTTATCACTTATAGTCCTTTCGCTTGACTACACGTGTTCATGGTGAGGTAGGGGTTTCCCCTACTCCCTCTCCACCTTCCTCTGTGTCCTTCAAGGCCTCCTAGATGATGGCTGTTAGGATCCCATCGAACCTGATGGTGGATGCTTTGGAGGAGGACTTCTTTCGAGCTGATCTTGATGTGGAGGTTGGGGATTCTCCTCCTGCTCTGTTCTACCAGTGGTCAAAGCTTTCATTGAGCTTTCAATAGTTTTGCGCACGAAGGCATTCCAATCTATTTCGTTTGGGGATCCTGCTACGATGCTCTCCAACAACAGCACCCTAATTCTATTCATAAGGGAATTGTACCTTTGACTAGAGAAGAGAGTATGGACCATATTTGCTTGCGGCTTGATCTCAGGATTTTGAATATCCACTAAACTTATCCCATCCATTGTGCATACAAAAACCTTGTTCATCCCTAGCATGTTGTACATGTTCCTCTTTGGGCATTGCTCGGTTCTACTAGTTAAGCCTAGGGCCTTCTCCACCACCTCAGGGGTCAATTCCACCTCTACTTGGTGGGCTTCTTCCCCTTTCCTGATTGTCACCATGCCACAATTATTTCAGCATTGAAGCTCCTCAGAAACTGCACATTTTTCGTAGTTGACCGCCTACCCAATCTTTTCTACGTACTTTTGTAGGCTGCACTGGTCCACGAGTCGTTTTATGGGTGGCTCTTCCATGATGATGTCCTTTAGGTTCATGGCGTGCTTGAATGTGAACTGGCTATAGCCCTCGTTTCTACCATTCAAGCCATACTTATCTTGCTCTTCCTCCGTGAACATAAGCTTGCTACCTTTATCTTGCCCTACCATTTTAGGTTCCTATCATATATCATGGTTCACCATTAGTATTCCTAAGATATTTTATTGCTAGAAAATAAACAGGAATTGATCATGCTTTTATGGCAAGAAGGACATGCTTTAAGCAACAAAAATAATTTTCCCTTGAGTAGTTCTATTCATTTCCAAGATCTTATGATGCTTTTCCCTGATCTCACCTTTCTTCACCTTTACCTCCTCCCCCCTTGGGAATGAGAAGAATCCTTCCTAGGATTGGACATGGGAGAGGCAAGACATTTGAGCACCGTAGGGTGCTATTTACTTGGGCATCAGCCAATTATAGAAATCAGGGTTGTATTCCAATTAGGCATGATGATCGAGATTACGAGGGCTAATGCATACTTGGGTAATGTAAGTCAGGACATCGGTTAGAAAGTCACCTGAGTTGATGCGGCTAGCCACATGTAGTTCTTCTTCCATAAGGATACAATCAATGTAAGGATGGGCCAAGACCTAGTCATCTAGGTGTTTGGATCGAGTGGTGGCCAAGACCCTAAATGAGGTTGGTGCTACGTAAGTCGGGTCATACTCGGTTGTTTTGATGGCACATTGCTGCTCAGCACTAGTCATTATTTGGCAACTCCGTTTCTCCCATTGGAGACGTAGGTTACCCCATTTTTGTAGGAACAAGAAGTTAGAGTCAGCGAGGTGAGTAAGTTCCTCAATCTCAATGGTTGATGTAGGCCTTTGGGGCTTGTGGTAGGATGTTATTAATATTCTAATGAACACATGCTCTTTTGAGATTTCACCATTATCGATCAACTCCTTTGAGACTTTGGGGGATGTTACGGTTATAAACTCGTATTCTTCCCAACTGCAGGATAAGGAACGAACATTGGCAGCAAGGGGTTCATCAAGCAAGCCGAGGTCAAGTCTTTCATAGTTCTTAGCGAATGTGGTGAAGGTGGTATCCAAGAGCTTGATGCAAGTTACCAAGTAATCTCCTGTATTCTCAGCAAGGTCCTTGGCAATTGATACAAATGAACGTCACTCGTAGGAAGGCCTAAGGCCTGCTAGTTGTTGAGGTGGAAGGGAGCTAGACATTAACTATTTGACGGGGGAATGACGTGACAGAGGTGTGTCTACAGGTAGTTCCTTAGCCTGGTCGGTAGGACTAGTGCTGCCTTGGGGTACTAAGGGTGGTGCTAGGGGCATGGATGGTGCTTTGTGTGCCGCCTCATATGTAGCCAATGGGGTGCCAAGCTCTCCAGCCTTAGATGATTCCGGGGTGTCATGTGTCTGTGTGGTTTGATATGTTGGTTGGGGTTTTTTGACCGCAACCATTGTGGGAATAATCGATTGCTCCCACATGCTCCAGCCAGGAGTGATTGCATTCCATCCGCATGACTCCCCTCTTGATCCTGTGAGTACTCCCTTTCTAGGGCTTGGGATCAGCCTTGAGTTGTTCTATCACCCTTCCTTCAGTGTCATATTCTACGATGTCTACCTCCTCTCCGGCCTCCTTACTACTGGAGTAGTAATCCTCATACTCATCATCAGAATCGGCTCCTCCTGTTCGATTGTCATCCTCTAGACTCTCATCTCTAGCCTGTCCTTTGTCGGTAACTAAGGCCCAATTGTACATTAAGTTCAGGTCATGTACCTTAGTCCATCTCCACTTAGGAGCGTTCAAGAGGTCTCTGAGGGGCTTGAGATTAGCAGCAGGATTGCCAGTCAACCTACCCACTAGATACTCGAGGGTCTCATGCAGTTCTAGCTTGTTGCTAGGAACATAAGAAGGGATAGGTCTAGGTTGGTTGCTTGAGCTCCTGGCCATCATACAGAGTGGCACTATGGGCTCCCTCCTTAAGACACTTACAATTTTTGTAGCTTGTTTGTACGTCTCCTCCTTGTATGAGAATGGGAGATCGATGGTTGCTAGTACATGCATCCAATCTTGCTCTTTTGTCAGAACAAGGGATGTATTTGGTCAGGGGTCCCTGAGACTTCCTTATTGGTGTGTCACCCTCAAGCATGGTAGAGACAACATCCAGGTCAATAGGGGTTGTCTTCCAAGTGTCCGTCTTAAGCTTTACCGCTTCTGTTCGGTTCCCTAGGAACATTAGACCATTGCCCTAGTCTTCAATGACTCGAGCGTTCCTCATTTAGGGTTGTCCTAGCAGAATGTCGTAGTCCACTCCCTTCATGACAATTAATTTTACATAGAATCGGACACCTGCGATCTTCACTAGCCAATTTTTAAAGACTCCAAATGGCCTTACTTTCATTCCATTAGCTAGAGTGATGTTGAACCTAGTGGTTTCGATGGGCGGGTTTCCCCAAGCCTAGAGCACAGTATGGCTCAACACACTCACTCCCACCCTGGTATCTATGATTCCTTTTCGTGTGATGTCTCCTAGGGCTAGGATAGGCAAGACTACATGAGTTTCAGTGCCTCCCAAAAGGCATTAATGTGTAGTGACTTTAGCAGCGAGTGTAATGTCAAGCTGGGCATTTGCGTGACTGCATCATGATCCTGCAAGTCAGTGGTAGCATGCTCCACGGTTTTTCCATCTAGTGTTTCAATTCTTGCCATAGCGTGGGGTGCTGTCTAAGGAGGTCTTCTAAACTTAGGGCCACTGGGTGGTCACTAATGTTGCGAGGAGATTGTTGGTTGCTTGCCTCTCTCCTAAGTTTGTGCTCCTTAGCCATGGGTCTCGACTAACTAGCCGGCCCGTGGCATCTAAACTTGGCTTAGGTGGCACCACCTGTGGCATGGGTATGTCCCTCAACCTTGGTCATGCAGGTGAGACTGGCATGCTTACACTAGAGAGGTCCTTGATCTCGTCCTCTAAGATAGGTTCAACATCCTTAAGGTTCTCCTGGGCTTCTTTTACCCACTCCTTGACTTTGGCTATTGCCTTGAGTTGGTGCCTAGGATGGGGATACTCCCCTACCTTGACACTCCCTTTCTTTGCTGTCTTTGGAGCAGTAGTTTCTGCCTTTGCATTTGTAACCTTCTTGCCGGTCACTAGCATTTTCACACCCTCAGTCTTAAGAGTGACTTTGCATTAGTCTTTTTCCTCCTTCTCCATCGGCTCTTTTGTTGCTTTTATCTCACTATTAGCATTAGGAGAAATGTGGACGCTCTTTTTTTCCCCTCAAGGGGTTTCTCTCACCTCTCTCTCTAAAAAGAGATTCCAAAATAATGTTATAATAATAGATCTTCTACAATCAAGCAAATCTTGTATTTGTATTTTTAATAGAATTCACCTATTATTTTATTCCCAAACTGTAGGATAGGCTCACTTTTTCTCAAAATCCTCACAACTAAAAAAATAAAATTCTATTTTCTCAAAAAATGAAGTCAATCATTGACAGACAACTCTTTAATATCCTCATGACTTTTCAACATTAAAATATATTAGAATCATTCTCATTCTCGCTTTTTAAAAGGATAGAAGTTAAAAAATGGTATAAGTTGATATACAAATCATATTTTAAGATTATTTTTTATCCAAAGATACATTTTTGACTTGAGAGTTTCCTTGTATACTTTTATCTCTTTTGGGAAACTATATACCCATTTCCATGCATCTTTTCCTTCCCTCTAAAAGGTCTAGTTTTATCCCAAATTTTGTGTGTTCTTCTCTTTCCCTCCAGAATATGGTTTCTTGCATATGAAATCTTATGAAGCAACATTGAGAAGTGGTTTTGATACCATTTTTTGAAAACAAATAATCTCCATGTACAACACTCTCTACACTACTATAAGCAATCTCCCTTTTCAACACTATACTATAAGCAAACTCCCTCTTCTCAACAATCTATACTAAAGCAATCAAGTGATAGTGGAGGTATTTTTATTTTCTAATCTCTGTGATGTTGTTATCCTTCACAATTGTTGTTTAATCCTTGAGTAACAATTCATGTAGAAGAGAGAGAGAGAGAGAGAGAGAGAGAGAGAGAGAGAGAGAGAGAGAGAGAGAGAGAGAGAGAGAGAGAGAGAGAGAGAGAGAGAGAGAGAGAGAGAGAGAGAGAGAGACTATCTGACTATATGAGATGAACTAAGAAAATAAGTAATAGAGTGACAGAGAGTACATTTGGGCAGAAGATAAGATGCTGTTGTTGTTTTTCACTATCCAAGCTTTTGTATAAATGTTTTTAATAATCTTTGACCAATTTTTAGAGAGAAAGAGAGTATATTTCGGATAGAATAGAAGATAAGATTAGAGGCTAACTAGGGTTTGATTAGGATGACTAAAATCAAGTGAAAGAGTCAAAATCCAATTGGATAAAAAAGAACACAGATATAGTGAATCAAAGGGGTATACTTATGTGATTTGAATGTTAATCCAAGTTAAAATCGTCATACATTTTTCTTTGCAAAACAAAGGTGCAGGACGTACTAAAAGAAATAGATATATTCACTTCCAATTGGAGGATGAATATGCACCATTGTTCAAAAGAACTGTCACTAAATTGATTGCTTATTACACATTTTCTATTTAATAAATTTGTGTTAATAAATTAATGACTCACTTTTCTTTAAGTGTTGATGATGATCTAGCATGGCCATGAGACCATTTAGAGACCAGTATTCCTAGTGCATCACTTAATGGGGTGACCAAAGCACTGTGACGAGGATATCTGGTATAGGCAGTACAAGTTATGAAGGGTGAAAGAAGTGTCTGCCAAGTGTAAGAGTATACACAAGAACCAAGGAGTTACACATAAATGAAGATGGATTGAGTTCTAAGAAGAGGAAGTGCATTAGCATTGTGTATATGTATTTATGTGTGCATCCAATGATGCCTGGGAATGTTTGCTTGTGTGTAATGAGCATTGCATTCATTTGGGGTCATCCTCTCCCCTACAAGTTAAGGTTTAAGGTCTTTTCTTTCATTAAGAAAGACGAGAGAGGGAATTCTCTCACTAAGAAATACGAGAGACATGATCCTCTAGAAGTGAGGAGAGAAGTGATTTTCTCTTTCTAAGGTCTAAAATGACACAAGCTTTTGTGTGGAATTCAATCTTAAGGTTGAGGCCCAAGGCAATCTAATGAACTCTCCTTATCTATGACTCAAGATTGTTGCATGGACCACAAATTAAGAATACAATTTAAAAAGCTGTTTTTTGGAAAATCCATTTTTAAAATATCTTGCAATAGAAAAACGATCTCTACAAACGGGCCACGAGGATTATCGGAAAAAACGAGATCTACAACTTTCGTGTTGGATGTTTTTTCATCCAAACAATGCACAAAGAGATATCTCGAAATTAGTGTTATAGAGTGGAACAACCACATCTTGCATGAAGATCAACTCAACTCTCTCTCCAAGAACATAAGCTTTTGAAAGTCTATAAAAGAGGAGGCTCTCCTTGGGTGTAAGGGAGAGGTGAAGGAAGCATCACTTTGCATGTATCCAAGAGGAGAAGAGAAGGTGCAAGTGCTGCGGAAGCCCTGCTAAAATCAAGTGCTGTGAAAGCTCTGCTGAAATCAAGTTCCAAGAGGAGAAGAGAAGGTGCAAGTGTTGTAGAAGCTCTACCGAAATCAAGTTCCAAGAGGAGAAGAGAA
Source organism: Lygodium microphyllum (assembly GCF_053477565.2). Classification (NCBI taxonomy): domain Eukaryota; kingdom Viridiplantae; phylum Streptophyta; class Polypodiopsida; order Schizaeales; family Lygodiaceae; genus Lygodium; species Lygodium microphyllum. The sequence continues at coordinate 10,250,569 of NC_141140.1, read as the reverse complement.
GGTGCAAGTGCTGCGGAAGCTCTATTGAAATAAAGCGCCAAGAGGAGAGCCCTACACATATTGTGTAGGAGAGAAGGAGACTCAAGAAGGATCAAAAGGTGCCAACTTCCAAGTTGTGCAAGTGTTAGCCAGTTGTATACCGTGCAAGGAACCGTGATCTTGTTTCCAAGATCTACAAGTAAGAACTGGTTATGTGTAACGGAGGAGCTTGCTCCTTGTCAATAATGTAATTCCACAAGGGAGGGGACTGGCCCATCTTCTAGTCCCTAGTGTGTTGCCAATTTCTCTACCCCTCTCTCTCTACATCTTTCTTTTCTCTCATCTATTCTCCCTTTGTGCCAACATAATATTCGCCATATATATCTTAAGTATATAAGAAAGTCGAGCGTGTATCTATAACAAGAACTGTGGAAAGGGATAATGCAATAAGAAAAAAATGCAAGGGGAAAAAATGTGGATCTTTGGGTTGATGGGTGCATTTATCCACCTAATCCACTAACTCAAAGGCTACCATAATTTAATGGGCTTATATCATTTGTAAAGTTTGTTTGTGAAGGCAATGAATAATTATATGGATACATATCTAGACTTATGACACAAGGATCAACAAGGGTTCATCAAGCCTTAACAAATATGCAAATAATATTACAAGGATGTGTGCAATCTTTGATGGAAAAAGATAGATTATTGGCTAAGAAGGATAGGGAGAATCAAAGCCTACAACAAGTAATGCATGTTTCATTGAAGATGCTATGCATGCTACATATGTGCAGAATATTGAGTTACAATCTAAAATTATGAAGTTGGAGAAGGAGAATAAAAAGTTAAAGAGGAAGCTCATAAAACTAGTTAAATTGATCCACCAATTAACCAAAGGAAGTGGACAATATCATAGACAAATATATGCTCAATCTGCTACAATGAGAAATATGTTTCCTCATGCAGCAGAGAATGACACTATTGCTAAAGTCCTTAGCAAGGATATGGTTAAAAATACATTGAAAAATCATAAATTTAGGGATATTGTAGATGGTGTCGCAAGTGAATATCTTAGGGATGTCAACAACTTGTTTACTACTACAAATGCACACGGATTATGTGACAAGGTGGGACTAAGTTCTGAGTCATACAATATGCTCTATCGACAATTGGATACATGTTTTAAGTAGTCTTCAAAACTAAGCGAGTAGTGCCTCTGCCAAAACCATTTCACGTGAAAAGAAGGCTTGAAAACAACTAAATAAGAAAGTTTTAGAACTTATTGGTGAGCCTACATATCTAGAACACACACACATACTAAAGTATGGTTCCAAAGAAGTTACATTTGTATTGAATGCATCCAACAACTTTGTGTTGGATATATATAGTGAGGGAAAACTTAAGCTTGCCTCTATATTCTTCCAAAGACATATTGTAAAACTTGACCATAGCCACCTGCATGAGAGTGAGATTATCAAGAGGCAAAATTTTGAATGCATGAGTATAACACTTATGAATCGAGCATTGGATCCTGACATCAATGAAAACCATCCTTTATACTTCAATGTGCAATTAGAGAATGAAATATGGTGGCTTGCAGCATTTGAAGTACCAAAGGAGGATCATGAAGTTCTTAAAATTTTTTAAACCTCACTAATATACCCAATGTATTCAATAGCAAAATAATGGAGCAACTTTACATGTTGAAGGATTTGGGGAGTATCAAGTTGCCATCCACGCTTCCAGGTTGACGTAAAAAATGCGTATCCTCCAGATGGGTTGGCAATTATAGCCTTCCACTGATCTAGGTACCTGGAGGACTTTATCTTGCCAAAACTCGCGGTCCTCGGCTCCCCAAGCAGTTGGGTGAGCCTCACGCTCCGCTAACCATTTGGCTTTGGGCAGTACCCTATTCAAGGCGGTGGGAAACTCAAAGCGCAAGTCGAAGGGGTCACGGTTATACTCCTGCTGTTCCCAGATAATCAATTCAGCACGGAATTCAGCAGGGGAATCTTGGGTGCGCAGTAGGAGAGGGGCAGGCTGTCTCGGGACAGGTCTGGCATTAAACTTTCTTCTTGCCTTCTCCACCATCTCTTTCCTACGGTTGGTTTGGGCCGCTCTTCTCTCGGCAGATGTATCAGGGGGTTGCACTTCGGCTTGTTGTGGTTGAGGGGGCGGTGGGATGTATTCCTCCTCCTGAGGTCCCAGATCGAGCTCCGGTTCACCCTCTTCTGCTTGCTCGTCTTCTTGTGTTTTTTCCTCTGTGAAACCAAGGTCATCTATCTCCTGTGCCGTCAGGCCTACCTGTGCAAGATATCTTCTATGCTCTTCTAGGCTCTGCGGCGGGCCTCCTAGCTGTAGCGGCACGTGCAGGCCTGCTATGAGAGCTCTGCGCGTAATGGTTAGTTTCCTTTGCAGTTGATCATTGGCTTCATCTCCTTCTGGTTTGGTGGCGTGGAGCAGCGTATTGAGAAAGGTGTGATGCTGGGCTATCATGGAGAGCTAGGCCGCTTCTGCCTGATTCTCAGCCAGCACCCTGTCTCCTTCGGCCTTGGCTAGCCGGCGTGCTAAGTCCCGTACTCTATGCTCGTTATGATCGGACCATTCTTTTGCCCTTCTTTCCATATCTTCCAGGCTCTCCCCCTGATGGAGGGTCATTGCCATGAGTTGTTGCTGCTGGGCCTCGAGCTCACGGTGCAGGCGGGACTGCTCCTGGCGTTCCTCTGCAATTTGCGCATTGAGCTGGTCTAGCTTCACCTGCATCCTTCGCACTTGTTCTGCCATTAATTGGTCCAGCTCTGCAGCCTCCTGTCCGATTTTGTCAAGCTAGCTTTGTGCTTCCAGGAGGTTGACTGCAGATAACTGATCATTTTTGCGCCGCAGGTGGGCATTCGTTTCCCTCTCCCCGTTGAGACGCTCCATCAAGATTTTTCTTCTTCCCTCCCAGGTAGCATCACGTTCCTTCAGGGCTTTTAGTTCTTCCGCCTCCTTAGTGCTGGCTTCCTCCCTGAGCATAGCGATTTCCCTTTGATATTCTGTTAGCTGCTTCATTCTTTCCAGCTCGAGGGTGGCTTGTGATTCTCGTTCCGCTGCCAGCTCCTCCACGACTATCCTCCTTTCCTGTCTGGCTCTTTGCAACTGCGCGAGCAACTCCTTCACGTACTCGTCGTATTGGCCTGCTAGAGGTGGGGGGTGGGGCATGGTTGTAGTGGTGGCAACCTCTTCTAATTTTTGCCTCTTCAATTCTGACCTTGGCTCCAGTTTGGCCGTGGCTGCCCTTTTGGCTCCTGAAGCTGGGGTGGCCACGGCTGCTTCCCTTGCCAGCTCCCTTTCCACCAGAAACTGCAGCCAGGTGACCACATTGCTCTCGTCGACTTTTGGGGTGTGCCCCCGGGTGGCGGTGGCAGGGGTGTCATCATGATAGGGGTGGCTTGCATGGGTGGCATGAGGAGAGGGGAAGCCGGCTTGATTAGGTCCTTTCCTTTTCCTTTTGCAGGGGGAAGGGGCGCAATTTCCGACACACCAGTACTGGGACCGGGTGCCTCAGGTTGGTGCGGACCCTCTGCTCCTTCCTCGTCTCTTCTTTGCTGTTCCTCGATGGAGTGACGGGTTGCCAGCTCCAAATCTTCCTCTTCCTTCCTTCTCAGCTCCTCCTCGGCCTTCTTTTTTCTTTCCTCCTCATCCCTTATCGACTCCCTTTGGGCCCATTCGAGATCTTCCTTCTCTTTCCTCTTTCGCTCCTCCTCTCTTTTTCCATGTAGGGCCTTAGTTCATTGTTCCGCCTTCCTTTGTGGTGTAGCCTGAGGTTCTCCCTCCTCATCGGTGTCCGTTTCCGTTTCATCAGACTGCTCTTCCGCGTGAGGCTGGGACTGTGACGGTGATTTGCCACTTTTCTCGTCACCTCCCTGTTTGTCTTCTCCTGCTTGTCCCTGCCCTATCGCTTCTTGAATGATTGCGGTAAGGACACCTCCAAACCCTATGGTGGAGGCCTTGGAGGATGAGGCCTTGCGGGTCGATCGGGATGAAGGGGATTCTCCTGCCACGGCTCTTCCTCCTGTCGCTAGGGCCTTTGCCGAAGCCTCAATTGTCTTTCTTACAAACCCATTGAGGTTCACCTCGTCCAGCGATTGCGCCGCGATGCTTTCGAGCAGAGGTACATTGATTCGGGTCATAATGCTGTTGTACCGCTGGCTCAAGAACAGGGTGTGCACCATCTTTGCCTGCAGTTGAATTTCTTGGTTGGGGATGTCTGCCAGGCTAATTCCGTCGTTGGTGTGAACCTTAACTTTATCCATCCCCAACATGGCATAGATGTCTCTTTTTGGCTTCTTTTCCACCTTATTCGACAGCCCTAGTGCCCTTTCCACCAGCTCGGGGGTTAGCTCGGGGGGTTAGCTTGATCTGCACCTATCTGGTAGCTTCCCTATCCCGCACTGTGACGGTGCCCTGTTTCTGTTGAAGGTACGCAAGAACTCAGCGCACAGGGTGTAGTTTATCCTCCGGCCCACTGCGTCCAGGTACTTCTGTAGGTGGCATTGCTCTATAATTTGCCGTATCACCGGTTCTTCGATGAATATGTCTTCCAGGTTGAATACGTGGGGGAACTTTAGCTGGTTGAATGCTCTTGCTTCCACCGTGAGGTCGTACTTTACTTGTTCTTCCTCCGAGAAGGGGAGCTTGCCTGCTTTGTGCTAGCTTGCCATGGTCGCCACCTGCACATTTAGCCATTTCCCTTTTTAGTATTTTTTGGCAACTAATTTGTTGGATGACCAAAAGCATAGCAGATTTTATTGCCCATAGCCCTAACTTTTTCTTTCAGACTTCTATCACCTTCTTTTATATGGCATTTCAATTTTGAGCATTTCACACTTGGTTTACTTTTTAGATTTTACTTCATTTATCCCCTTATTGCCCCTTCCCCCTTTTGGAAAAGAAGAATCCGTCCTAGGATTGGAGGTTGTGGGGCCAAGGCGTTCATGTTTATTTGTGTAGGAGCCAAACATAGAAGTTGGGGTTATATTCTAGTTGTGCAGCGCAGTCCAGGTCACAGGGTCGAATGCCTACATGTGTGATGTACGTGAGGACATCTGTATGCAAATCACCGGAGTCGACCCGACTTGCGATATGGAGCTCTTCCTTTGTTAAGAGGCGGTCGAGATAGGGGTGCCTTGAGATATGATCGTCCATGGGCCGACCCCGAAGAGTGGTTAACACTCTATACGAGGTAGGTGCGACGTAGGTGGGATCATACTCGGCCGTTTTGATGGCTCGGCGTTGTTCGGCGTTGGTCATTATGCGGCATCTGTCGACTTCCCATTTCAACCTAAGAGCGTACCACTGCTTCAAGAAGGGTGATCCCGTATCCGCCAGGTGGGATAACCTTGTGTTCTCTTGATCATTGATGGCAGACATTGTCCGTGGGTCAAATGATGTGATGAGGCGTTGCTTAAGGGCTTGCTCTTTGGAGACCTCGCTAGCGAGCAACTCAGCAGCAGAGCGAGAAGCCTGTGCAAAGGCGAATTCAAAAGTCTCCCAAGAGCAAGGCATATTGCGCACGTCTATTGCAAAGGGTTCTGCTAATAGTCCCAAGTCTAGGCGATCATAGCTGAGGGCCAGTGCAACAAAGGTGGCATCGAGCTGTTTGATGCAGTCCACCACATCATCTCCAGTGTCCTCTGCAAGGTCAGCGGCCAGCGTTAGAAATGACTTTCGTTCGTAGGAGGGCTTAAGGCCGACGGGTGGTTGAGGTTTGTTGGAGCTGGAGGTTCTGACAGTACAGAGTTGCAGCTGGGGGTCTGTTTGAGTCGGCAAGATGGATGGGTCGGGTTTGATCTCAGGAGCTATGCTGCTGCAGTCAGCTAGGCTGCAGAGCGGCAGGTTGAGTTGGTTGGATGATGCCACTTGTGGTAATGGCCGTTGTTGGGGCCGATAGGCATGTGCGACTCTCTTGGGTTGACGCGTAGAGGGGTCGGATGAGTGGGGTGAGCCCTGCGATTCATGGTCTTGAGGCATCGGGGGACAAGGACTGATTAGGTCGACATAGAACTAGTGCCTTTGGCAGTTGGGATTTTAGGGATCCACAGCAAGGCATTCCCCTCATAGTAACCTTGGGCAGTTCTCGAGGCTGCTTAGGTACCCATTGCAAGTGAGGCTGTTGGGGTTTTGCTTTGGGTGCTGTGGCCTGCGGTTTATGGGGATCTGGGTGGGGCAGATATGCATGACCCCCCTCCTTAGTCCTACCTACGGCTTTTTCTATCGGTGGCCCTATGAGCGGTGATAGGGTTACGAGGCCCTTGTTGAAAGTCGTGACAATACGCACGTTGCCGATCGTTAAGTGGATGCGTTGCGACTCATAATCAACATTGCAGTGGGTCTGCTTTTTAAAGGTTCTCCCGAGCAATGACTCTGTGCTTGCATCCATGGTACTTGGCAACACGTAAAATAGCATGGGGATAGTTTCAGACTCGATAGAAACGGTGACTTGGCATGTGCCGAGAAGCGGGTAGGATTGAGCCCCGTATGGGCTTAATTTGGCTGTTGTGGGATGAAGTATTGGCTTGCTGAGCTGGATCCAATGCTTGTGCGTTAAAACGTTAAAATCCGCCCCCTCATCAATCAGGGCGTCGAAGGAGCATGTTTGCTTGGCAGTGCCTGTGACACGGAGGTAGGCGGGTTCTACAGGCTCCTCCTCATTCTCGTAGATTTCCGTAATTGTGGCTACTCGTATTTTGACGGGTGGTTCTACCATTGGTGGCTCATGCAAAGGATGAGTGGGTGGGTAGTACTTCTTGACCCGACTGCCGTTGAAGAAGCCCATTCCTTCACCATCCAGTGTCTCCAGCTCGACATTACCCATTCGACTGATTGCCCGGACCTTGAAGGGTCCGAGACCTCTGAATTTCATCTTTTGCTTATGTCCTTTAACTGAGTAGAGGAGCACTAGGTCACCCTGCTCAAACTCCCGTTGCTTGACATGTTTGTCAAACCAGCTTTTGCGTCGGGCTTTCTCGCAGATAAGTGCGTGGGTGGCTAGAAGACGAATCTCTGATAGGCGTTCCAGCTCAACCAAGCGTTGCGTCCATGCTTCCTTTCCTTCCCACCGTTCTTGGAGCACTATCCTCAGGCTAGGGACGAAGAACTCTAATGGGAGAATGGCTTCAATCCCATAGGTCAGCCTAAAAGGTGTTTGACCGACGGCCGTTTTATAAGCTGTTCGGTAGGCCCACAAGGCTGCCATCAACTTGTTATCCTAGTTGCTTCGTGAAGCTAAGACAACTTTAGTCAGGACATTGATGAGAATTTTGTTGGTTGATTCTGCACGGCCATTAGCCTAAGGGTAGTATGGTGAGGATTTGCGATGGATGATGAGAAAGGAGGATAGGAGATGGGCTATCACTTCGTTGATGAAGTGCGTTCCTTGGTCGCTAACCAGTTCGATGGGGCAACCAAAGCGCGAGATTACTTGCTCCCATAAGAACTTGGCAGTTTTCCTAGCATCGTTTCTCCGTGTGGCTCTCGCCTCCGCCCATTTGGTGAGGTAATCCGTGGCCACCACGATGTACTTGGCTTGTGAGTATTGCACCGCAGGGCTGATGGGTATGAAGTCAATCCCCCATTTTTCGAAGGGTTGGCGAGCAATAACAGGGGTTAACTCCATCTGATCTTTACAAATCGGGACTTTTGTCCGTTGGCACTCGTCACAATGCTTGACGAATTGTGTAGCATCGCGGAAAAGTGTGGGCCACCATAGTTGGGACTGCAGCACCTTCCGTGCTGTCATGTCTCCGCTAAAGTGTCCTCTTGCAATACCGTTGTGCGCCTCTGAGAGCACATCGTGCATCTCATGCTCACATACGCACCTACGTAGCAATCCGTCTTGCCCCAGCCTATAGAGTTGGCCTGCAATCAGCTGGTAGGGTTGGATTTTCAGGATCAAGCGCCTAAGCCGTGCCCGTTCTATTGGTCGTTCGGGCAGCCCATGCTCGAGCACTTGGACTATGTCGTCTGCCCAGTACGGTGTCAGATCAGCCCTGAATAGGTCTCCTTCGCTGGACAGATGGAATAAGTGGCTGTTCGGTAACTCGTCCATGATGCCTTGTCCAACGGCTTCTCCTGTGGCTATACGGGACAAATGATCAGCCATGTAATGTTGTTTTCCCTTCCGCACCACCACGGAGAAATCGAACTCTAGGAGCAGGAGAAGCCATCGAGCTATATGTCCTGTAGCACAAGGTTTGTTCACTAAATAGAGTAGGGCTTGATGGTCTACGAAGAAGGTGAAGGGGGTGGCCAGGAGGTAATGCCGGAACTTCTTCACGGTGAACACCATGGCTAATCCCTCCCTTTCCGTTGTCGAATAATTCATCTCTGTCTCAGTGAGTTGCCTGCTAGCAAAACTTATTGGGTAATCTAGGTTGTGCTCACTAGGTTGGCACAACACTGCCCCCACGGCAAACTTAGAGGCGTCAATGTGTACGTGGAAAGTAATGGTCCAGTCTAGGGCTCGTAGAATAGGTGCCGTTGTTAGAGCCTTTTTCAATTCTTCGTATGCCCGTTGGCATGCTTCGGTCCACTCGAAGACAATTAGCAGCTTGTACAATGGCCTAGCGATTAGCGCGTAGTTCAGTACAAACCGCCGATAGTATCCTGTGTGACCTAAGAAGCATTGAACTCCCCTATAATTACCTAGGGGTGGAAGGTCAACGATAACTTTGACCTTCGAGAAGTCCGTGGCAATGCCGTTCTTTGACACAACGTGTCCCAAGATGCATCCGTGCTTCACCCAAAACTGACATTTCAAGGGGTTTAGGGAGAGATGGTATAAGCGACACCGTTCAAAGACCGCACGGAGTTTGTCTAGATGTTCAATCCAGGTCGAATGGACACACAGGTCATCAACAAAGACCTCTAACTCCTTGCGAAGCATGTCCTTGAATATGGTGCACATGAGGCATTGAAAGGTGGCAGGGGCATTGGTTAACCCGAAGGGCATGACTACGTACGCAAAGACGCCCCACTCAGTGGTGAAGACGGTCTTGTGCCTGTCTACAGGATGCACTTGCACCTGATTGTACCCCGAGAAGCCATCCAGGAAACTATAGGCTTCCTTACCTGCCACTCTCTCAAGCCTGTGCTCGGTGTACGGCAAGGGGTAGTTGTCTCTCTTTGTAGCAACGTTCACCTTCTTGTAATTGATGCACACTCGAATCTTGCATTTTTTTTCATCACAATGACTATGGGTGACACCCAGTTTGTGTGCTCAATTTCGTAAATGAATCCAGCTCTCATCAGCTTGTCGATTTCCTCCTTGACAGCATGAGCGTGCTTTGGATTCATGGGGTACGGTCGCTGCTTGACCGGCGTTGCATCCGACGTCATGGGTATGTTGTGAGTCACAACACTCGGATCTACCCCTTGTAGCTCATCTAAGGACCAAGCAAATACGTCTATGTACTCCCGCAAAAGAGTGACAAGACTGGACTCCTCTTCAGTAGTCAAGTCCTCGGCAATGAACACTGGTCGGGGTACTTCCCCTTCCAGGGCTAGGTTTACCTCCTTGACCTTGGTTGGCCCTTCGATTGGTTCGCTGGTTTGCCCTTGGCGCTTGGCACTTAGCAGAACCACCACCTTGTCCCCTTTTTTGAATTTAGAGAAGCATTTAGGAAGGTCTTGTGGCTTCCTTTGTTCCTCTGATCGTGCATCCTTGGGGCGCTTTGCCTCATCCTGCCGCAACCGTCTGCGCCTCAGGTGGACAAGTAAGTCCCCCTTGGTGCGTCTGGTCATGGGTGGCCTAGGGATTTCTGGGTCACTATCCGAAGTAACTTCCGATTCAGAGTTAAACCCCCTATTTTCACTAGAGGAGGTGGTCTCCCCTAGTGGCCGCAGTTCAGATGGCGATTCGGTTCTAAGCAGTGCTGCCGTTCTTGGTTGGGCTAAGTCGGCTTGCTCAAGGTCTACTGCTCCTATTCGTTCCAACCAAGCACGATCACATTTCGTACACATAACTCCTTGGTCCACTCTAAGGGCCTGTCTCTTCTACGGCTTAGCATCTGCCCGTATCTGCTCAATTTCTCGCCCTTCAGTGTCGTATTCTATGGTATCCACCTCACCCTCACTTTCATCATCGAAGGATTGGCAATCTTCGTATTCATCACAGGAATCTTTATCGCTCGACTGCTCATCGTCTCCCAAGGCTTGCTCTGCCTCGTCTTGTTGGTCGGGAACCAAAGCCCAGTTATACCTGAGGTTCAGTTCGTGTACCCTGGTCCACTTCCACTCGGACTCTTCCCAGAGGTCCTGGAGTGGCTTGAGGTTGGCAGCTGCGTTGCCTGCCAGTCGGTCCGTTAAGTGCTCCAGTATTCCCTGGAGTTCCCTCTTGTTGGAAGATACTTGGAAGATGACAGGCTTAGGCCCTTCATGGAGGCTTGATGCCATCATGTAGACAGGTGTAGAGAGTGTTTCGTTTGGCTTGCCAAATGTTTTGATATCCTGCTCCTACGCCTCATGGTCTAAGAACGGCAGGTCAAGTGTAGCGAGAACGTGCATCCAATCCCGCTCGTCCTCTGGGCATGGGATATACTTAGTTAAGGACCCATAGGGTTCCTTGACCTGAGTGTTCCCTTTGAGCATAGTAGAGATGGCGTCTAGATCGACTGGCGAGGTCTTCCAAGTGTCCATCTCTATTCTCACGGCGTCAGTTCGGTTGCCAAGGAAGATCAGGCTGTTACCCCAATCTTCGATAACTCTAGCATTGCGCATCCAGGGTCGACCCAATAGGATATCATAGTCCACTCCCTTCATGACTATAAAGTCGACAGAGAACTGGACTCCTGCAACCTTTACTAGCCAATTCTTCAAGACCCCGAATGGCTTCACTCGCATACCGTTTGCTAGCGTGACATTAAACCGAGCAGCTTCGACAGGTGGGTTTCCCCACGTCTGCAGCACTGCGTGGCTAAGCACACTAACCCCAGCTCCTGTGTCTAGAATTCCCTTCCTCGTTGCGTCCCCCAGGGCTAGGACCGGCAGGACTGCATGCATCTCCGAGCCCTCCCAGAAGGCGTTGACGTGCAAGGATTTAGGCCCGGAGTGTAACGTCAAACTTGGTAATTGTGTTTCCGCATCCTGGTCTTGAGGATCTGCTGTGTCCTGCTCTTGCGATCCCTCGACCCACTGCTTGAGGTCTTGCCATAGGGCAGGGTGCTGCTTAAGCAGATCTCCCAGGCCAAGCGTTACAGGGGTGGTCACTAGTGTGGTCAGGAGATTGCTAAACACTCGTCCTTCCTTTAGCCTAGACTGTCCGGGCCAATGGCCGCGGCGGATCTGCGGCTCCGTTGCGTCTAGGCTTGGCCTCAATGGCACTGCTTGTGGCATAGTAGCCTCGGCCGACTTCGGTTGAGGCGGTGATATTGGTGTGCTTATGCTGGAGAGATCATCGATCTCGTCCTCCGTGATGGGTTCAACATCCTTGAGGTGCTGTTGAGCCTCCTCACCCGTTCCTTCACCTTTTCTATGGCCTCTAATTGCCGCTTGGGGTGTGGGTATTCCCCTATCTTAGCGCTTCCCTTTTGGGCTGTTTTAGGGGCTGAAGTCTCTGCCGCTGCGTCTGAGACTTTCTTCCCCTGAGGTAAGGTCGTAATACTGTCAGTTTTTAGTGCGACCTTAGCCTCCGATCTCTTCTTTTTCCGCCTACGGCTTTTCTTCCCTACTGAGGTCGCGTCAAGATTGCTAGGTCCTGGCAGAGAGATGCCGGCCTGCTTCATTTGTGCTCGGGTCATAACTCGCAAGGAAATAGGTGTGGCCTCCCCATTGGGGTTTTCAACACCAAACAGCCCCAACGGTGTTGGGGGTAAAGGCGCCTCCGCCGTGCCGCCCCGTGTATTACTACACTGACAGTACTCGCCACTGCACACTGCAGGTGGCGGGCGCCCGTCACGTCACTTTATTCTTTATTCTTTTAGTGACAGTTTGAATAAAGGAAGGCCCGGTCACACATTGTGACTGTTGGAGTTCCCATTTCTTGTCTCTCTCTTTCTTGCTCTTGCTCTCCCGCCATAGCTCGCGTGCAAGCTTCGATCCTTCTCACCTTTCAACTGGTATCAGAGCTTGGCATTCTCTTGCTCGAGCTCGACTTGGTGCTTCTCTACCTTCGCATCAACTCCCTTCACGCATTGGGTCTCCATCCCGGCAGCCATATCCGATCTCCTCGAGCTCCCATCACTCCCCGGCTTCCCGAGCACCTTCCCAGCCTATTGAGGCACCTTCAAGGCATTGATACTGAGGTATTTGATCATTCTTTCAGGGTTTTATTTTAGTCTACAGGTTGCAAACAGCAAGGGCAGCCATGGCTTCAAACCCTTGAAGCTTATTCCCCTCATATTGTGCCTTACACCTATCAAGGCTCAAAGAGGCTTGTCATAGGCCGTTGATAGGCCCTTCTTGAGCCCCCCATTACCCCCTTTTCAGCCCATGTGGAGCAACAGCAAGTTCAGCACCAACAGGGCAGATTGCATCATTTTTTTCCAGGCTGTGAGCACTCATCTACTTCAGCTCCACACTTGGCCATTGCTTCTTGCTCTCTACCTTGATCAAGAGTGCTATAGACTTCATGTTTGATGTCATTCAAGCTTTGGGCATTGGTCTTGATCATTCGGGGCTGATCTCTTCAGATTTGGGACTGTTATAAACTGTCATAACAGGCTAAAAACAGGGCAGCACCATTGGCATTAGCATTTGTTGCTTATACTCCATTCCGATTGTGCTATTTGATGCCCATATGCGGTCTACATGATGCCTACTGCCTTGGGAATGTATGCACATGATTATGCCATGATTTTGGCTTGAAATATTGGCTGATTTGGGACTGTTATTTACTGTTATACAGTGCTGGAAACAGGGCAGCCACACTTGGCATTGGCATTTGATGCTTATGCTCTACTCCGGTTACCTTATTTGATGCCCGTATGCGGTCTACTTCCTACCCGGATGTATTGGGGATGTATGAATTTGGTTTGACCATGATTTTGGCTTGAATTCGGGGCTGAAATCTACTGTTTAGAATAGTAAATACATGTTGGAATAACAGTGGGCTGAAGGTACTTTACATGCTTTGGCACTTACCTACCGATACCGGATGTATGCTTTGAGCTTTGGCATGATGTCTCTGACATTTGGGGACGGCTTGGAGCATATGTATGAGATTATGGGATGCTTTTGAGCTTCACATTAGCTCCATCTTCACTGGCATTTGGACCGACTTGGCATGCTTGTGGACTGCCTATGCCTCATGTCTCTGCTTGACAGTTAGGCTTTTGCATTACATGCTTTGGTTCGTGACATATGCTATTTGGTTCGTGTATGCCATACCGACATTTGGAGCTTGGATTTGGATGTATTTGAGCATTCCCGGCTTACTTGATCACTGATCTTGGTTGCTATTTGGATGTCATTGAGTTGACCGAGAGCTTATTTGGGCTTATGTATTGCTTCATGGTTAATGCGACCGGTGCTTCATGTATGTCATGCTCTCTTGGATGCGCTTGATGCATTGACAGGGTCACTTATCACTGGTGCTTTCTCTTGGGTTATTTGAGCTTCTGAGCTCACTTTGTACGCCTTTTGTGCTAGTGGGAGCATTTTACATGCTTGCTTGACCTTTGACAGTTGCATGCTATTGGAGCACTTACATGTATTTGGAGCAGTTTATGTCTTGAGCAGCTACATACTCATTGAGACTTTGGGATCATACTCCGATCTTTATGGATATGCATTGATGTACTCTTGGTTCACAGGATGCTTATGAGCTAAGTCTCATATTTGGATCTTTCTTTTTGAGCAGACACCTATTTGTGTCAGGTTTTGGCAGTTACAGGAACACTTTGCCTAGAGTGTCTGGGGGTGTGCCTTTCACTGGCAGATGTTATTTTGACATGCTTCGGTGTTGAGCTCATGTTCTTTTCACTGTCATTGGCCTTGCTTATGTCTGTTTCATGCCGGCTTTGGACCTAGCATTGTTTGCTTGACATTGGATCCTATTTTGGGATAGTTTGCTCTCTAGACTGCATACATGCAATTTATTACAGCAAGCAGTTATTGGTGGACTGAGGTATACTTTTCATGCTGAAATATCCTGATTTGGTGTACCACACCTAGTACTAAGTGGGCAGCAACTTTTGGCACACTTTGCTCGCCCTTTGGACCCTGTTTTGGTCATTTTTGGGCAGTTTCTGCAGTAAAACAGCAAGCAGTTTTGGACTGTTTGGGCATTTCCAGCCTGCATAATGGCGTCATCTTCGCATAATAGTGCCATCTTTAACATTACAAAGTTGGATGGTACCAACTACTCTTATTGGAAGAGTCAAATTTGGCAGGTCTTGGTGCAGAAATCTCAGATTAAGCCACTTCGGTTGAGTGGGGATCAGCCTGAAACTATGGACAATGACGACTGGCTTGAACTTGATGAGCTATGCAAGTCCACGATTGTATTGTCTCTCACTGAACAGGTACATTATAATGTATTTGAGGAAGCACAGAGTGCATGGGATCTATGGAATAAGATCAAGAATCTTTATGATAAGAAAAGTCCGGCGAGTCAAATGTACTGGTTGAAGCAGCTTATGGATCTGCGCATGAAGGATAATGTGACTATATCTGCTCACTTGAGCCAGTTCCATGCTATACTGAAGAACCTGACTTCGCAGGATATCACCTTTGGAGAGGAAGTAACTCCTCTTTTCTTGCTTGGGACTCTGAATGAGTCATGGGATGTTTTCCGTACTGCTCTTTGTGCCTCTAGTGCTACTCTAAAATTGGCAGATGTTGAGAGTGCTCTTCTTCAGGAAGAGGTGAATCGCAAAAACTTGGATGCCTCTCGTGGTAGTCATGCTTTGACAGTTAGAGGCAGGAATGACAGGTATGACCGTGGTAATGGTCGAGGCCGTGACTCGCAGAAGGGTCGGTCTAAATCTCGTGGCAAGTCGCGTGGGCGCAATGCAAATGTCACTTGTCATCATTGTGGGAAAAAGGGCCATATTGGACCACAGTGTCATGAGTTGCGCAATGAGAAGCGCAAGGATAAGGGGAAAGATAAAGTGCAGGAGAAGTCCTCTGATCGCAGCATAGTACCTGTGAAGTCCAACGTCAAGATTGAGGAAATTAATGTCACGCAGACTGAGGAGTCCGATGGTGGTGATGAGTTTATACTTGCAGCTAGTTCTTCTGATGCTTCACACTTGACTGAGACATCTAGTATGTATGCACAGTGCTGGTTATTGGATTCAGGTGCGTCCTTCCATGTGACGCCTTACCGTGAGTGGTTTCACTCTTACCGTACTGTATCTGGATCAGTCAGACTTGGAGATGACAGGTCTCTTGATATTCTGGGTTGTGGAGATATTCAGTTGCAGTTTTCCAATGGCAGTTCCTTTTTGCTTAGGGATGTACGTCATGTACCTGCGCTTACGCGCAGTCTTATGTCTGCAGGATAGTTGGATGATGCAGGGTTTCATGTCTGTTTTGGGGATTCTGCCTGGAAAATTACCAAAGGCAGACTTGTGCTTGCTAGAGGCGCCAAGGCTGGCAGCCTCTATGCTCTTGTTGTATCTGGGTTTTCTGTAGACCATGTTTTGGTAGTGGGCTCTATCCCACATGTATCACTTTGGCATGCCCGTTTGGGGTATATGTCTTTGAAGGGAATGAAAATGCTATCTGGTTTGCAGTATCTTCCGCCTTTGGACTATGCACGTTTTGACTCGTGTGATCATTGTCTTTATGGTAAGCAGAATAGGTCTACGCATAAGAAATCGGGTAGGCCACGCATGAGTGAGCCCTTGGCATTGGTGCATTCCGATGTTTGTGGGCCTATGCCTTGCATGTCTATGGGTGGCGCGAAGTACTTTGTTACCTTCATTGATGATTTTTCTAGGAAAGTGTGGGCTTATCCCATAAAGCAAAAGTTCGATGTCTTGGCAGTCTTTCAGCGTTGGCTTGCTCTTGTTGAGAACCAGACTGGGTATAGGCTGAAATGCCTTAGGACTGACAATGGGGGAGAATATGTCTCACATGCTTTTGACCAGTTTTGTGATGACAGGGGTATTAAGCGTCAGTTGACCGCCCCTTACACCCCACCCCAGAATGGTTTGGCTGAGCGCATGAACAGGACTATTCAGGAGCGTGTGCGCTCTATGCTTAGCCATGCAGGCATACCCTAGAGTTTTTGGGCTGAGGCAGTTAGTACGGCAGTGCATGTCATAAACCGATCGCCTTCCAGTGGATTGGATTTCCAGGTTGCAGAGGAAGTTTGGGCTGGTAAGCCACCCTCTTATGCGCATCTCCCTGTCTTTGGATGTGAGGCATTCTGCCATGTGCCCAAGGACAAGAGGAGTAAATTGGATCCAAAGAGCATTAAATGCATATTTCTTGGCTATGGTGAGTCAGGAGAGATGGGCTATCGCCAATGGGATCCGTAGGCGCGAAAAATAGTACGCAGCCATGATGTCGTCTTCCATGAAGACAAGATGCACAGGCAGCCTGAGAAGGTGGTTGAGATCGGCAGAGTGATCTTTCAGGAGGAGCCTAAAGCTCCAGCACAGCCAGTAATACAGCCTGCAGCAGTTCCTCCACAGGGCCAGGATGTTGGACAGGCAGTTAGACAGGCAACAGAGCCTGCGGTGAGACGGTCTGCTAGAGACAGACGTCCACCTGACAGATTTCAGCCCTCTATGCATTATGTTTTGGTTACAGATGCAGGAGAGGACGGATGGCAAATTAGCTGAACCGGAGGGCGACTTCCGTTTTGGGCAGTCTATGAAAAGATGGGTGATTCCGCACTCTGCGCACCTTTGGTCAGCTTTGTCCCTGTTTTGCTGCTCTCTTTCAGGGCAGCGCGATGAGACATGACCGGGATGTCCACAAGTCCAACAAGTGACCGGATCCTGTGGTGGCTGCCCTCCTAGGCCTCTAACCCGTCCTCGTCCTAATGCCATCACCGGCACGGGCCGATAATCCATGAGGACCGCGTTGCCCTCGTCGTCATGCGAGACGTAAGGGTATATGTAGGTCTCTTCGTCACTGGGCTCCTCCACGTAGTGTACGGGAGCATTGCTCGGTGGGTGGGTAGGCGGTGTAGGAATGCCGATAGGATTTATGTCCAGCCTAGGGACAACTGGTTTCATATCATTAGGCACAGGTAGGGCTGGCGGGGCTCCCCATCCGAAAAATGGCTGCGGCCTGTTAGCTGGATAAGGCTGGCCGTAGGGTTGTGCGTATGGTAGTCTGCAGTGTGCGGCATCGTGGCCGAACCTACCGTAGTTAGCGCAGGGTCTTGACCTAGGGTCTTGACACTCTGCTGGCAGGTGGTTTCCTCCACAGTACACGCACTGGACGTGTGGACTCGTCGGTCGCCTCAACATGTCTTGTATTTTGGCCAATTCCATCTTGACCTCGGCCAGGCCTTGGTCCATCTCGGTGGTCTTTCCCTTATCTTGGGATGATGGGTTTGATCGCTCGCTAGAGGTTGACGTTCGCTCTAAACTCCGTGGGTTGGTTTCCTCTAGGTTTGAGCTCCTAGAGCTCCGCTCTTTCAGCTCGTCATCGACTCTGATGGCTTTCTCAAAAACCCTAGCCACCACGTCTCGCTGCAAGCTTAAGTTGCCTGCGAGTGCCTTGTACAATTCCTCATCTCGAATTCCGCTGATGAATACAGTCGATACTGCCCTGTCAGTCGGTCTCTCGCCTAAGGGGATTCTTTTAAGGAGGCTTCTCACATGGGTCACATAGTCGCGGATGCCCTCCTTCTCCTTCTGCTTGACATTCATCAGGCGTACTAGCAGGTTGTCAGAGTATCCGGGTTCGGCAAACCTCTTGACAAAAAGGTCCTTGAGGTTATTGAAGTTGGCTCGTTCTATGGTGTCCAGGCTTGTATACCACGTCCTACCCTTATCGCTTAAGCAAAGTCCGAATGCTTGCGAACGTCGAGCCTAGTCGTTGAGGCCATTGGCTTCGCAGACTTGTTCAAACCGCTCGATGAAGTTGTACGGGTCGTCAGGTGGCTGGTACTTGTCAAGTTGCTTGGCGACAATAGGTATTTTGGCTTGGCTCTTTGAGCCTGGTTTGCCCCCAACCCTGCAAGCAGCGACATTGCTAGCGCAGTGGCACTCTGCTCTACCGCGGTGTTATCGAGCAGCCATTTCATGAGGAGCTCGCTCAGCGTCAGGTCTCCCTCTAGTGCTCTTTCCTGGTCTGTCCGGTTCCGGCCAGCCAAGTTCAGCACTCGCTGCACCTCATGCAGCTCCATGCTTTGCCTTAGGCTCCTGGCTTGTTGATCCCTATTATACTCGGCTATGCCCTGTAATGCCTTGCGGGCTAGCCTTATCTCCTCCTCTAGGTCCGCAAGGATTGCATCTGCCGTCCTGCCACGGTGCTCGTACCGGGCATGCGCATCATAACTGCTCACCATCTGCTGTATAGCATCTGGGAATGCGCTCACATCGAGCTCCTCGGTAAACCGATGGTCTGAGCCTCCCTCTATCATGGTTGAATTCTTGCGCCTCACTGCGCCCTCGATCAGGTTAATCGATCGTGAGACAGATCCTTGTCGTTGACGCTCCTTGCTTGATTCTACCGTGCGCTTCACGCGTTTGCCTATACCTTGGGTCTTCTCCTATGGGTGGGTTTTTTGAGCTGTTTATCTGAGTGAGTTCCTTTAATTTTTGAATGCAGTGCTCAACTTATGGTCACTCGTGAGTGTGTTGTTCCTCGTGCACTTGTGCTCAATCAGGTTTTCAGCTTTTCTAAGTGTACTTCAAGTGCGGAAATTCAACATGAGTGCTGCGAGCAATTCCCCGGCGTCTCACTCACTCTCGCTCGTTTCAGTCCTGATAGGCTTTGCTACTCCAGTCCTGGCCGTTCTAACGGGTTCTAGGGTATTGTACTGCTTCCTGTTGTTCACGCGGGGGTGGGTCGCTGGGGAGTGGCCCAGTGTGTCCTTGGATGGGTCAGGTTTTTGTTTTGGTTTGACTCTGGGAATCGGGCGTCCGATTTACCAGTGGTTCGATTTACCAGTGGTCCGATTTTGGGAATCGGACCAGGTGTATCAGGGCTGAGTGGCAGTCTCAAAGTCCAAGTGTCCGATTCTCAAAAATCGGACATGCAAGTGTTCAATGAATAGGAGAAGGGGGTCCGATTCTGGGCTGGTCCGATTTTGGGTGGTCCGATTTGTCCGAATGGTCCGATCGGACAGGGTGGTCCGATTTCTAGAATCGGGCAGACTGGTCCAAGTGTCCGATCCTAGTGGTCCGATTATGGGCGGGTCCGATTCTGGGAATCGGACCGGGCAGGTGGTCCGATTGGTGACGTGTCTTAATTCGTCCGATCGGACAGCGTGGATCCGAGTCAAGCGTCCGAGTCTCCGAGCGTCCGATCGGACGGTTGTCCAAGTGTCTGATTCTGGGAATCGGACACTGGGTCGGACATCCGAGTCCGCTGGTCCGATGAGCTTGCGCACACGGATTCGCCCAAATATCTCCAGATGCCTATTACTATTGACCACAAAATTCACCAGCGATGGAGTTGGAGTGGTGAGGGGGAGATCGGTGTACCTGGGGATCACGGAATGCAATGTCCTCCGTGCCCTAGTCACTCGGACGGTCGCCAAGCTCGCTCTCTCTCTCTCTCTCTCTGTCACTCTCCGTTGGTTGGAAATGGGGGTTCTCTTGCCCTTCCAGAATTTATATCCTGCTGGTCCTTCCCTGAACACTACAGATCGCTCTCCTGGCGTTTTCTACGCAGTTACCTTCGCATTTACTCTATTTTCCCCCTGTTTTCTGTGATTTTCTCCCTGTTTCACATCAGCAACCCTCTGCCTCTTCGTGTGTGATTTCCTACTGTTAATCTACCCTAAACACAACATAAATCGAAAGCAAAACACTGAACTAGTTTCTCCATGTTTTCCAATCATCAAACAACCAGAATATCCCAAAATACTTACCTGTTCTAAAAATCGAAAACATCCAACCTCCTACTTATCTCAAGCTCCGTTTCGGGGATGAATACCCTACTTCGATGCTCGATATGAGGCACGCAAGTGCTCAAGCTTGAATCCGTTGGTCCCGACAACGGAACCAAAATGTGGGAGCTTTCATTCAACCGCCAAGACCCATGGATCGCTTATTGTTTCAAGCGTTTCAAGCGAGCTCTAATGGCTATCTCTCACCTAGCCGACGCGCCTTTGATCCTACGAGTGTAGTGAGCTTACCTTGATGCTCGATTGAGTACCCTCCTCTCTCTTGCACTTCGGTAGCTCCACGATCCTAGATGCTAGCTTAAGCATCCTCAAGCCTCCTCCATCTCCAAGCTCCATCCTCCATAGCTGCGCGCGCAAGAGAAGAGAAGAGAAGAGAAGAGAAGAGAAGAGAAGAGAAGAGAAGAAAATGAGAGGAGATGGTGAAGAGCTTCACCCTCTTGATCCCTCACTCCCACACACGCTCACTCCCTCACACTCTCACACTCCCTCTCTCCAAAGCACACACAAGCAAGAAGGAGAGAAGAAGAGAGGAAGAAGAAGACTCCTTTTGCCACACACCAAAGAATGGGCTTCTCATTCACTTTTCAACTTTATATACAAAACCCTAAATCCCTTTTGGGCGGTCATCCCCTTTTCCTCTTTTTTACATGGCCGGCCATAGCCTAGGCCCTTTTCCCCATTGTCCTTCTATCTTCCTAGCTTCCTTTCCACCGCCCATCTACATTTACAAATTGCATGGGTGAGAGCCCGGCGCTCTTTTACAAGATTTCAGGGTGCGCCTTTTTATTTAAAAATGCGCCTTTCCCCTTTTGTATTTGCCTTGGACTTTTAAGGTTGCCCTTGCGCTTTTGGTCTTTTCTCCTATTCTTTCTTCAGTCGGGCTACCTTTTTTCCGCCTTTGCCCTGTGTCTTTTTTATTTCCTTTTGCTTTCTTCGTATTGGGGTTAACAACATGAAGCCTAAATATTTCCTTGACAAACAACATTGCAATATCAAAAGGCTTATAGTTTGTCTTGACTAGAATAAGGAGTGCAACCTTTGTCAGCATGTTTGCATTTACCATGATAGAGTTGTATCCTCCTTGAACTACAAGCAATCCTACTATGAAATCCACACTAATGAATTCCCGCTTCATCTGAGGGATGCCAACAGGTTAAAGTTGCGGTAGCGTTTTAACAACCTTGCAAATATCAAAAGCCTTATAGCTTATCCTGACTAGAATAGGGTGGTGTTAACCCTAGTGCAAGACGGAGAAAAAGAATTAAAAGAAATTTCAAAATGCGGAGCAAAGTGGAAAAAGGTGGCCCGATAGAAGGATAAGAGAAGAAAAGGCCAAAAGCACAAGGACAACCTTAAAAGTTGAAAAAAAAACAAAGGCATATTTTAAAATGTAAAGGCACCTAAAAGAGCGCAGGCTCCCTCCTATGCAAGTTGTAAATAATAGGGGCATGGGTAAAGGCATGATGTAAATAGAAGGGAATATGAAAAGAGAACCTTGGCAAGATGGCCAGTGATGTAAAAAAGGGGATGGGTGCCTAAAGGGATGAGGGCATGTATAAAAGCTAAATAGTGAATAGAGAAGCTCATTCTTTTGGTGTGTGACAAAAGAGGCTCTGCTTCTTCTTCTTCTTCTTGCTTGCTTGCTTGTGCTTGTGCTTGTGCTTGAGAGAGGCAGTGTGAGGGAGCGAGTGTGTGAGGGTGAGGGACCATGGAGAAGCTCTCCATATTCTCCTCTCTTCCTCTCTTCTCTTCTCTTCTCTTGTCTCGTGTGTGCGGCTATGGAGCATGGAGTTTGAAGGCAAAGGATTGAGCTTGCTTGAGCTTGCATCTTAGATCATGGAGCTGCCAGTGTGCTTGAGAGAGGGGGGTACTTGATAATTGGGCATTGAGGTAACCTCACTACACTTGTAGGCTTTAGAGCATATACGCCTATGT
This sequence comes from Lygodium microphyllum, assembly GCF_053477565.2. Lineage (NCBI taxonomy): Eukaryota > Viridiplantae > Streptophyta > Polypodiopsida > Schizaeales > Lygodiaceae > Lygodium > Lygodium microphyllum. Next base: position 10,228,635 of record NC_141140.1, on the reverse strand, counting down.
GAGAGGTAGCCATTAGCATTCGGCTTGAAACACTTGAGTAATAAGCGATCCATGGGTCTTAGTGATTGAGTGAAAGCTCCCACATTTTGGTTCCATTGCTGGGACAAATGGATTTGAACCTTGAGTACTTGCACACTCTGAATCGAGCATTGGAGGGTTTCTCCCAAACTAGTGCTTGAGGTAGATAGGTAGGAAGAAGAAGCATTTGATCTTCGTTTCTTGCAAGTAAGTGTTTTGAATTTTTGAATTTTGGATGAGTTGGTTTGATTAGTATTAGAGTTTGCTTGTGATTTGTAGGAATTTGTAGGCATTTAGGTAGGAAAAATAGGGAAAATGGCTTATCAAGGATTGCAAGTGAAGTCTAATTTGAGTTGTCCACCAATCTCAATCAAAGACTCACCTTTTAGTAGTCCATCAGTAGGTTTTCCAAAATGGCATCGCCCGCCGTCGGCGCTTTCTTGGAGTATCACGGGGTTTTGTCACTTAGGCCCTACCGAGTCTACATTGCAATGGAAGAGTTCTGACCGAACCCACTAGGATTGACTTGAATTTTTGAGTTCCTAAAATTAGATGGGTCTTCTAACTTCCAGCTAGCATCAGTAATTTCCAGTTCCCACTTCCTACAGGATTACTCGAACCGAAGAAGACTTGCCATTGCACTTAGTTTAAAGAGAATGGGAGATAGAAGGGAGTGCGGTACGTCAACCCTCCTGCCCATAAGGTAAAATCCCATTCTGGCCCCCTAAAACAATGCAAGTCAATTCTACCTACTAATGACTAGTTGGTCAATTTATCATCTTCCTATTTCTATTACCAATTTAGAAAAGCTCCCAGCTAACTGGGACCACCCTACCATTGGAGGGTGGGACCCATCAGAGGTCACGCCCACCTACTTTTCTTTGATGGCGGTATCATATTTAGTTTTTTAATTACCTACAACACATTTATTGAAACATAGACAACCATCTTCCTTAATTAGTCCATTAAATCACAGGTTTCTTCACGTAATGTATTTGATAGACACACATACAATTCAAACAACCCTTGAATAAAAAACAAATTCCTTTATTAGATTGGAAGTTTATTACAATTTCCATCTTTTCGATCTTGCGAAAGATATACAGAATTCCATGAGGGTATTATGTCCACCAAGATTCCTCCCTTGTAACTAGTATTAGGATTCTAGGATCCCATCCTGGGTCGTGAAGGGACTCGTCAGATTCTAGGAGTAATGCAAAATTTATGGCTAGAACCCTCCCTTGGCATCCACATGCTGGAGACTATCCATGCAGACAGATCTTTTTGCTACGGAGCCGGTCTAAGCATCTCGAAATAATAATCATGACCTTCTTGGAGTAGGGTCTCGTAGCTAGCCTGGGGGTAGCCTAGCGCGATCTTTTCTTTTATCCTATTTATCAATATTTTTAATCAGAGATTTGGATTCTAGAAAACAAAACAATTTTTTCAAACAATGATAATCACACCATCATGCAGTGTAGTTCACATCTTCACATAGCCAAGGTAGATTCTTAACCCAAGGTAACCTTACATTCTAATGATGATTCTTCTTCCCATAAAGAAGTGTTGAGTACAAATCTTTCAACATTGTTAAGCAAGACATAAATTTCCCATTTAGGGTTAACTTACCTAACATAAGCAAATTTTCTTTAGTTAGTACTTAGAAAAATATTGCAAAAATAATTTAACGGGATGATTTAACACAATATTAGTGAGTTTGGGAATCTCCCAATTCTCATTTTTTGAATACTAAAAAGTGGCACCTAGATAACATGCCCATAAGTTTCTCAAAACCATATGATTTGACCTATCATTAGAAAGTGATTGAAAAATGGAATCTATTGAGCTATAGAGCGCTTGATTTAGAGTTATAGTGTTCAAGTTATCACAAATCTAAAGATTTGACCACATGTCCTAAACTTATGGGAAATTTCCATATTCCCCAATATGGTGTTATTTACAAGATTCTTTAAATAGACTTTCACTTTTTAAGCATTAATCAACTCCTAACCATTGTCATGTTTGGCAATAAATATAGCAAGTTATTTTACTAATCTCGAGTGTGCATAATGCCCTTTACTCATTTCGTACAATAACCTCCTGCAACTATTTCCATCATGATTCTACAAATTATAATCTCGATTAATCTATCTACAAATCATAGGTAGCAGTTAATCGTTTGCGTGTGTATTAATACGCTCTCTAGATGAAATAGACATCTTGTGTAAGTGTAAATGCAAAAGATAACATTTTATGTACTTAATTTGGAAAAAAATAAATTATTTTATGTGGTGATATGAAAATAATAGCTTGTTTCTGAGTTGTGAACAACTTGGATTTGCATGATGTCATTGGAAATTTCATCTTTGCTTGCACTTGCGCTTGCCACACCCAATGTTTCGTTGGTAGTGGCAATTCCGGAAACCTCGAGCCCTTGTATCTCTAGCAATACCCATTCTTTGATCGATTGAGGTGAATTTCATGGTCTTTTCACCTCGTGGCTTTGGAGCCATCGTTCACGAGCGGGTTCGAGAGAAGATGGAATGAATTTGAGATGGGAGAGCATGAGAACAGCTTGCTGAGTTGAAGACCAAGATAAGGGGAGGTTGAGTTAATTCATTTTCTCTCTAACCCCCTCTCTAATTCTCTCTCTTGTAGCCTCTCGGGATCTTCTTCCCTCTCTCTCTCTCTTTCTAATTCTCCCCTCTCTAGCTCCCTCTCACAGCCTCTCGAGCGAGGGGGAATCCTTCTACCTCCCTCTCTTTTCCTTCCTCTTGCTCTATACTCCTGAGAAGGGCCTCTCCCCACTGGCTTGAACCTCTCTCAACTGCTCTCCATGCCTCTTATTTATAGCTAAATTAGAGAAAAATGGTTGTGGCTAAGAAGAAGAGCTCTTTACGGAGGGGATCTTGGCAAAATTAACAATGATAAAAAATCTTCCAGATCACTCCTTCTCCTCGTTTGGAGTGTTATTTGCTGCTTGTAAACTGCGATCACGATGTGTATGATTTTGCTAATCCTTCTTTTTGCATTAAATCTCCAAAACTAGCTGAAAAAGCCATTTGTTTTTTTTACATGACACCCTATTCTAGAAGTTTCCATAGCTTTTTAGGATATTTACAATAAATAATATCTAAAATATAAAAAATATGCTAGTTTTGTCCAAAAATCTAGTATTTTTGGACCATCCATACTATAGACACTGACACTAATGACTAATAAGGCTTATAACTCTCGTTCACGTAGTAACTTCCATGACAAGTGGTTGCAGTCCTTGTCAATCCAGAAAAAATGTCATGTTACAATCCTCGGGTTTTTTTTGCTCGAGATCTTCTCTATTTAATGATTTTAGAGTTCTTTGTCCATTTTGCAAGAAGTCGGTAAGATTTTAAATCAAAGTCGGGATATCACATTTGACAACAAGTATGGATGTTTTATTGAGGAGTTTAGGAATGGAAGGCCTGGTAGACTTATTGCTTGTGGTCAAAAGAAAGGCAAGTTATTTGTTTTGGATGTATGAACTCCCATCATTCGAAGCTCTATGTATGTTGAGACAAGATATGGACAAGATAAAGATGTAGAACTATAGCATAGAAGGATTTGACATGTGAATTTTGAAAGACTTAAACAAATATAGTCTAGACATGTGGTTCATGGGCTTCCATAGTTTGGATGTGTAAATTATGATCATGTATATGAAGCTTGTCAATTTGGGAAGTAGTCTAGGATTCCATTTCCAAAGAGATTGAGATTGAGTAGCTATCCTTTGGAAATGATACATTGTGATATTTGGGATCCATGTCGAAATGTCTCTTTGAGTGGAAAATGTAGGCTCTATATCACTTTCATTGTAGCAAGATGACATGGGTGTACTTTTGCAACACAAAAGTGAAGCATTTGAAAAGTTTTTGGAGTTTAAGGCTATGGTGGAGAAGTAATTTTGAGGTATATCAAATGTTTGAGATTAGTTAATGGTGGAGAATATATATCAAATGAGTTCTCTTACTATTTGAGAGACCATGGGATTAAGAGATAATTTACTTGCAGGTATACACCACAACAAAATGGTGTGGTAGAAAGGAAGAATAATATTATTGTAGTAGTAGCAAGGGCAATGATGAATTAGATGTATAGACCCTTTTCCTATTGGCCTAATGCAATACATACCGCAACCCATATCATGAACAAGACACTTGCAGCTTTCATATATATCCATATGAGAATATCTATGGTAGGACACCTATAGTTGCATACTTTAGGGTGTTTGGTTATGTATATTATATACATATTCCTGATGATTTGAGGAAAAAGATGGGAAAAAAAGCTCTTAAATCATTTTTCTTGGGTATCTAGATGAGAAAAGGGGCTACAAATGTTATAATCCTATCACTAAAGAGGTTCACATAAGCAGGGATGTGAGATTCAGTGAGTATGAGTCTGAAAAGCTGTAGTTGATATGGATTTCTATGAGAGTAATGATGTTGATGGCTATGTAAAGAAAATTTTTGCAAATAATGGTCAAATAAATCAACATGTTGAGGATATATTGGGACCTCAAGACCATGAGGAAAGTAGTGGTAGCTATAGTCCATGGAGTGGTAGGTTGAGGAGTGCATAAAAGAGAGCAGAAATTGCTCAAGGGAAAAAGGCATATGGGTGAAAGTTCTAAGGATGAGTCTATGGATGATGAGTTTGGCATACCACAAGTAAGAACTCTAGGGGTAAAGGATGCAAGAAAGCATGTTTCACCACATGCAAGAACGGTTGAGAAACCATCTAGTGCACCCTTGGGGGGGTCATCTTGTAGAAGCCCTTTACATAATGTGCATTCAAAGGATTCTTAAAAAAACCCTTTTAAAAATTTTTGTACCATTTTACATACCCCTTCTATGAATTTCAAAGGCAATAGTTATATCCCTTTTAGCCTTGCAAAGTGATCCTTGCTGATTCACAAGGAATAATGCTTTACCCCCAGATAGTCCAGTCTTGTAAATCTAAAATTCAAAAACAAGGTGCGATTTTATGGTCCCCTTTGTACAATTCAAATTAAAACATGATGCTACCATACTTTGGCCATGGAATTTTCACTATGATCCAATATGGATATCTAGACATGATGTCAATATTATGAACATTTCATAGTAGCACTATAACATAGAGTTATGTGAAAAAAGCTCCAAGATCCACATGTCCAAAGTATGCCATGTACCATGTGTGAGGTTCTTTGGGTTCCATACATGTACAACAACCTCTTGTACTCATTCTACCTTTTTTATTCAACATTCAATGTTCATCACTCTCAACATTATTCACTCTCTTCTCTCCATGTTCAATATTTATGATTAGTATATGCATATACTTCTACATCACTACATTGTGACATGGTATTAGAGTAGGTTTGGGCTAGTCAAGCATAGATAGATTTGAAGGAGGAGGATTTGTGTGATGCAAAGGTTGTGTTTTCAATGCATGGGTATAAGTGGAACAGATGCACATCAACACATGGCAGAGCAAGCAAAAATGCATGCAAAAGGAGGCCTCTTTGATGTTTATTTAAGTGACAATAGTTGTCAAAGTGTGAAAAAAACTAGATTTTAAGCCTTTCAAAGAATATTTGAATTTTTATCATCTCCTACAATAAAGTTCTTCAGTAAACAAGCAAAGAAAGTCTAAGCTACCTATTGTTTTAGAGCCAAACACAAGAGTTACCTAATGCATACAACAAAGTGTTAGCAGAATAGACATCTAATGTGTGAGTTTGTGCACTACAATGGGAATTTATGTATTTTATTGCCAAAGTGAAAGGTTGGCCACCCATTTTACGGTGCCAATATTTTACTAGCTAACCTATATGGTTGGATTGGCTAACTTGTTCATGTCTAGAGCCTATTTAAAGGTAGGCAAACTTTGTCCTCATTCACCTCAATCATCACTATACTTACAAGTGTTCAAGAGAAAAAGGCAGTGCCCTCTAATGTGGTGACTTATGTTTGGAGTCTTATATTATCTCATGCCTTGGTATATGGATTCCATTTTCCAATCATTCTCTTCTTAAGTTCTTTGTTCTTTGCAATGTTTCCCTTGTTGTCTTTGACATGCAGTCCCTTATCATAGATTCTCACACTTCCATCAATACTCCCACTTTTGACATGGTAACATGATGTCCATGTCAAGTCTTACAATGTTGTTTTCTACTCTTACAAGTTTGTGTTTATCCTCTTGTATTGATTTGACTTACTCCAAACTACTATACAATGCATTCAAGCTCTTAAATGCATCTCTAAAGAGGTACTTATGATTGGTTACTTCATTCAAGACATTTTTAAAAGTGTAAAAAAAGTTACAAATGTTGTACGAGGCTCTCTCAACCATGCAACATGTGACCCTCAATGGTCATCTATAGACTATTAGGTTCAAGTCAATTGATATGATTCAATCTTTTCTCCTTTAGGTCACATAGATACATGATCAATTTCAACACATGCATTCCATCCTTCCAAAGCACATCTTGTGTGGACACTGAACATGAGGTGTCTCTATGGTTAGAGGGAAGGCTTCCATCTCAATATGGTGGCCATCAGGAGGCTTATCTGACCTTAGAGAGGGGTGATATGAAGAAGAAGACACACAATATTAATACTATGGTAAGAAGGGGCATCTCCAAAAGGAAGGATGAAAAGATCTAGTAACATTGTAGAAGGAGCAAGAGAAGAAGAGAAGAAGAAGAAGAAAGACCTCCTTTGATGAGTTGTCATCATTTTTTGATTTAGATCCTAATTCAAGTCTTCTAACTAGGGCAATAACCAAGGCTTTGAAGGACTCCTCTTTTTGAGAGAAGGAAAATCTAGTTGGAGAGAGAGAAAGAGAGGGTATGCAACACTTGAGGAATGCCCAAAACTAGTAGGGAAACAATTGTATGTTGAGAACCTAGTAGTAGGACGGCTGTGAATTAAGTATCCTAGTAGTGTAGGGGCTATGGAAAATAGGCTCGCACTTATACAAGGCTCCATAAATACTTGATGTCCTCTGAAAGGGATATGGGCAACAATGGGTGATGAAAAATCCAGCTAGAATGAAGTGTGGATGCACTCACATGGAATCCTATTTATAAAGGACTACGGGTGTACTTGAGCTACAACAAAAAATAAGACATCTAATAATAATAAATAGCACTAATATGATTTTAGGGTTGGTTGAAGAAGACTTAATGACGAGTTAATGGAAACCCTAAAAGTAATAGCTGAACAATAACTCCATGGTCGCAACAGCTTTTTGTGCCTTTGTAAGGCACCTAGATCTTCAAAAAAGGCCAACCATACAAGCAAAGTGAACCAAATTAGGTTTTATGTTGTGGTCTTTATTACCTTGAAATACTTCACCCAATGGGACTATGCTAGCATGGAGCCACATGCAACAAACACACGGGTATGTAATAGAATCTGGCTTGACTTCCTATTGTGGCATGTTCTCAAAGCATCTTGTAAACATACACTCTCATGCAATTGTATCTCTGCAAATCAAAGTAAGCTTCAAAATTTTCGAAGCTTCTTTGTACACAACGCATTTGTGAATATGTCAACTATCTGATCTTGTGTGTTGACATATACCAAGTCAATATCTCCCCTAAGTACCTTCTCTCTCACAAAGTGGTAATGCATCTCAATGTGTTTTGTCTTAGCATGGAACACTAGGTTCCTAGCTAACTATATGTTACTTATGTTGTCATAGTGAATGACAACTAGACCATCTCGCTACACATCCAAATCACCCAATAACTGTTGTAGCCATACCACCTCACATGTTACCATAGTAGCAGCTTTGTACTTAGCCTCTGTAGTACTGGATAAAGCATATGAATATTGCTTTTTGCTGCTCCACGTAACTACTACACTACCAAGGGAAAACATGAATCTATTGGTACATCTTTTATCATATATGCTACCATCCCAATCTACATCTGTGTATCCAAATACCTGTGTATCCTTATCTATCTCATAAAAAATTCCATAATGCAAAGTGGACTTCACATACCTCTATAGTAAAGTAAAATGAGTCATTTTAAAGCCTTCTAACTTGTAAAGAAATGGTGTTTCTTAATGTCCTTTGAATGCATGTAATATAGATGATATAGATGATTTCTTACAGGTCCCTTGAGGATAAGTATGAGAGAGTATAGTACATACCCTTTTTTGAATGGTCATAATCATCTTCTTAGGTACACCATTTAAGAAAAATTCTTGAAATCTATCGACTCTCTCTTAATACCATGGCTTGTACAAAAGTATGCTAAGGCATAAGAGGTGTATTCACCATCATTATTAGTCCTTAAGTACTTAAACTTTTTGCTTGATTGATTCTCTGTAAATGCCAAGAACTTTTGAAATGCATCTAGTATATTATTCTTGTTACAAAGAGAGTAAGACCAAACCTTCCTAGTGGCATCATCTATGAAAGTAACAAAATACAAAGTTCCTCACAATGAAACCATGGGCATTGGTCCACAAAAATCACAATGAATCAAAGCAAGACATTTTAATCTCATATTTCCACTACTTCTCTATTACCACATTTTAGTTTGCTTTCCAAAGAGACAATGTTATAGTTCAAATGGCACAAATATTTCATTCTAGTGACCTAAAATGTGTCCAAAACAATGATGCCATAAAGAAACAAATGTCTATTTAGTGTGATAACTACAACATGGAGTACCACTTTATGTCACTCTACATAGAGAGTGGTTCAGCACCATATGGTGTTAGACAAAGCAAATGTGTCTATCACAATTGCAATATAGCACACTTAGTATTGGGGACATAAATTGTCATTATCAAATGGATCTTTTTTTGTCTTATGAAATGCATGTTCAAACCTGACTAAAGGTGTGATTAGTACATGATAGCTTGATCATTATGGTAATGAGATGATCTTTGGTGATTGTCTCTATGAAAGATTCCCAAGGATTCTCCTATTATAGCCAATAATCCCATACCCTTTACTTTTTATCATTTTTATGTTTCCCAAAAGCCTATTCTATGTCATGCCATTGTCCATGGCAACTAGAAATGTATTAGCAAAAGAGGATACATACAAAACATCACCATCATCAAAGCTACATGTTAGCATGCAATAAAAATCCCAATCAGGGTTTAGGTTCTACATGGGATTTTTGGAATAAAAAAGAACAAACAAAAAAACATCATGATTGGGATTTTTCTTTCATGCTAGCTTTCTTTCTATGATTTTTTATATGTCATTTTAGGTGCTGCATGGGACCTTTTTACTATCTCTACTCTGTTCAATGACCAATGTCTTCTTCTAGCTTTGTGACTCGTATGCCCAAGCTGTGCTCCACCACTCGATGACCAACATCATCTTCCATCTTGTGAGGACTCTTTTGCCTAGGCATCTCTTGTGTCAACTAAAGGCATCAAGCTTCAGGCTTTCAAAGTTCCATTTGTAGCTGTTATATATGAGGACACCGGCACGTAAATGTACCCAAGGGCGAGCCCTAGAGACACTACTAAGAAACGGCCCAAGAAAAAGGAGTCCAAAACACCCACACCAGCAACAACACTTAGAACGAGGCTCGCAGCACCCAGGAGTGACATAGCAGCACGAATTATGGAGTATCCACACAAGACATGGGTCGACCATTTGAGAGGATAGACTATCTCTTTGGTGAGACAATGAGAAAACCCTCATTTGTACATGAGAATAGATTAGAAAAATGAAGAAGAGGGGTAAGCATTTGCGTAATCAGATATAGGTATCTATAGGATGAATTTTTAGGGCTTTGCAGTAACTAATTAAGTACTTGTGCATTAAAGGGAAAAACAAAATGAATGAGTATCCTGTACTTAGCAATTTTTCTATACAGCAGAGGAACTATATGAGGAATATGGCCTTAGCCTTGAGGGAAAGGTCGCTCGAGACTTGACAGATGCAGATCTTTCTGATGATCAATGGCTCACATTGTTCAAGCTACAACATTAAAAGAATGCCAAGATATATCTAAACCATCTACAACCTAGATTTTTTAAGGAATGCAAACTACTTTTCCACAAGATGTACTACGTCCCCCATCATGTGGGGAGATTATGGCAAATTTTGCCATGTGCTATGTATTTGAGAGATGTAGTGATGCAAAAAAAGACCCATCAACACATAAGATTGTATGGCAAAGTTTATGGCAAATATGCTAAACATGTGCAAAAACAGGCTTGGAGTGCTAGAAAAGAAGTTGGACAATTGGCGGAGGGCAAACGATATATTTCAGGGTGGCGTACATGGGTGGAATAAAAAGATTGATTGCACATAGGGTGCAAGCAACATATGCACTGAAGAGGTTAATGTTGTGAAGATTGGACCTTTTGAAGCAAATTACATTTTTTATTTGTAGAGCATTGCCGACATGATTCCATCAAATTAAATGTAAAATATGAATAGGTTGCATAAGCAAAGGAAAACTCTCCAGTGAAAGAAGGAGAGCTTGGTGAGGGTTGAGGGTTCCAATGCCATGACTAAGAGAATTAAGGATGATACTATTATGTTTGAGAAACACCTCACTTAGCTACACCAACAAGGTTTACCTAATGATGAAGAGCTAAAAGAAGTTCAGGCTGATTTGAATGTGTCAAAGTGGCTATTGACTTGGAATCACCAAGGATTTGCAACTTCTTTCCCAAGAGGTGGAAGCTCTACATGTATTTTTGCCTTACCTTTTATCATCTTCTTTTCCTTTGGTAGCTATTATAGTCAGTTAGCCTTGTGTTATTTTTATTTAGGTACATTTTGACAAAATTTGGACCTTTTTTATACAATTTGATGCTTTTGCACAAAAAATGAACATAATTTTGATACCGTTTTGTACATTTTGGTAAATTTTTTAATGAAAATTTTTGTCTATTGTGATACCTTTTGAGACCTTTGGATACTTTTGTACATTTTGGTACAATATTATACATTTTGTAATTAACCACTTTATACATTTTGGAACATTGTGAAAATTTTTGGACATTATGGTATATTTGTCATGGACCTTTTAGAAATTTTTGTACTTTCTAATATATCTTTGTACCATGATCTTATGTGTGTTTGTACTTTGTGTGGAGGATCTTTGGGAATTTATCTGTCCTAATGCCGTATAAATTGGATGTTTTTAGAATTATATTACATTTCAATTACTATTTGGCACTTTAAACACTTTTTTATACCATTTGTGGCATTTTTGTAGTGTTTGGTATATTGTTGTGTATGTTAGTATGAATATCATTTTGGTACATTTTGCTACATTATCTCTTGGTACATTTTGATACATCTTATCTTGGTACATTTGGAAACATTTCAGTACATTATATCTTGATCTCTCTTGGTACATTTTGGGAAATTTTATCTTTCTATCTATATTTTTGTAGCAAATCTTTGAGATGTTATACTGCTTTGTACCTTTTATAATGTTTGGGATCCATTTGTACCAGTTTTGTGTTAGAGATATTTTGGTACATTTTATAATGTTTTGATACATTTTAACTTGGACTGCAAGATCAGGCTCGGAATCAATGCGCTTGATTCCTCCTATACCTGCAACTCTCTCTCTCTCTCTCTCTCTCTCTCTCTCTCTCTCTCTCTCTCTCTCTCTCTCTCTCTCTCTCTCTCTCTCTCTCTCTCTCTCTCGCGTACCAGAGCTACATATGCACATACAAATACACGACACTTATCACACTCACAGCACCGTATTTTCAGTTTCCAGTTTTTAGCTTTTCATTCAACACTTTTATTTTGGATAGCTAGACCTCATCAGTTGTATCACAGTTTGTCTCATAGGCCAGTTTTGGTCTTTAGAAGACGTTAATATAACTTTCTTTCTTTCTTTCTTTCTCTCTCTCTCTCTCTCTCTCTCTCTCTCAAGCTCTCTCAGAATGCAATAGTTGCAAATGAGCTCTAATTCCTTGGCCTCTTGGGTTATCAACCCTTCCCCGGCTAAGGTCAACCTTTCTTGTCATTCTCTTAGTGATGTAAATCCTTCCAGCACTCTTTTTCCCTGATTTGTGCCCTATTTGGGCCTATTTCACAGCAGCAAAACCCTATTCTTTCCCTACAAATTATTGGTCCTAACCTACTCTAAATGCAACAAAAATTGAAAACAGAAAACTGTAATGCTCCCTCCTACTCGCCTAATCATCAACAACACAAAATACTTACTTATATTGGTTGGTAATTTTTGTATAATTTGGGACCCACCTATACTTTTCTATAGTGTTTGATAGTATATGATACCTTTTTCTAGCTCATATCCATTTAAAAATCCTTGCTACATTTTTTTACCAAGCTATATTCTCTATGTTTTAAGTTTTTAAGCTTCATCTTTGAAAATATAGAGTGTTGTGTTTTGGTGTGAATTTAATATGTGTTTTTGGTAGTCTTACCATAGCTAAAATACATCTTTTAATGTAGTAGTAAAATTTTGTAGGATCATCACATGCATATGTATCTTGAGTACCAAGTTTGGGTTCTTTTTAGTACTAATCTCAAACTTTGTTATCTTTTTGTTGGCATTACTTGATTGATTCAATGTTAGTTTTGGCATTGTTGCTTGTTTATTACTATTTACAGTCCTATAGGGCAGTACATAACTATCATTTACTAGCATGACAATTTCTTTTTTTTTTCCTATAGATGGGATGTGATTTGCTTAAGGCCGAGTGTCAAGATTCCTAGGTCTAGAGTGACTTTGTTAAAATACTTCTTGCAAAACTTAAAAGAGGCAAAAGATTCACACTATTTTCCAGACTCCACATTGTGGATGAAGAAAACACAATCCATGTTTTAGAGTCTTGTGTTGCTTGTGGGGAGTACTTAGACTCTACCTATCTAGTTGGTTCTTTCATACTAGCTTGCAGGGACAAAGATCACCCCCTCTATTTCATTGCAACCATCACAAATGACACTTATATGAAAGTTGGATGCAATCAGTGAATCCTCGAAGTGGCCAAGAGTTGGGCTTATAGCAGGGGATTCCTTCAGAAGAGTAAGTAATTGTCCACTTCCTTTTTATGTTGCCTCCCTTATTTCTCTTTTCTTTATTTGTAATAATAGGTCATCTTGTTGAACTTTGTAGTTTATGAGGCAAATATGGAGTATGCAAAAAACCATGCTATAGATAAGGACTTGAAGCATAGACATGACTATGACAAGGACATGGAAGAGTTGCAAGGGATCCCACAAAAACTTGGGTGACACAAAAATGGACAACACCATTACTACAGAAGAAATTCAAGATGTGCTAGATGATATGCAAAATGATATTTCAAAGGGACAAAAGGGCTCTACTATGCGACTTAATGAAGATATGCATCAACCCCGTAGTAGTGACTCCCACTCCCAAGTAGTTTTTGATGTGCATGAGGAGGTGCCAGGTATAAATGACCCCCAATCACTAAGTCTTGTGATGAGATGATTGCCTATGTATATGCAGAAAGGAAATAGGGTACACATGATGAGAAGCTAGACTCTAGGGTGGATGGAGTTAAGGACCACAAGGGAGAACCTATTAATTGTGATGTGTGCTTGGAGAGAGAGAGGGAGCCCACTAAGTGTATTGTCTGTGAAGTGTAGAAGGGGGACTTGGAGAGAGAGAGGAGGACCCCATTGAGCCTATTGTCTATAAGAAGAGCAAAAGGGGGAGTTGGAGGGAGAGAAGGACCCCACTGAAGTTTGTGTCATAGAAGAGCAGAAGGGGGAGTCAGAGGGAGAGTAGGAGCAACTTGTAGGACCTACAAAAACGTAGCAAGAACCAAGTGAAAATGATGTTCCTCTAGCATAGCTTTTTCATGTAAAAGAGACAAAGCACTCTCATGTGCATATGCCTAAAATTCATGCGTGCAAGACATAATGTATCTACAAGCATCGTGTGGCTTTGTAACTTAGCCTTTTGTTATAAGTCTTCTATGACACTTGATTTATGGTGTCTTTTGGATTCAACTATTTGTTTTGTTTGTTACATATATCTCATTTGTTAATTTCTTTTGTAGCCACGAGACCTTGGTAACTCAATGAGCATAATGTTGTAGAAAGTAAGCTTCCAAATGATCATCCTACAAGAAAAGGTAAATTGATAATTGTGGATGCCAATGAGATGCTCTTGAAGGATTCAAAAGATCCCTACAAATAGGACTGGCTAAATGGGTTAAAACTAATTTAGGTTAATATGAAATGTTACTATATGGTGAGGGAAAAAGCCAAAGAGTTTCCACTAGAACGAAGGTCATGACATGGAGTTGCTATAGGAGGCAAAAAATAATACAAATTTTGTCTACAATATTCTTCCCGTTCACTTTGAAAAACCCAAATGTTGTAGGCTGTCAGTATTCACCTGATCTATAGTCTTATTAATTAAGTCTTATGTTACCATCTCTATATGAATAGATATATTTTTCCAGGAAGAGTGCGAAGTATGGCATGAGATTTTTCACGGCTCCCCTTGGTGGCTAATTACTTTATCTAGATGGAAGGCTATTCATATCGGTTTGAACCCCCAAATGTATGAATTGTCCCAGTTGACATGTGAAATGTCGTGCACTTTGTAATTCAACCCCACCGACTAGAACTTGTATGATGGCCTTGCAATTCACAATCACTTCTACCTAACAAAGTATGTACTGATTTATCATATCAAATTATCAATATATCACAATCTTTTTTGGGCACTTCTTGGTACTTACAACCTTCTCTAATCTACAATTTTTGACATGTTATGTTGTTTTGTTTGATGTCTACTATGAATTACTATTCATTAGGGTCTAATTGTAAGGTTGTAGGTGGTACTATGTGGTAATCTTAGGGCCTTTAAAAGTGTCAAGGGTGATTATAGTACATGTGTTGTTGATATTGACAACAAAATCTTGATACTTTGAAGTATCAAAATTTTTACTATTTAAAATTAGCATTGTATTAAAGTGATTAGAACAAAATAGCTTAAGCATTTGATGAGCTATTCAAATTCAAAAGATTTTAAGCATTTTTGTAGGTGGTACTATGTGGTCATCTTAGGGCCTTTAAAAATGCCAATGGTGATTATAATACCTGTGTTGTTGATATTGACAACAAAATCTTGATACTTTGAAGTATCAAACTTTTGTACTATTTAAAGTTTGCATTGTACTAAAGTGAGGAGAACAAAAGAGTTGAAGCATTTGGTGAGCTATTCAAATTCAAGTTTGGTACTCTATTTAAGTACCTAGAATAACAAACTTCAAGCTTTGGTACTAGATATACTAAATTTGTCATGTTGTAAACAAGCTAAAACAAATGACTTGAAAATTTTGGTTCTTGTACTAGGAAATGAATTGAAGTGGCAAGATTGATACAATTTAAACATTTGGTACCATGCAAATTCAATTTTGGTATTGTATTAAAGTACCAACACCAAAATAATTCAATCATTTGATATAGTAAAGGCCAAATTAGACCATGTAATAAAGAACCAACAAAGGCCATTAAACTTCTTGTACTATAGAGTCCCAAATTTGGTAGGATAGTACCAAATTTGGTACTCTAGAGATCCAAAAGTAGTACTTTTAGATAGTGGTGGGTATTATCCATAGTACAAATTTGGCAATATTAGACAATAAGTATGTGTTTAATTGCAAATTTGGCATTCTAAGACCTTAATGACTACTATGAGAACATAAGAAGATCAAGAGAGGGACACAAAACAATCCTCTTTAATCAAAAGATCTACATGGTTGGATTTCTAGTGTTGGAAGAAGATGTCACATATATTTTTTGGTACTTTTTGCCACACTGTTTGGTGCTATCTGTTGTAGGATTTTTTGCACCCTAATCATCATCATAATCATATGGCCTTACAAGGTGTGAATAGATCATAATTGGAGATATGTGGTTTGGAAGGTTGTATGTGTCAATCCCGCCTTCAACTTGGCCATAGTATGAGTCTTCAACTACTTTGCCCCATCTGACAATTTTGTTGTACCATGCATCCTTCTATACCTTCATTTTCTAATACATAGTTTTGGTGCATTTGATTAGATAGAAATCCTCTTCCTTTGTTGTATTGACTAAAAAATTGTCTTCAATGGACAACAACTCACACGAATGATCATGGTTCCCTTCATAAATGGGTAGTTTCAAGTCATTTTGCACAAACAAAATGATGCCAGGAGGCATATTCCACGGTGGATTTCGTGAGGTTTTACGGTGGATTCCGTAAACTTAGATGACCGGGGCTCATACGCAAAGAGGATTCTTTGTGCGAGAAGTTGATGGGGACGCCTGTCCTTTTCGGGCGTTTCATTAATTTAGTGTGTACATGGGTGATTCCATAGCGGGTGATTCCGCAAAATGCATATTAAATTAATAAACGTTTATGAGTTTAGAGTGCGCACTCGTAATAAATTAAGGTTAGGATTTATTTCTAACCAGTTGATTTATTTATGTAGCTGAAGACTGCTAGGTATTCACTTTTGTCGGTTTAATTGTGTTATTTTACTAACGATTGTGAATGCTTCAGTTGATGTGTAGAGATAGCAGCAGTGCGGAGGAAAGCATTGGAGTCTAGCGGGTTTCCGATCTTTGGACTATATTTTGATAGGCGCCACGCCTATATTTTGATTATGTCTATAGAGACATCGATTATTTATTATTATTTTGTATGCGCTTATGCGCCTGGATATGTTATTTTTATTTGGACATTGAGATTGGGCGTGCCAGACTCTTTGGGCACCGTCCATTAGCTTTATTTTCCTATTTTTGGTAGAAAGCAAACTCAAAAGCTAAAAGCTTGTCATATTTTTGTAATTGGGCTATTTTTGAGCAAAAAGATTGGAAATATATATTAAATACATGCTTTGTGAAGCGCTCACACAAGGCATGGGGGAGATTCAACCCAATTTGTCTCTTGTCTCATGTCGTGCTTGTTTTTACATTGGTTTTTGTGCTAAAAAGTAGAGTGCTTTGTTCTTGGGGACCTTTGGGAATTCACTACGTGAGCTACCTGCATCCGATCTGCGCACCACAAAACCAAAACTATCAATGGCTCCAACATCATCGTTCTCATCATTGTTGCTACAAGCATCCTCTAATTTTGGGATAGGCTGGATGACAATATATTTCAATTCTTCGACATGGTATAGGTTATTGCATCTTCTCCATTGTCCACAAATACATGGATCACCAAAATATGAGTGTGTTCGATAATGTGAAACACATGGATCATACTTTCAATATCAATCAATGAAATGAAATGAATGTGAGCCTCCAACACACTCACAATCCCATTTCTCACATCTTGTTGCACATCATCCTTGGAAACTAGCCCAAAAAACTCTCTATGTAGTGCATCTATGCGCCTTATCTCTAGGCTGAAATGTCTTATTTAAATAGTTGACTACATTGGCTGCACACTTCATAGGCTAGCCATTTGGTTTTTACTCCTCATGAGTGAGGGTTCTTGTTATGACTACGCTAGCTCCATCTCGTTTTTTGTGTCGACCTCTTAACTCCACATATACCACAATCCCTAAATAAGCATTTTTTGCATGGTATTCTAAATCATGAGACTTTGGACACATAAGGGGGAAGTTACTATATGTATATCCTCTACATCACGTGCATTCAAGGACTATTTATAAATATCCTTATTTGTGAATTTTTCTTGAGTAAAACATAACCCTTTTTCAAAATTATAAGATTCTTGTAGTGCTAAATTCCCAGATATTGGTGATGTTGTGATATATTGATTAGTTCGCCGTACATTGAACTAGATCATGATAAAACATGTGTATGTAGGATCCTTTCCATGTCTCCCAAACTTCTTTTGTCTCATTAGATTAAATGCCTCCTTAAAATGTATTATTTAAACATGATATACACAACAACACATGTCACTCCTATAATTTTTGGACAAAGTAAGGCTTTAATGCCTCAAAGCATCTAAGAGATATTTGCACTTTGGATGGCCCTTTTGAATTTTTGGTACAACTCAATCTGTGACATTAAGCAATCAAACTCATGAATTTAGTCTTTCATTTAAAATAATCATTGGTACTATGCTAGAACATCTTAGTACCCTTATGGTACTATTCAGTATAGATTTGGGAATCCACAGTATCAATTTGGTACTTTATAGTACCAATTTGAGACTTTATATTAAAATTTTGGTATTGTGCAAGGAAATATGACAAAGTACTAGGATTGTTTGATAACCCCTTTTGATTCTATACAAAGTTGATTTGGTATAATATAAAATCAATTTTGTCTTTTGTAGAAACGTTTTTGGTACCAGGGTAGTTGATACACATTTTGGTTTTACACAGACCCAATTTGGTACTATATAGAATCAATTTGATACTTAACAAAAAGAAATTTTGGTACTATGCTACGAAATATAAGAGTACTTCAATCATTTAGCACTAAAAAGTACCAATTTTTAACTTCACAAAGGTACTTGGTACTATTATAGGAAATGTAAGAGTATTGGAGCCCTTTGATACCCCCATTTCTATGTGCTGTATCAATTTGAATCTTTATAGTAGCCTTTTGGTATTATTCTTGTACTGGAGTACTAGATATTTTTTATAATGTGCAGTAGTAATTTGGTACTTCATAGAAGTATTTGGTATTTTATAGTACTCTTTTGGCACTATACCAGGGAATGTACTAGAATACTACATCCATTTGGTACTATACATTTTCACTTTGGTACTTCATAGAAGCATTTGGTACTTCAAGGTGCCCTTTTGGTACTATACAAGGAATGTACTAGAGTATCATATCCATTTGGTACTGTGCATCACAAATTTGAAACTTTATAGGAAGACTTTTGGTATTGTACTATTAGATACTAGTGGAGCCATTTTATCATTCCACTTTGCCAAAGTACAATATCATGATCATACTACAAAGTACCAAATCGGTACGACACTAGCAATGTGCTAGTATAGGCACAATGACATGTAGTACATGTAGACTGACACAAAACAGAGGAATAAAAGATAATAGAAATGGTTTGAATTAACATGCGAGTCATCAAGAAGATGCACAAGATGCTTCACAATGCTTTTTGTCCAATCTGCTTTTGATATATATCCTTTTTGTCGAGTGAAACTCGAGTCTCCGTGCTCCAGAAGGCATACACTAGATCTCTTACTTCAACTGGGATGATGTTGCATCGAGGCAATTGTCTTTGACAGGCACTCAATGGAAAAAATTCCTCATAATCGTTAATCTCAAGACAAGAATTGGTTGTAGCAATGTTTCTTCGATGAACACCCAAAATTCCTACTATTATTGTATGGTTCATTTATGTAGTGCCATGGTATTATTCAGCATCGTTGTCAAAGATTATCCCTTTAAGAAGAGCTCATGTGTGGAGTGGGGCATCTTGAGCTGAGCATGTTACAGATGTTGGATATAAGAGTGCTCTTAACATTACTCATTGATGATTATAGGCCTTGAAGTTAGATGAAGTAAGAGTTGTTTGAATAACTCTCTATAGGCACTTGTTGTAAGCCCTAGTGTTTGCTTCCACCAAAACTTTGCCATAGCTGAGCATATCTACTTTCTTTGCTTTGCTTCATCAATTGACGATGGATCTTTCAATCTGTTGCTTGCTTTTTCTTTCTATCTCTATTTTCTTTTCTTAGTAGCCTAGTACTCACACATAGAAGCCATCTTACTACTGAGATAATGTTTCATCCCATGGATATTTGAATTTCTCTCCATAGTCCGATCTATGGATTCAATGCCTTCTTGGAAAATATCAATGGGGGAATTACCTTCCATATTCTCACTTCGCCAATTTGTGTCGAATGGAGAGCTGCCATGTAGATTGTCCATGTTGAATTAATCTATGCAATGAAGAGAAGGTAAGAGCTACCAAATAGGAAATGGAACGTAAAGAAATGTGTGTGTGTGTGTGAAAATTTGCTCTATCAATATTGACTATGGAAGGGCATGCACACACACACACACATACACATATGTATGTATGTATGTATGTATGTATGTATGTAGTGTAAAGAATTGAATTAGGGACATATAAAAGGGCAAAGGACACATGTACATGTAACCAATTTTTACACAATAATACAACTTTGTCCTTCCTCTCTCTCTAGCTTCTCCTGTCCTTTTATAGCTTCCAGCCATCTCTCTTCTCTTTCATGTCTTTCTCTCTCCATTTCTAGTCTTTGTCTCTCCTCATCACTCTCTTTCTCTCTCTTCTACAGTCTTCTCTCTCCTCTTTCTCTCTCCCCAGTAATCTCCTTGACAATTGGTATCAGAGCTTCTTAGGTTCTTGATCTAGTTAGTCATGTTTCATTTAGTTCCTCATTTTCAGTCTCACAAATCCAAGAATTTCAAGTACACATGTACAGACATGGTAGGCAGCATTGGAGTGACTAGTGGACATTTCAAAGAAGAAGACAAGTAGCATTGAATACTTTTCAGATCTGGAGACATTTCCAAGAAAAGGACAGGCAACATTGAAGACTGAAGAGGAGATAAACCAATGATCTTTGTATTCAGGGTGGGGAATACTAGGCTCACAGGTATGGGAAGTAAACCTTGGTCTGGAAAGGTCTGCATCCATGGAATCTGGTAAGGCAACAATGACCTTCAATTGAAATAATTTCCCTTCACAGTCATTGAAGGTTCATATGGCGTCCCTCTCATCCATTTACGATACCTTGGTGAAACCAGAACCCCCACACAAATTCTTGGCATGATCTTGGGCAATCTCAAGAGCATTGCCAAAAAGAACCTTCAGACTAATGTGGCTGATTGTGTGATCGGAATACCAGTATTCTTCACTGAGATTTAGAGGAGGGCCTTCTTGGATGCCGCAGCTATTATAGGCCTCCGCCCGTTGCGATTGATGCATGAGACCACCTTAACTGCACTTGCTTACGGAATCTATTTCATCTGCCTTTCAAAAGCATCAATCTCTTGCCAGTGCCTTTGCCCCAGCTTGGATGCACACTGAGGCTTCTCCATCTCCATCTCCATTCTCTTTTTCTTCTCCTTCTTCTTTTGGCCTATAAATCAAGTTGTTCATTCTCCAAATCTGCAAAGTGCCACCTCCACCTGTTTGTTCACAATCTGCAAACATGCAAACAATTGTCCATGGATCAAGCGCATTCCATTGGAAATCCACAACATTGTCCTTGTGACCAGCACTGCAAGAGGACCACTTGAGCGTTTGGAGGGTTTTCTTTCCTCATTTTTCTTAGATACATTCTCAAAGTCCCACAAGTTTACAAATCCATCTTTTGCAACACTACCGAACACTGACTTCCATTCAGGGCACCGGTGTACACACAACATAGCTGAGGAGTGACCCTGAAACCTATGCATAGGAATCCCTTGGCCACTTGCAGATAGATTTTGGCGATCAAACATTTTAATGGAGTTATTAGCTGAGCCTGTCAATGTAGAAGATTGTCATCAAGTGAACTCCAATCGACACAATGAAGGTTTGCTTCATGTGCTTTTTGGACCTTTACAGCTAGATCATTTCCAGAATGAGCATCCCACAATATCAAATGCTGCGGGTGTTGGTGATCACCCTACAACCACATTTTCAAACTTTTCTTTAAATAAGAAGGCTTCATCCAAACCCTTGTCCAGCAGTCACACAATGCAGGAAGGAGAGAGTGGCTTTTCAAAGGGTAATGGAGCCTTAGAAGACAATCCCGTCCCTACCAAGCCAAGCAAGTCCACAAAAATCTGTCCATTAGTTCATGTGAAAGATGGAAGCTTCCCTGAATCAAACTCCCGAGATGATGCCGGTGATTCGTAGGGGTGCTTTATGCCAGCAGATCTTCCTTCTTCTCATTACATTAAAAAATGACAGTCAAACAGATGTACATGTGTTAGCATCTCAGAGTTTAAATGGCAGGAGAAAGCTTGTAGAGGTCATGAAGAAGAGAGGTAGAAATACTAATCGTAGGAGTGGAATGCTAAGGGTCAGAGATTTAGTTGAGAAGCTAACAATAGCTGCCAGCTCACATCACTCTGAAAGGGTTACAGGCACAGATGTTGCCCTAGATCCTCAATCTGATGAGGCCTAGGATACTGATATGCCTGAAGGCTGTAGAGAAGGTGACACTGAACTGTCTAATACCCAAGATAGCAGCCATTCATTAGAGGCACTGCTGGCAAAGCCTTCATGCCATTGACCTCATAGTGTGCCTCATCATCTAATGCTTCATGAGGTTTGGGCTTTGGACTCTTAGGTCTTCTACCACCTCATGAGGCTTCCAAACAAATACTCAAGAAATCTTCCATTGTTCCCAATAACTCTTCAGATATTCTGTCAACAACCAGGTATTCTGCTGATCTACAAACACCCAAGGTCTTGCAAAAGCTGTAAAAGTCAATAAGCTCCTCTATTTGCTTGGCTGCCCTATTGTAGACGTCAAAAACCTTACCACAATCCCGCTGGTCCATGTCAAAGAACACATCAAGCAAGATGGCCAAACCATTACGGATGTCTGTGTATAGCATAAAACTCTCCCTCACCGTAGGGTAAAGTGCAAGGTGAACAGGGCGGTTCACCTTTGCTGCTCCAGTTGGTCTACAGCCAAGAGGTGCTCTAACAAGTGCTGAAACATGGAGAAATTCTCCATCAATTCTTCAGCTGCACATCTTTGATCGCCTTCACCTTAATTCTGCTACAATAACCCCTTTTTCTAAACTTTGTCTCAAGGTGAATGCCTTCAACATCTTCCTTTGCAAGGGTAAGGTATGATGGGACATGTCCTTCAATGGTCTGCATGCAATAGGGATGGAGCTCTACGTGCTGCCTTCTTTTATAAGGTCAAACAGAATGTTGAACTAGAGCAATATAATGGAGGTCTAAATGTGCCACTAGACCAACATCTAGGGACATCCATGCTTCAAACTCCTTATCCATAGACTTCACAGTTTCAGATGAATGGTTTTGCATCTGTTCCTAGACCCAGCCATGGTGTGGCTACCAAAGAGCATATCTATCCAAGTCCATTTGTTGGTCACAATTCCCATCATTATACAGAGAAGAATTGAGTGGGAGGAACCAGATGACTGATAGTTCCCAATATATGAATCCATTGCCTAAGAGTCACAAAGTCTGGGTAATGTTCAGCAAAAGATGGCAAACTCTTCCCAACCTAACCCAAAAAGTTTCCATGTGTTTTTGGGAATAAGGGCAATGCAGGAAAGTGGCTGGAAGGAGAGTGACAGGGCCATCAAAATGGGTCATGCACAGCCACCTTCTTCAGAGGCATGTAGGCATTCTCAGGGATCTTGGAAAAGCCACACACCATTGAGTCACTCTCCATCAAGAACAGATATTGTAGGTCATTCATCAGATAAGGATGGTCATGGTAGCATTTGTAATTATGATTTTTAGCAAGGAAATGTTGACTCTATAGTGTCTTATAGGAGGCAAGTGACATCCAGTAGCAATATTATGAGCATCATAAGAGCATTGGAATTCAGCAAGCCAGTTGCTCATATGCTTGACATGATTGATGTGTTGGCATATGCACTTATGGAGTTTGATGCAACCATGATGGCAGTTGAAGAGATAGATTCCGTTTGGATAGAACGAGCACTTGTCAAACATTTGACATCTCATGCGGATTAGGTACAGGCATGTGTCTTAAAAGCTTTCATCAATCTTTATGGTAATGTTTTTTTGCACGAAAGTTTAGTGCATGTATATGACAAGTATATGTTGGTTGCATCGATTGCCATGGCTGATACAATAGTTTAGCAAGATTTATTGGAATCATTGTTAAATATGTACATCAATGAGTATAGCCAATCACTCTCTCATGGACACCGATACCTATATGGACAGCAATATGACCATGAGCAGTATTCATGTACTTCTCAGCCATATGCTTCTCATGAGTACCATAGACAACATAATGGTTATTCTATTGCTGAACTATATAGTGATGATATGGGCAACATTGGGTCTAAAACCCATAAAGTTCGACAATGATTAGATCCAAAGAGTTGCATGCTCAAGGGTTATGCTATACATGTGCTGAACCAATGCATTCTAATCATCAAGACATCTACAGAGCAAAGAATGCAAGGATATTTGTGGTACTTGAATATTCACATGAAGAGGATAAAGATAGTCATGCTAAAGACAATTTTGATGATGATCCAAAGGAAAATAAAGGGTTTACAATTGCAGCCTATAAAGATTTAGTTTGGAAGACTATGACCATGGGCTTCTCTTTGATTCAGTTGCTGAAGACCATGACCATGGGCTTCTATTTGATTCGGTAGCTTTAATTTTTGTGGATTCATTCATACATGCCTATTATTTTATGAATGATGATATCTTTAATTTGGTGATCTTGATGCATGGATGGGATAATACCTTTCCTTTTGATCCAGAAGGTTAAGGGCTGGACTTAACTCTCTACATGGACCAACATTACTTTGGGAATGATCTCCTTATCTTCAAGAATTTTAAGACAATTATCATGCTAACTAATGGGCTTTGCTTCACTATAGAATAGATCTCTTTTTTGGACCAGATTTAATATTGAATATATGACAGAGATGTGTGAGTCATATGGACTGAAAGCAATTAATGAGAGCTTTGTTTGGAGCTATAGTATGTATGATTTGGATTAGACAATCCAAAGTTATTACAGATCTAGTACAGCAAGGTCAAAAGTGGACAACACCGAGTTTCCATTTGTGAGGAGCTCTTAATGGCGACATTTTGGTCCAAGATTTCATTTTTATATTTCCCAATGGTTGTCAATGCTTTATAATTGATTCTTAACCCTCTAGTTGTACTTATTTTATGACTCCTTGAAGATTAGGCCATTTTATTTTAGTCCATGTAGAGTACCTTGCCCCTTTCCACCACTTGGCAATTTGTAATAAGTCCTATTTTGTTTTTGAGGATAAAAATATCTGAGTGGGGATGGAATGTAAAGAAATGAATTAGGGGTATATAAAAGGGCAAAGGACACATATACATGTAACCAGTTTTTACACAATAATACATCTTTGTCCTTCCTCTCTCTCTAGCTTCTCCTGTCCTTTCATGACTTCCAGCCATCTCTTTTCTCTTTCCTGTCTTTCTCTCTCCATTTCTAGTATTTCTCTCTCCTCATCACTCTCTTTCTCTCTCTTCTACCCTCCTCTCTCTTTTGCAATCTTCTCTCTCCTCTTTCTCTCTCCCCAGTCCTCTCCTTGACATGTAGAGAGAGAAAGAGAGAGACAAAATGTAAGGAGACCATCATGGGGAAGTGGAAAATAAGTTGTTACAACCAAATGTTTTTTTAACCAAGAAAAAAGAGATCATATATAACACCAAACAAGAAACCAATTGTGAGGTGTGCTCTACCAAAAATAGGTAATGTCATCTACAGTCCATATTGTATCACCAAACCATACTTTCACCCTTCTAATATGAAAAGTTTATTCCATCAAGCTTTCAATATTAAACAACTTGATGAAGAAGCCATAATGACGTGTCCAACATACTAAAAATAGCAAGATATATCCAACTACAATTCAAAAGACACCAACCGACTAAAACTTGAGCGTTGTGCAAAGTCAAAAAATGGCTAAACTAGTATCAATGGCCCAAAACTGATACACGTGCATACTAACTAGCCAACATACAGTCAATTGATACTACAAGGGAATGGGGCGATAGCGACAATGATTTACAACGAAAAATAGCGGTCTCGCTATCCGCATCGCTATTAGTATCAATAGCGATGCTTATTATGATGCTAATAGCGACACTTAGAGATGCTTATAGCGCTACTAATTGTGATACAAATAGCAATGCAAGTCTGAGAAAAAAAAAGCATAAAAAACTCGAGCGTGGCATTTGCCACAAATATTTTTGAGAGAGAGTGAAAGAGAGACCAAGAGATGCATTGAAAGATAGGGAGAAAGGGAGAGAGGGAGGAGGGAGAAGAAGGAAGAGAGAGAGAGAGAGAGAAATGGGAAAAAGGTAACAAAGAGAAAGAGAGAGAGAGAAACAAGATCTGAAGAAAAGAAGAGAGGAGAATGAGTGAGGGAAACAACACGGGGAGAGAAACAAAGAGAGAAGCAACAAAGAAAGAGAAAGAAAGAAAAAAAGAGAGGGTGGAGAGAAAGAGAGAGGAGGAGGTAGAAAAGAAGGATAAGGTAAAGAGAGGAAGGAGAGTGAAAATAAGAGAGAGAGGGGGAGAAAAAGAGATGGAAAGCAAGAGAAAAAGAGAGATAGAGAGAAAAATAGAGAGCGAGAGAGAGGGAGAGAGAGATAGGGAAACAATGAGAGAATTAGAGAGAATAGAAAGATTGAAAAATAAAGACACTGATGCACTATCTGTGTCTCATCAATCTTGTGGACACTTGTCACCTCTCCAAGATTTGTCACACCTGTAGGGACACATACTCCCGTGACTCCAAGTTTGGGTTAGCCATCTGTAGTTGGTGCCCCATGGGACGCTGCTCCAAGAGATACTATCCTCGCAGGTATGCCACATGTAGAGGGGTCTCCTAGTTATGCCCAAGATCATGGTCACATGTGGGAGAGGCCGCACCTTAGATATACCCTAGTAGGATACGAATACCTCATAGATGACAAGACAGGTGATGTGATCATGAATGATGAGGGTGATGTCTCACATGAGAGAGTTGTGTGAACAAGTATTTAGGCACAATGTTTTGGACCATTGGAAGAATATACTGGAGGGGAGAAAGGACTATGTAGTGGCATCTTTACATGAGTTTCTAGTACTTCTATGATAGTAGAGAGGCTTTCCAGTGGGTGGATGGAGTGTATACGTGCATACATGTCACATAGACAATCAAACTCACGCAAGGCAATCAAGAGTGGCACCTCAAATTCGAGTGGCTAAATGTAGAGGATTGATGGAGGCCCAAGGAGGAGGTAGTGAGGACATGATTGGAGGCATGGATCGTGTATCATTTGGGGAGTGGTGGCCACAATACTTACTTGGATGACTTTGTAAGTTTTCTTTTGGTTCTTCTCGCTTTCTTATTTGGAATATTACTTGTACTAACAACCTTGTTTCCAGCAAGTGATTCTGTTTTCTTTGCAGCACCCTATCACAAACCATGATCCCACAAGTTTGGAGACTCGATATGTATAGAGGCATGGTCTCACTGCACTTATTGATAGATTATATGCATGCAACGGCCCAATAAGCCAATCCTCTTTCTTTTCTATAGTCATTAATTTTTTTATGCATTATGTATGGTGGACTAATGTTTGGTTGTTCGTTTTGCAGAGTCCGTTTGATGCTCCTTTGTGTCGGGATGAGCTTTCAAATGGCGAGGATTTATAGAATGCACTTGGATTCATAGAGTACACATCTTTTTTTTTTTTGGTCTTGTGATCTATGCAAGCCTCTTCCATGTAGCATTCCTTAGATATATTTATCATCCTTTGTATAAAGTCACACTTTGCAATATTTATAGATAGATTTTCATGTTTGTTTTGGCTCTTCTCTCCATGATTCTGTGAAATTTTATGAGTTGACATAATCAATCTTGTACTTATTTTATGAGTTATCAGTCTTGTGATTTTAAGTAGTTTTTGCACCTGTCTTGATGACGATTGAGTATTCAATATGTAATTGGCTTGAAAAATATTATTCAACACATGGAGCTATGCTACCCTACCACCATTTTTTTTCTCTGTAACTGTCGCTATTTGTGTCATTAATTTATTGCATGTATTATTATCTTAGTCGGTATGTGCGTTGCAAAGCTATCAGTGAGATGAATTTGTCGAAACCCTATACCGATGCTTTAAGCGACAATGGGGGTAAATTTCTTTATGAATATTTGTGTCGCTTTGAACATTGGTATGTTGCTTGTATCTTATAGTGCGTGCAAGATGAAAAACGACAAAACCAAGTGCTCACCATGCAAAGTAAAAGCAATACCAAAACAACCAAACATTTTTAGTGCCAATCTTCTTGTAATTTTTTTGAAATTCTCTCGTTATTAATCTCAAAAAAAAAAAATCTTCAAAGCACCCATATCTTGTTTTATAGCGTAATTGATTTAATCTAAAGTTACAAGAAAGGGTTCTATAATGGCATGAGCATCCTGAATCATAAAAATACATCAACATAGGCCATTTTCACCATAAACTTGAGTCTTTATACATCCAGATGAGCTAATTCAAAGAGAGAGAAGCACACAAGAGACTTAAGTGGGCACAATGGATAGTATTCTTATTCTTTGTTATCTTTATATATATAACTATATATATATATAACTATATAGCATGTATTTATATAATGGGTGCCGACCAAGCTATTGGCCATTGGTGTTTGCCCTAACACTTAATGTACATTGTATTTCTTGAGAAGGAAGAAAAAAAAAACAAGAAAATGTTTTGGTCTCCATCTTTCTTCTTATATTCTTGAGTGAGCTTCTTCTCACATTTATTGTGTGTATTCAATGCATCGATTCAAGGAAGTCCCCCCACCACATAGGGCGTAGGGGCAATAGAGTTATTAGTACGTAGAATATGCATTCAAGGGTTACTCACAAAAACTCACCTACACAATTCAGATACTTACTTAGGTAGGGGAAAATGGCCCATCACCACCTCCTCCAAAACTACATAATGTAATGTCTATATAAAGATATTAACACATCTTTTGTTACATTTTTTCTCTTAAAAGGCCTAATTGAATGACTATTTTTTGTAACTTAATCTGAGATATTAACCCCATTGGTTGAAAAATTTTGTGTGTGTGTGTGACAAGTAACCACTTTTTTTGAACTCCTGTAGTAACTTATGTATTTTTAACTCCCTAAAGCTCGTACAAGAAATTCAAAGGCATGCATGATTAGCTTATCTTTTGGATATACTATGAGAACATTTGAAACATATCTTTACAAATAGCTAATGCATTACTATAACATTACGTGGACGATATTAACACATGACCTTCTGTTACATGTGTTCTCTTGAAATTCCTAGTGACATGAGGGTGAAAGCATGTTATGGTGTTGCACTATTTCTGATGATTACCCGCAATAGCTTTTTAAAATGTGCACTTGGTAAAATGTTTTCCTTTTAATTCATGAATTTTTGTAACATCAAGTTTATTTAAAGAGATTTCTAGTGATAATACATAGCATGATATCAAGTTTTGCATTCTATGGTCACTCTGTACCTAGAGTGCATCCAAAATTGTCTTTATTAGCATTGGACATGCTATTTTGTAATAGCTTACATGCTTCCACCAATGAATATTATTTATAACTTGATATGATAGATTAACCCCTTTTCTCATAAACCTATTTCATATGCATGTATTCTCATAATTGCATATTGGAAGTATTCATTCTTGTTGAACTCATGTGCTAGCATAAGTATTTTGAACTCTCTACATGATCATAGAAGGAATTTGAACTCATGCATACTTAGCACATGTGTTGGACATACTATGAGCAAAATTGAACTATAGCTATAGGAATTATTAAAGAATTACTTACTTTGTAAATATTCCAGTAGGAGGGCTCAACTTGATTACCCAAAAGGTAGGCTAGGCATGTTGAAAATGCTCAAAAGCAAAGGTGCTACATAGACTAAATGGATGTTACCTACGTATGAGTTACAAGATCTTGTTCAATTCCATTTTAAAGTTTTTTCTTAGGTGCCCTGAATCAGATTTGTGATGTACTTGTATAGTGTGATTAAATAGTGACAAGTACGGTCTAGGGACTTTGGGGTTCAACAAGGAAGAAATGTGCTCTTAAAAAATCCATAGAGATTCAAGAATAAAGGTTCATCTTAACTATGAGAAATTAGCCAATACAGTTGGCATCATATCTATCATATTTGTATTCACTTGATTAAGCGTCATGAATTGTGCAAATATGAGAAATTAGCTAATACAGTTGGCATCATATCTACCATATTTGAATTCACTTGATTAAGCATCATAA
Organism: Lygodium microphyllum; assembly: GCF_053477565.2. Taxonomy (NCBI): domain Eukaryota; kingdom Viridiplantae; phylum Streptophyta; class Polypodiopsida; order Schizaeales; family Lygodiaceae; genus Lygodium; species Lygodium microphyllum. The sequence goes on along the minus strand of NC_141140.1, from coordinate 10,198,647 downwards.
ATTGTGCAAATATTAAGCATACTATTTAAAAACTGGTCCTTTTCTTCTTGAATGCCTATGAAGTAGAAGGATGATGAGATTTTTTTAAGGGACCACAAGGTCTCATGGTGACCACAATGGGACTTGGTTGTTCGAACCATGAAAATAGACTAAGAATATCCTATGCATTTTCCAATTTTAGTAATGATGCAAATGAGAGTGAATCATATACTTGCTTAAGTGAGTCAATATGCTCAATCTTGAACATAGATTCTTCCTTAATTGGAGCCATAGAACATTCAATGGACATATCTCTTTTATAAGACAAAGACTTCCATGCGCTTGCATAGGTATCATGTTTTATATGAGACAAAGTATAATTAATGCACATTAATGTGCACCTAAGTGAACCTTGTTTTCTAGGGGGTATTATTATTTCAACCTTGCACACTACTAGTTCCTTGAAGGGAAAAACTAATCTAAGCTCACTTTTGTCTTGTCTTTTGGTCTCACAATATTGCACGTAGTATGATGGATTGCCTTTATTGTATCTTTTTGGTCACAACTTTCTTTGCTCACTAATTCTTTGCTTGAGTGGGGGGTTTTTCAAACCATCATGTTACTTTTGCCTTTAAGTAGGTGCAATGCTCTCCATCTCTCTTTCATGAGGAGAACAAGGGTGCTCGAGCACTTAAATAGACTTGGGACACTCATGGAGAGTAAAACTATCCTTATGAGATTGTGAAAGGCATAATATGTGCATAAGTTTGTGGAAGGAGGACGTTGTAGTATAAGTGGCAACTTGGGGGGAGAGTGGGTAGGAATCGTTAAGGATGATGAGAGGCATATTTTGAATGAAGACTTGTAGGTGAGAGGCCAACCTTGTGTGAGTTTGTGTGGGCTACATAGTACATGAGGGAGTGAAGGGGATAGGGTAAGCATGCTGAGGAAAAAAACAATAACAATAAGGGGATAGGGTAAGCATACTGAGGGAAAAAAAAAACAATAACAATAAACCTTAGGTTAAGTAGGATATAAAAGGGTGAGATAGGGATTGGGCATCATGCATACACACACACACAAAAGGATAGGGACATATCATGCATGTGGGATGATGCATGCGAGGTGGTGAAAAGGAAAGGAAGGGGCGAAATGGCCGATTTTATTTTTACCGTTTTGTGGTTTAAGCTTTAGGTAATGGATCCATTTTCTTTGATGAATGATGGTATTGATGGCTGGCACACCGACTCTCTCTCTCTCCCTCCCTCTCTCTCTCTCTCTCTCTCTGTGTCTGATCTCTCTCTCTCTTTCCATCCATATGAGTGGTCCCGCCTCCCCTTGTCCCATCGCCTTCTATCTCCCTTTGTTCTCACTCGGTCATCAATCAGTGAATCCTTGATTCTTTGTAGGCCTACCCCCCAAGCACAATAAACATTAGGTTTAGGTACCCTAGAAGAAGTTAGCCTTCAAAGAAGAAGAAGAAGCAGAAGCAGAAGCAGAAGAAGAAGAAGAAGAAGAAGAAGAGGAAGGAACATCGATATCTTCTTGGGGTTGAGAGCGCACCCCACTCGAAGAATATATTTCTGGTCTGCTGCAGGCGGCAGGCCCTGTCAGTGACCAGTCCCCTCCTTCCTTTTGTGTCTCAAAAGGGGAACCGACCACCCTGGCTCAGCGTCCCAAACAGTCTCAGTTGTAGTAGAGTTACGAGGATTTGTATACGCGCTGCACTAGTCCATAGAATATGGCCGCACTAGTAGATATTCAGCTAGAGCCCACGTCCTGCACCACCTGCGCCAAGACCCCTTCGCGGCCTGGATCGAGGCTCGATGCTACTGCACGCAATTATGGCGTATCAGATCAACCTCTGAACTCCGCATCATGCACTGCCGTATTCTGTGCTGCAGGCGTGGCCAATGTGATCACAAGAAGCGGCGGCCTGCATCATGATTTTCCCCATCGTGTGGATCATGCGATCCTTGATGTGCTCGAGGGAGAAGTCGAAGAAGAAGCAGGAGAAGACGAAGACGAAGAAGAAGCTGCAGCTGCGCCCCGAGATGAATTCGACATCGTCTCTAGTGGAGCTCACGAATTAGCTGCAGATCAGCACGCCAGACGTAGTCCAAGTCATGTCATCGATCATGGACGTCGCCGCAGCTCATCAGTCGAGCGTGCAATACATGATCAGCAACTGGAAATCACCTCATACGTCTCACATGAGACCGACGAATTACATTACCGGCCTGAACGAGCTTCATCTTCGTCTCATTCGCCTGACACCAGCATGCTGGCAGCAGCTAATGCAGCTCATGAGAGCAACAATCACTCGTCGTGTAGGAATATAATTAGGGTTGTAAGAGGGGGCTGGTGCGGCGTGATGCAGCTTGTGTCGACAGTGGGGCAGATAGTGAGCACTGTGGCGGTGCTGTTATTGGCCTGCCGGGCCGAGGATGACGGCCATGACCGGCTAATTGCAGGAGCAGGCAGCAGCTGGCCGTGGCTGAGATTGTACATGAGTACGCCCTTACCCGCATGGATCACTGGGTACGCCCTCGGCTGCCTTGCCACATTGCCCCTCTTCTTCATCAATTGCCCTTCCTCCCTCTCCTATACCTCATCCCTCTATCGCTATTACTACCCTTCCACTCCCTATCACTCCAATGTGTTAAGCCCCTCCCCGTCTAATTTTCACACCCCATCAAGCAGCAGGTACTACAATCTCTAAAACCTAGCTGTAGACTCCTGATCCATGACACCACTGATTTGATTTGATTTACTTCACCTAAAGCACAGCTCAATCTATTTGGTTGTCGAGACGTAATGCCTATTTTGCTTGTTTCTTTAACCCACTAATTGGGGATCGATGTTTTACTGTTTGCAGAATTGAGGTGCACATGCAGAGGCTCCGTGCCTCTCTTGAATGCTTCTTCGCTGTGTGGTTTGTCTTGGGCACTGTTTGGGTTTTCGGCAGGCCTTTCCCGCAAGAAACTCCCGAGCCCTTATATGTGTATGATTAACATGCTGCTCTTCCGCTTTGGTTATTATAATATCTGATCTTACATGTTCAATTAATTGTCCAGTACTACAATTAACGAGCGAGGACTGATGCAATCACAAATTTGGGGTTTCTGTATGTGCAGGCTTTGTGTTGTATTCCTAATGCTCAGCTGTGCAAGATACGCAATGCCTTCCGTTGTGTGCGCAGTAATGTGTTGCTGTACTGGATCAAGTGATGCCGCGGATCCTGATTATAATTCCTCTCCCAGACGCCCATATTCCGGATCACAATATGATGATGATGATGATGATAATGATGATGATGATGGTGATCTTTACCAAAATCCATCGCATCATGTGACCCATAGGGTTAAGGGAGCAAGCCAAGAAACCATTGGAGCTCTGCCTGTGTACATATTCAAGCGTGGAAGGATGCGATTGCAGTATAAATTGATGGATCAGTGCAAGGGCCATCATATGGACACCTTGGATCGATATATTGATCCGGCCTCCATTGATCAGAGTCGTAGACCAGGCAAAGTGCAAACTGATCAAGGCATGCCTATTAACAACAACTACATTCATCGACATGATCAGCGCATGATACCACAAGATGATGCGGTAACGCCGAATTGATATTGCCGTCATATTAGTTCAGTAGTTGTAAATCTGCAAATTAAGAGTGTATCAACAAGGCAGGATGCAACATACTGAGCGCAAGCCAATCTTATAGTAATACACTAATAATGGAATTGGACATAACTGCAGATTTGTTGCATTTGTTTGAGGAGATACAAGGACAATGCAAAGATCCGTGGGCTGCCATGCTCACACCTCTTCCATCTAGAATGCCTTGACAGGTGGCTCAAAATCAATGCGTCATGCCCTCTATGCAAGTTTAATATACTGCAAAGATCAAGTATGATGCTCGATCATCAGCGCAATGAGCGTAATATCTTACTAGGGAGGTGGCGACCCACGAGCTCTCATGAAGAGGTATGAATTACTTAGAGGCTGAGGTGTCTAGCTAGCAGCTAGCTAGGATGTGGGTTCTCAACCATTAATGTACATGCTTTGTGTGCGGGTGCCAATGCTTGTAACTCATCTTCAAGCAAGGGATGAGGCCATTATATCAAATTATGGAATCTCAAGCATTTGATCCGGATGGCACACACAAATATATGTTTCCAATTAAATTGCTAGGTTACTTGGGAATTGGTCGAAAGGTTGCAGATAAGTATACTTTACATTAGTCTTGATCATCCTATATAGAGTGTGGGTGGTTTGTTTTGTTTCACGAGTACTCTTTTAATTAGTTTCGTGTTATTAAGCCGCAACTAGGTCAAATTTCTTTCCCCTTACTCATAGTACATGCTCATTTTGCATACATCAACAAAACTCCTGTGTTTTGCATTAAGCTTCTAGGGCACATAAAATGTGAAAGTTTTAGTTTTCAAATCATAACTATCTTAGAATGATACTTCAAACGATAACCAATGAAAGGGATGCTTATATAAGAGAGTGAAATTGCTATTACTTTAAGTTGGGAAAACCCAGTCTTGAAAATATTGGGATTATGAGACATGAGGGATCAACAATGGATTTACTCGTCAGCTTGCTTCACAGACCTCATCAATCTATTCAACATCATCCTCACATCAGGACTAGTCCTCTTTTGCTAAGGGATCCCATTATCTTCTCGCCAACAACGAGGAAAAACGATGCACCGACCTCAATTGCATGGCAAGGACATAAAATATGAAGAAAAATATGTTGATCATGTAAATTCAAAACTTTAGACAATCATACAATAGTTGGTATCCTCCAAATTGTTTAAACATTAAAACATGACTTATAATTTGCCACAAAAGTAGGTTGCAAGCCACATTCAAGGCTCATGCCTTATGTGACTATGTTCAAAATAGCAAGGGCATACATTGAAAAGTTGATGAAATCTTAACAATGTTGTTAGATGGTTATAGAATATAGATTTAAAGGTTTAAAATAAGTTTCAATTGAAAGTTCAATATCCTCAAGAATTGCATTTTCAAAAGCGGATGATATAGATTTTAAGATTTAAAATAAGTTTCAATTGAAAGTTCAATATCCTTAAGAATTGCATTTTCAAAAGCGGATGATATAGATTTGAAGGTTTAAAATAAGTTTCAATTGAAAGTTCAATATCTTCAAGAATTGCATTTTCAAAAGCAAATGATAATTGGTCAAAATGACACTCACATCATAATTTGGAGCTATTGAAAATGTAGGTACTTTTCATCAAATTGTAATTATATTAGTACAAACGAACGGGTATACACTACAACAAAAAGGCCTCATAGATGCACATTTAGACACGATTTTTTAATATAGAGAAAAACTTACGGACGCGTCTATCCGTCCGTCTATTTGCACGTCTACCGTTTCGCGTCTATAATTGCATGTATCAACGAATTTACACGCACAAATAGACGCGCAATAGACACACATATACACGCGCATATAGACACGCTGGTAGACACGCTTTTACAAGCACTGATAGACGCGAACGGAAAACAAAAAATGTCATTTAAAAAAATATATTTAATTTTTTTAAAATTTGAATTATGAAGAGCGTGTAGTCTGCATTATAGATGCACGAATAAATGTGAATTATCTGCAATTTAGACGTGGTGATAGATGCGCAAAACAGAATTGGAAAAAAAAAACCAGAGAGCATTATCTGCAATTTAGACGCGTTGATAGATGCTCTTTGGTTTTTTTTTTCCCCCTCCCATATATCAAATTGTGTATTTGGAAAAAAGACAATGTATCTTATGGGCACGAGAATTGAAAATAAAAGTCCATGTATTCATTATATATCAAAGCATTTACAAGGAAAGTTTAAGTGCTTGCGACCTAAAGCGTGGCCGCAAGCAGTAGGCTCAAAGAGATATCATACATATACAAGAAAATAAGGCCTCATGAGGAGGTATGGTGCTCCTCTACGAATCTGAAGAGGAAACATCCTCACTAGTACCACCATGGCTACTAGCGTCGCTATCCCCCTCCTCGCTATGCTCCACATCCGGGTTCGCCTACACACACAAAAGATCAGGGTTGCTTATATAAACAAGGTGGAGAAAAAGTTATAATTAGTTATACTTTTAATAGGAAAGTAAGAAAAACATACCTCCTCTGGCTGTCGAATCCTCATGGCCCGGTTGTATTGGTCCTCAGTGATAAGACCCTCCTCATAAAAGTGAAGCCATGTCGCTACGCGGTTATGGTCTCGATGGTAACCTACCTCTCTAGGAGAAGGTGTCCTACCAACAATGGTAGTTTGTAAAATATTTAGAGATATACAAACAATTATGAGTCACAATATATTAGACTAAAATATATAAAGAATTAAAAGAAATATAAATTTAAAAAAACTAGAAATCAAAATATACTTACAAACTCTGTCTCTCATGACTCTCTGCCGCCCGATCCGTAATGCGATGATCCCATTGTTTCCATTTGGATCCGTCGCGCCTCTGTGTGCTGGCGACTCTTCACTTTCTCAGCTGCTTTCTTCTTGGCTTTCTTCCACTCTACGCGGTGACACATAAGTGGTTGGCTATAGGCTCCACGCCCCTCCTCCAGCCTCCGCAGTGAGTCCCTGGCCTGTGTCATGAGGTGGGATCTTTTGTTGTGAAGCATATCCCTCACTTTTGTATGTCCCCAATCATCCGAGAATCGTTGACCCTCAGGATTTGGATACCTCCTATGGACTGCCCTCAACACCTCCTGCCACAAGCCGCTCTTTTGATTTTTGAAGGCAATGAAACAATCTTTATACATCGCATGCACGATGCTCCTCATGTATGCCATTACATCCCTTCCCTCATCATCATGAAAGATGCCACCAGCATCTATAACTCTATAGTACTGGCATACAACCTCCTCTACATGATCTACTGGTGAGGGTGATCGCTCGCCACCTCCTAGGCAACCCCCACACAACCCTCGCCCTCCCCCTCGACTCTCTCTCCTCCCTCTTTGTTGACTGTCCTCTGCCTCGCTGGACGCACGAGCTTCTGCAGATGCATGTGCTTCTGCAGATGCTTGTGCTTCAGCCGATGCACGTGGAGCACGTGGAGTACCTTCAAATGGAGTATCTGCATATGGAGTACCTGTATATGAAGTACCTGCATATAGAGTACCTGTATGTGGAGTACTTGCATGTGGAGTCTGGGAAGTAGTGCCAGGCAAAGACGCTAGAGGCGTCCCAGACATGACACTGAACACCTCGTCTGCTGTGGGAGAGCGGCCAAGGTGTCTGGTCATCTCTCCCATGAAGTCTTCCCTACTAGGAAAACCTCCAAAAAATGCATTGACTCCCCTGCCAAAGGAGGCCAATGTATCATTCATGCGATCCACATCTGGGTCATTGCTAGATGAACCAAGATACAACATCTGTAAAAAAAACACAAAAAAAAGATAAATTTATTTGCATACAAAAAATCATATATTACCTACATTTTCAAAGAGCTTTCTTTAGACATTGAGCATAACACTTAAGTGCTAATGCTTCTCTTAAACAAGAAAACTGATAAACACAAACATGGGATTGATCACATTCATCATTGCAAAAATATATTGTTTAATATCAGAACTGGGAGACCTGATGCGTGTATCTCCGCGTCTACATTGCAGGTTAGACGCACTCTCAGACACACTCTAGAGTGAACCTTCTGTGCAGCGCGTTTATCTGCGCATCTAACATGCAGCACAGATGCGCTGCCAGACGTGCATCCCATGTCAATGCGCGTGTATAATCGCGTGTGGATTGTAGGTCAACCTTCTGTGCAACACGTGTATAATCGCATGTACACTACAGAGCACACACAATCTAAGACGCGCCCTCAAACACTCTGAGAGGAAACATTTTTTCGCGTCTATGTCTGCGTCTACACTGAGATGTAGACGCACAATCAGATGTGCCCGGTCGGCCGATTTTAGACCGACGACTGCCATTGACGATTTACAAAATGCAATACATAATGGAATCACAAATCCTAAATACACAGACAGAGCAGAGAGAGGAAGAGAGAAACAAAGAGAGAGAGAGAAAGCGAGAGAGAGAGAGAGACTCACCTTGGGTGTTTGGTGTGGCGGGTGGTTGCGCTTCTTCCTTCTTCTTCTTCCTCTCCTTGGTAAGTTACTCTCCCTTGATGCTTGCTTACTGCTTCTTCTTGTTCTCCTCTTTCTTGTTCTCTCTTTCTTTCTCTCCTTGGCTTTCCTTTTTCCCTTCTTGTGTGTTTGAAATGAAAGAAGAGGTGAGTCATGAGGAGGTGAGGCATAAAGAAACTGCATGTCGGCTAAACTCAAGCTTCAGAACCGCAAAAAACGTAGGAAAAGAAATGCGCAGTTTGAAAAGAAATGATTTAAGTATGGTTTGAATTTTGACGTGTGTGTCTATTTTCGCATGTATATGTGCGTCTATTGTTCAGATAGACGCGAATATAGATGTGTAGTTAAACATGGATATAGACGCGCATTTGATTTATCATAATTTTTTGTTTTTAAGATAAGTTTTGATAGTGAATTCTTATCATAAGTTTTAATGTATTTATGATGATTTTTGTGTATTTAAAATTAAGATCTTATTTAAACATATGAATGATAAATATTTTGATGTTAATTAGGTTTAACCATCTATTTTTGCAACTGGTTCAGGGAGAAGGTTACTCTATGAAGCCAGATGATCCACTATATGTAGCATCATCTACTCCGTTGTATGAAGGTTGTACATACTCCGTTCTTCGTGTGTCCCTTGAGATACTTAACTTGCAAACAATTTATGGATGGAGTAATGTCAGTTTGGATGCATTATTGAAGTAGGTATCAATTCAGTTTGGCTTATATATGAATCATAATATTAATTGTTAATTCTATTTTGAAATCAGACAGAAATATATGTTGGTGGTTTTTTAACTCACTTTTAAAAATATATGTAGGTTATTAATTGTTAATTCAGTTAATGTAAGGGAGGATTTACGTAACATTGGTTGCATGAGATGAGCCTGGCCACGCATTGGACCCAGAGGAAAGATTGAGCTACCCCATGCACCTTGGATGTTGTCAAAGAACAAGGAAAAAATAGTGAAGGAACAAATATATAGCTTTCGAACACCCATAGGATGTATGAGATGTCTCAAGGGAGCCTTCATAAAGAAAAAGAAAAGAGGTGTGGAGCAACTATCTGGTTTGAGGTCCCACGATTGGCACAAAATGATTCAAGTAAGGGTATCTCTAACCATGAATATAGTAATTAGTGGAGTAACTATGTGTAAAATTTGGGGTATGATGACTTTTTCCTCAACTAATCATTTGATCTATGAATATTGTTTACATTCAGTTCGTACTTCCTACTAGCATATCCCATTGTGCCTCCAAAGATGTACATGATATCATTTACAAGATGGAATAGCTTGTGAGGTGTGTATACATTGTATTTTTTCATTATATATCTTTGAATTTCTACACAAAAATAAACAATTCTCAAATACATCTTGACAGATACGTGAGCTTGAAGGAAATTGATCCAAACACATTGCAAGATGCTCGAGTATTATTTGTTGAGGTGGTTTGTTTGGTGGAGGAAATTTTTCCTCGATCCATTTTGACTACTCAATTACATTTACTCGTACATTTGATTAATGAGATTGCACTTTGTGGGGCAGTTCATGTAAGGTGGATGTTTTTTCTTGAGCGCTTCATGAAAACCTTGAAAGATTTTGTGAGGCAAAAAGCACGGCCTGAGGGAAGCATGGCTGAGGGTTGGTTAGTGCAATCATCCCTTGTTTATATCTCTGAATATCTTGCTGAAGTGGATCCCTCTCAACCACGAGTATGGAAAGATGATGAAGACTTGAGGATGACCTCTATAGTACCTCAAGGAAAAGGAATGAGTAAAGTGCTAACAAAAGAAGAACTTCGTAAGTTAAATAGTTTTTGTGTGCTCAATAGTGATGTAATGAGCAAATGGGTGACACTATATAATGAAGCAAGGGCAAGAAGAAAAAGTGAAAGACAAGAATTTCACACTAGATATGGACGTAATGTCTCATTTCCAGATCATCTAAATGCGCTCCCATGTCATATTGATATAGATTGGTTACATGAGGAAATGGAGAGAATGGAAAAAGAGGAGGAAATTAATATTTCTCAAGAAGAGTGGGAATACGCACGAGGTTGCTTATCAAAGGTGAGACATACTATCAATTAATTTGTTTCTATAAGTTTTATTTTATATAAATATTTGACATGTTTGATCTTTTATCTTTTACTACTAGTGCACATTATTTAATGCACTTTGGTGTGAGGGTAAACATCTTCAAACTCAACGTATAGATGAAAAGAGAAATACCCAAGATTGTGATGTCCTTGCTCACTTCGAGGCTGTCAATGGTACCATGGAAGGTTATTGTGGCTTGATCCAATATATTCTGAAGCTTGACTTCAGACGATTCTTTATATATGTACTGGATGTGAAGTGGTTTAAAGAAGTGGTAACAAATGGTGAGCATTGCACAATCAGACATCATCCAAGTGGTTTTGTAATCATTGACTCTACAAAATTTCACCAAAACAAGAATGACACATTAGTACTACCTCAACAATGCGAGCAGGTATATATGCAAAGGCTAATTTTTTTATATGTATACATGTGATACATATACATAATATAATAAGTACTTAAGTTCTTTTCTTTTGTTTTTCAAATACAAGTTGTGTATCATCCAATGGTAAACAATAACCGATGGTGGTATGTCATCTCTATATCTAATCGTTCAAAACCAATATATGGTAATATTACCGACATGGAGATAACAGATGACAATCCAACAATTAATGATGATGTGCATGATGACACCATAATGGATGATATGCGTGATATAGTACAAGATGAACCTCGCGAGGATGTTCAAGGAAACGCAGAAGAAGACAATAATGTGATTGTCGATGATATTGATGAAGTTATTGAGCAATATAGCAACACATCTGATAGTGGGATAGACTTATTTGTTTCGTTACCTCTTGGTAACATAGACCTAGAAGTAGATAGTTTAGCAAGGGCTGATCTCATTGAAGATGAGATGGATCATTCACTGTAACATACTTAATTTGCTTATTGATTCAATGTGTATTCCTAATTCTATGCTTTTTATCATGCGCACACGTGCATACTCAAGAATCAATAGTTAATTTTAAAGCTAAATTGAATTTTCCATAATAAAAAGGAAGTATCTTTTATCATCTTCAAGTACGTAGAGAAATTATGAGATATATATTGCAATGCTTGCTACTAATTGTAAGGTTTCTGTCGCTTGCCGCTAATTACTTATATCAGGCTTGTCAACTGGAGGAACTGCCATTCATTAGAGAGCAATGAAAAAGTAATTATTAACTCTATTTTTTTAATTCAATGATTCAATGTGTATTCTTAATTCTATGGTTTTTATCATGCGCACATGTGCATACTCAAGAATCAATTTCAGGTGGTTAAATAATTATTAACTTTGGTTTTTTAATTATGTGAATTGCTAATTTTAGGTGGTTAAATAATTGTGTGTCTGCTGGCGCGTCTATATTAGCATCTATTCGCATGGATATATAGATGCAAAATTCGCGTCTATTTACACGCACGTTTACACGCACTTATAGACGCTCTGATAGACGCGCCCGACTTTGTGCGTCTAACATGCGCGTCTATGCCTCGTTTCTATTGTAGTGATATATCAAAGTCTTTTCGATAAGAGTTTTAGCATTTTATAGGACTTTGGTTAAAACTATTTAAAACTTCCTATTGTTTGTGAGAATGGTATCAAAGAGGGCCATGAAAACATACACACCCCTACGTATTTTCTTTCCTTCTATTATTTTTCAATTGTTATCATGTGTTGATCACCTTTTGAACTTGAAAGAGCTTCCCTTGAATCTTTTGTATTGAAGAGGAGTTTCTTGTAGAGGGTTCAAACATCCAAAAAAGTGGCTACTTCTCTATAAACTAACATTAATAATAAGGAAATCTTTAATTCAAAATGGTCAAAGGATGCATTTTTTGGAATGCATTACCAAATGCTTTTTATTTTTATTGCAAGACATCACTCGAATCACCATCCCAAAGGATGGAAAGTGCCATAGAAGAGCCACTCGTACGGTAGTTGGGAGGGATCAATCTTTTAGCCGATTAGAATACACACACCCACCTCTACCAACTGTGCTATAGTTCATTGGCAAAATGGTGAAAGGATACTTTGCAACCCATCCAAAGAAGCCATCTAAATTGGCCCTTTGGAAATATGTAACCGTTGACTCTAACTTTCTTGCCTTTAACAATGGTGACCATTTAAAAACAAAATTCTTAATGTCATAAAATGAATTGAAGCAAAGGCCAAGGTATTATCCTAATATTACTTATTGTCACATCGACACAAGTATAAAGTGTGTATGAGATGATTATTGTATAGATATCATTATTCACAATTATACAAGTCTTTTTTATCTTCATTCCCTTGTACTCATGTCCCATGGCTTCCATGGTCGCTTTCTCTCACCTCTTCCTATCTTTCTCTTCTTCACTAGTCTTTCTCTCTCTTATCTATAGTACTCTCTCACACTTCACTCTCTTTCTCTCTTCTCTTCCTATTTTCTTTTCCCTCTCAATTCACTCTCTAGTAAGTGTTATCAAAGCTTAAGTCTCTGATCCATTTTCACCTATTATCTTTCAAAAATATATTTCACCTTAGTAGTTCAAGCTTCCCATGGCTTCCATGGTTGCTTTCTCTCACCTCTTCCTAACTTTCTCTTCTTCTCTAGTCTTTCTCTCTCTTATCTATAGTACTCTCTCACCCTTCACTCTCTTTCTCTCTTCTCTTCCTATTTTCTTTTCCCTCTCAGTTCACTTTCTAATAAGTGTTATCCAAGCTTAAGTCTCTGATCCATTTTCACCTACTATCTTTCAAAAATATATTTCACCTTAGCAGTTGATAGACTTTGGTAGTGGAATGACTAAAATGAAAACATGATTGAAAACAAGCCTTAACATCTGTGCTCTAACCACTGTTATAGGAACTACAAATAGTCTGAACCACCATTAAAAGTCATAAAATGCATTGAAATAGAGGCCAAGGTATTATCCTAATAATACTTATTGTCACATCGACACAAGTATAAAATGTGTAAGAGACTATTATATAGATATCATCATTTAGAATAATACAAGTATCTTTGATCTTCATTCTCTTGTACCCAGGTCCCATGGCTTCCATGGTTGCTTTCTCTCACTTCTTATCCTTCTCTCTCCTTCTCTAGTATTTCTCTCTCTTCTCTATAGTCTTCTCTCACCCTTCACTCTCTTTATCTCTCTTCATCTTATTTTCTTTTCCTCTCAATTCACTCTCATTAGTGGTATCAAAGCTCGAGTCTTTGATCCCTTTTCATGTCCATTTTCACCCATTATTTTTCAAAAATCTATTTCACCTTTGGTATAGTCGTTGATAGACTTTGATAGAGAACTTTCAAGGTGTGGAGAAATCTTAGCTGATGGAGCAACAACTATTGGGTGCGAATACGGGGACCTACGTAGATAGTAGATAGGCTTTATTGAAGGCTTACATAGGAGCTATGGATAAATCTATAGGTGGAAGGATTGAAATGGCAATTTGTCACCAACTTCCAAGAACACTTTAGAGGTATTTTGTCAAAAAAGGGACTCCCAGGAGTTAGAAAAAGTTTCAACTACAGTTACTCTTTGGATAGACCTTCTTCTTCTTTTCCCTTTTAAGCTTTTAAGAGACCTGTAATAGGAAATTGCCATACCTCTCTTTCATCTTCACCTTTCATGAAGAATGGATCACACACAAACCTTTATGACTTCAAGAGTAACAAGTGGAGTTGCAAGGAATCATTCATTTATGAAAGCCTTGAAACATAGTTGCAATACTTTTGGGTAATATTTTGTCTTAGGAGAAATATTTAGAATCTTTGCAAAGATTCCCTTAAAATTTCACTTATTTTCATATAATATTTTAAAACCACATGATTTTGAGTCTATCTTTTCGAAAATAATATTTAAAAACTAAGTTTTTTAATTATTTAAATTTTTCTTCTTGAGAAATAGCTCAATTTTAGAAGATCAAATTTAATAAAACTGCAAGAGAAGATTCTATCCTTTATTTTGCATATTAAACTTACAAAACTATTGTGAGATGCTTCCTATATATGGCAAAGAGATTTGACTAAAATGGCTAACAAGTATTTTATTAAAAGATCATCCAATATTTCAAGAAAACCAGCTAAAGTTGTAGAAAAGAGAAAATTCTCATTGGTATTATTAGAAATAATAAGTATTCATCTTCCTTTTGCATTGCACTTGATAGAATTTAATAATTATTATTTTTATTAAAACATCATTAAAATTTTTTACATCCAACAGTAGGGTTGAAAAACATTAAAAACAATACTTTTGTTAATCCGTGGATTAAGGAAAGGGACAAAGAGATTTTGCCACGTGGACAAAAATATGGTATTCTTGTCTCCTCTATTTTTGAGATAGTAGAGCTCATTTTGTGGTTCTCCCCTCCTATTTAGCCAAAATCTTCAAACCCATCCAAGTTTTGGTAGTCCCAACAACCCCTATTAACTAATAAAAGCTGATAAAACCTCTGACAAAGACATGACAAAGTTAAGTTAATTAAGACCATTTTGAAAATCGAGAGAATTTTCAAAGTTCTTGGTGCTCATAGTATTTTTAATTTGTCTCCTTCACCTCTCTCTTTAGGTTTCTTTCTCTACACATTGTATGTATACTCGTTGTCTTTTACATGGCGTCCACCATGGTGTCCACAAGGCATCCTTCTCATTCCATAAACTCTTGCACCATGTATAGCAAGAGCGCAAATGGAGAATGGGAGCCCAAAACATTTACTATAAATGATTGGGTTACAATGCTACCATCTTGTAGGGGCTCTCATAGAGTGAAAAAAACAAAACAAGGGGATATCAAATATCATTAGAAATGACATATATTTGCCTTCAAAACCACACCTCAAGGCTGGTTTGCTTTGGTGCAACATGTTTACATGGCTAGAGATATGCACTTCGCTCTACGGGAATGTTTTTCGCAGCAAGTACACTGTAAGTTTGAGTTGTAAAATATACGTGAGTATATGGTTTTCTTTTAAGCATATGCTAAATAATGGATTGTTAGTTGTAGATATCTTTTCATCAACAAGTTTTGACTAGCAACCTGTGGAAAGCCTCAATGGAACATTCCATGCCATTCATAAAGAATTTACAAACATTATTTATGCTGATCAGGCCACAATTTTTTTTTCATGAAAGTGGAATTTTTGTGTTTATGCACAATATGTGGTTCCTTCAAGAGTAGGTGTGTATGGATACCTTGAAGATCTACAGTTACCAAGCCTCGCATCTTTGGATTGGGAGATGCTTGATGAAGCAACAATGGAGAGCTTTAAACTCAAAATTTCTCAGAATATTCAAAAGGGTATGACTCCTGAAAGGATATTGAGAAGAGTACACTTATTGTGGTTTTTACCCTTGCATGTTTTTGTAGCTTGCTTTAAAACAACATGTTTACAACGAATGAAGGTTTCGTGGCTAAACATAAATTTTTCAGAGGAAGATTTGGATAACATTTTAGGTCTATGTTGGAAAGTCAAGGAATCTGACCACAAAGGTGACTTTATAAGATGCAATGTGTACCCTCAATCATTGGGTTTATCCTATAATATATCTCAATAATATCTTATCATAGGTTTTGATAACAGAAGATACAAACTTAGATTGGGTGCTTGGGTTCCTTTAGATTCAGATATTGATTGTAAGACATTGAAACTTACAGTACAAGTTACCGCACAAGAAGCAAAGGAGGTGAACATTACTTCAAAGTGGAGTCTTAAGGATGTAAGAGACACCTTGGAGTTTCTAGACAATGTTACTCCTAGATATAAGTTCAAGGTAAATGGTGTTGTAATTGGAAAAAGAGCTGAGAGCTTTGTATCATGTATGAGTTGTTTGCCTCCTAGTGTTGTGAGTTTCGGACCATAAATATGCATGTATAAATAATTTTAAATATTTCTTTTGCTCACAAATATTGTTGCCAGAAACATGGAATTATGCACATTGATAAGTACTATTAAAAAATATTTTGGTATTACCTTTGCAATGATTCTGTGAATAACAAATCATCGTTTGTGGACCAAAATGATTTCATTATATTATGAGTTACAAAATTGCAATTCAATTTAATACGAAAGACTTGGTACAAGCTTTATAATTCTCTATGATTCTATGAACAAAAAATTGTCTTTCATGGGTACGATCAAAATGATATATTATTACATTTTGGGTTAGAATATTGCACTACATATGTATATACAAGGGAATGTTACTTTAGTACAAATAGACAAACTGATAATTATAAGGCTATTATTTAGCTTCTCTTTGATCTTTGGCTTCTCCATCCTCAGGTTGTTCTTTAGCTTCTCCTTGATCTATAGCTTCTCTATCCTTAAGACTTCTCTCCTTCTTTGAAAATTTTGCTTCATCTCCCATAATTTCATCCGTCATCATAAGTTTCCTCTTAGTAGGTGTTTTCTTTAGTTTTTTGAAGAACTTAATTCCCTCAGGCACTCTTTTCTCCTTGGGGTTTAGAGGAGATGGAATCAATTTCAATGGAGAAAGCTTAGGCATGCCCTTCATTTTGGGCCCCTTTTGTTTGGACCTTGGAGACTTCTTTTTCTTGGTGGTTGTCATTTTTTTGCATTTGCCCTTTGTTGTTGCATGTCCTTTGGAATCTTTAGCTGGAAGAGGGGAATCTGGGTCCATCGGTGTAATTTCCCTATCTAAAACTAGTTCAATACACCTCTCTTGTATCCACCACATGTATGACTCACTGTAGTCTCTACATTATAAGTAGCAAGAGACTTTCACTATAAAAAGGATAAAGCATATGAGACTTACATTCACCCCCTCTACATTCAGTAACTTTGAATCTATTATCCTTGAAGCATTTGAAACCACTCTCCCAACCACAACTATGCACTACAACAAAAAGGCTCCATAGACGCGCTTGTAGACGCAATATTTGAATTGTGAAAAAAAATGCCGGGCGCGTTTATTAACACGTCTATTTCCGCGTCTACAAAATCACGTCTAAAAGCGCGCTTATGATCAGAGTTACACGCACACTTAGACGTGCCTATAGACGCGCGTATAAACGCACTACGTAAATATATAATCATATTTATAATAAAGTGGACATATTCATATTGTGCGTCTATACAAGCGTGTATCTACGCGTCTAAAACCGTGTTTACTCTGAAAGTTTTTTACGAGAATAGACGCGTATTTATCTTGCAATTTAAACGCACTGATAGACGCGCAAAACAGAGGTATGAAAAAAAAACCAGAGAGCCACTCTGGTTTTTTTCCCCCCATCAACATCAAATTGTATGCTTAGGGAAAACAGAGAAAGATTATTTCGAAGATTGGATACTGAAAACAAAACAATGTATGTAGCACACGAAATTTCATATATATAGATAAAACGTTTTTACATTATGGGTTCTAGTGCTTGTGACATCATGGTCGCAAGCACTAGCTGAAAGTAATACATATCAAAAATGAAAATTACAAGCCAAGGGGACGCATGCATACATGGGGCTCCTCTATATCTCCTCAGAAGAGGTATCATCATCGCTACCACCACGGCTGCCTGTGACGCTGCCGTTGCCGCCACCGCTACTGCTAGTCCCCCCTTCGCTATCCTCAACTGCATCAGGGTTCGCCTACACAAAGGATTAAGGTATATAAATACCATTGCAAACAATAAATTAGAGTTATCTATACTTTTCACACTACAAGATATAGACCTTATACCGACGTTTAAAGCGACGAAAATACAAACAATAAAATTTGCCCCTGTCGTCGCAAAAAGTGTCATTATTGATGATGCCATAGAAACGTCGCTATTAGCGTCGCTATATGCGTCGCGGACGCAACCAATAAATTTGTGATGCACATAGCGATACCAATAGCGACGCGAGCAGTAAATTTGCGACGCAAATAGCGACGGTAACATGGAAAAAAAAATTTGTGGCAGGGCAGCTATGAGAGCCATACAAAATAGTTTCTACACTACTGTATACAAAGCGCTTGCAAACAAAAAGAATGTATACTGAAATCATAAAACTGATACATGAAATAAATACATGATCGCATAAAATACGATTGGTACAATCATGACATGATATCACTAATACATAGAAAATATATACATAGATCAGGCGACTAAAAACTAAAGGTGTGTGAGCTCCAAGGATCCAAGGGCGAGCTACAAATCCTCGTCCCTCGAAAGCTCGTCCCGTCGCAAAGGAGCATCGAACGGATTCTATAGAAAAAGAAACAACACATCAATCCACCATACAATAATGCATTCAAATATCTCATGGTAACTACGGACAAGAAAGATGAGTGACTTACAGGGCCGCTGCATCTATACAATCAATCGATCAATATATTGAGACTATGCCTCTCTACATATCGAGTCTCAAGGCCTTGCGGATCGCGATTTGTGATGGAGTGCTGCAAAGAAAAAAAAATGCTAACAGTTAGAAACATGATTGTCAGTACAAAGAATATTTCAAAAAAACAAACAAGCAAAACAAAAGAGAAACTTACAAAGTCCTCCAAATATGTCCTGTGGCCGCTACTCCCAAGATGATAGACCACTCCGGCTTCGAGTCGTGCCCTCGCCGCCTCCCGCTGTGCTGAATCCAATGTCCTAGCGAATCTGTAGCCTCCTCCCTCAGTTGGCACCAGTTGTCTGCATCTAACCACTCGGGCTTTGTAGCCCCACTCTTGATTGCATTGCATACGTCGGATCGTCTATCTGACATGTATGCACGCATGCAATCCATCATCCAGCCCATAGAGAATCTATCTACTGCGGCTGGCACCGGAAACTCCTCGTGTAAGGATGCTATTATGTAGTCCTTGCTTCCCTCCGGTATGTTCTTCCAATGATCCAGGACGTTGTGCCGAAAAACTTGTTGGCACAACTCTCTCATGCAAGCCATCACCCTCCTCCCCTCATCATTCATGATGATGGCTCCTGACCTACTATCAACCAGATATCCATAACCCCTAGGAGTCTGCCTAAGATGGGTCCTCTCCCATCTACGTCCATGCTCTTGGGCATATCTAGGAGACTCCTCTACATCCGATATACCGATGGGGGTAACCTCTCTCGGAGTGGCACTCAAAGGGGTGCCACCAAAAGGGGTGCCACCTGCTAACGGCTGCGCAAAAGCCGGAGTAACTGGAGTAGACGTCCCCACAGGTGTGACAAATCCTGGAGGTGATGCAGCTCTAGCTAAACAACGAGACACCACATCCGTGTCTCCACAGCAGCATTCCCTTGATCCCGATGCAGTCCCTCCCTCTGGCCCAAGTCGTGAGCGTCGAGATCGTCTGCTCGAAGCTGAAGCATCTGATCGCGCTGAAGCAGATCTAGTAGAGCGCCTTGACGAAGAACGAGACAGCTCCTGGCTTTCCATCTCTCTGAATCTCGCGAGCTGGTCTGGAGACATACGTGCCATCATGTCCTGAAACTCCTCATCGCTCATCCCTTGACTCATCCTGAAAATGTCACCTGCACAGATAAAAAATGGTGTTAGAATAATCAATTTAAACTATACAAAGCACAATAATATATGATCACGAGACTCCGTAAAACAAACATGTCGTGCATCATCACAAGACTCAGGCATGGTATTTGCAGGTGGTAATATATGATATTTCAATAACCTGAAAAAAATCATAAAACACCTTGAAAAAGCACAAATGTTTGCAATAATAGTGTGAAAAAAAAAATCAATGAAACCTATGTGCAAGGTACCTGAATAACTCGGTCACACTCGTATCGCTCCACCTGTATTTTGCTTGCACACTTAAAAGTGCAAGCAATGTCTTCAACCGAGATACTCGGCACCCATCATATAATGGTATGGATGCTTCCTCTCTAAGCGGGTCAGGTGTCTCGACATCCATGGGAATCAATGCATCGATCATTGCCTCCATCTCAGGCTCCAAGATTGTAGGTAGGTCGGGAAGGTTGTTTGTCTCCTCTGGCATTGACGGTATAGATGGGCCTTGCGAGTGGTGGATTGGCTCGTGCAATCCATCCATCGCACATCCACGAACTCTTCTAATTGGCCGCAAAGGGTGCACTCCCCCTTGGGTCGAGACATCACCCCCCTGGATAGAAAATTTGCCAACAAGACCCAATCTTATTGTGTATGGTTTTCAATTAGCTTGCGAGTACAATGCATGATTAATATTAACTTCAAATTACCATTTGCTGAAAATCCGCAATTGCTTGATCAATGATCTCAGATTGAAACTCGCCAAATCGTCGTACGTGTTCTATAGACAATCGGCGTTTTCGTCTAATTGCCAACTTGCATTGAGAGCAAGGACATGGGACATGCTGATTAAGATACCTCACGATCTTGAACAATAAGACCTTCTTCGTTTTCCATCTTATCTACATTACAACAAACGAGGCTTAAATGGATAGCTTTATGGAGATGTATGTCAAGTTGCAAGTTGACCATAAATCTTGCATTGTACATAGTAGTTGAGAGATTTATTGATGTTATATCTCGGCCCTATATCATGCTCAAGAATTTGTTTGTCCCGGTAGATAATTATTCGTTATTGTAAAAAACTGCACTAGAGGGCTTTGAGTATAAGTTATCCATTTATGAGCATCATTGCGGATCTCTTAGTCTAATAATAAATCAGTCTCAACAAAAAGCATCTTAGAAATGTGGTTTTTTTGTCCTAGGATCGCGTATTAAAATTAATGCCATCTATGAAATTTATCAACTATAGTAATAAAATTTATTTCAATGAATTCTACTCAGTCATAAGACTTGAGAGAAAATATCCTATACACAATTTAAGGGATTCTTCTTCTATAACAATACTTTTGGGTTCATTTTGATGAAGTATCATAATGACCATTAGCTAGGGTATCATTTTCTTTTAGTCCTTCCGTTGACTAGTTGGCATGATTTCTAATTTTTTATGCCTATAAAGTTAATACAAAAACAATGAATTATGCACATCACAATTAGATCCCCTACTCGGACATCATGAAGGACATGACCAATTTTAAGCCATCTTAAAGAGTCATCAATGTACGTGGCCCATGGCAAAGCACATTGCATACCATTATCAATAAGTCTATTATCGTGCATCTTAAATCTCCTAATTAGACTTTATAAAGTGTATGACTAATTTTTAGCCCTCTTAAAGAGTCGATGTAA
This sequence comes from Lygodium microphyllum, assembly GCF_053477565.2. NCBI lineage: Eukaryota > Viridiplantae > Streptophyta > Polypodiopsida > Schizaeales > Lygodiaceae > Lygodium > Lygodium microphyllum. The sequence continues at coordinate 10,177,285 of NC_141140.1, read as the reverse complement.
TGGTACCCATAAAAAAAGTAAAGTGGATACCATTACCATAATCATGGATATGCTATCATTCCAATATATGTTATTTTTCTCTTTCTCTCCCTCTCCCTCCCTCTCTTTCTCTTTCTCTCACATTTCCTCTCCCTCTCACAATATATCTTAACACTCTCCAGAAGCAAAAGGGAGAGGGAGAGAGAGAATGCACTCTCCCTCCCTCTCCCTCTCCCTCTCCCTCTCCCTCTCTTTCTCTTTCTCTCCCTCTCTCATTTCCTCCCTCTCCCTCTCCCTCTCCCTCTCCCTCTCCCTCTCCCTTTCCCTTTCTCTCCCTCTCCCTCTCCCTCTCCCTCTCTTTCTCTCCTTCTCTCTCATTTCCTCTCCTAAACAAGCAAAAAAGAAAGTGATTTAAACCTTTAATAAGCAAAAGGGAGAGGGAGAGAGAGAATGCACTCCCTCTCCCTCTCCCTCTCCCTCTCCCTCTCTTTCTCTTTCTCTCCCTCTCTCATTTCCTTCCCCTCCCTCTCCCTCTTCCTCTCTTTCTCTCCCTCTCTTTCTCTCTTTCTCTCTCATTTCCTCTCCTAAACAAGTAAAAAATAAAGTGATTTAAACATTAAACAAGAAAAAGGGAGAGGGAGAGAGAGAATGCACTCTCCCTCCCTCTCCCTCTCTTTCTCTTTCTCTCCCTCTCTCATTTCCTCCCCCTCCCTTTCCCTCTCCCTCTCTTTCTCTTTCTCTCCCTCTCCCTCTCTCTCTCTCTCCCTCTCTTTCTCTCTCATTTCCTCTCCTAAACAAGAAAAAGAGAAAGTGATTTAAACCTTAAACAAGCAAAAGAAAGAGAGAGGAAGACTCACCGATAAGATATGGCGAGCGTGGGGCAGCTCCTCTTTGCGATGAAGGCTCCTCCTCTCCTTCGCGAACAACAGCGGCGGCGGTGGCGGCAAGTCTTCTTCCTCTCCTTCTCTCACAACGGTCACTCTCTCCCTCACTCTCGCTCTCAAAACACACAAGCCGCAAACGCGAAATGAAAACTGCGCTCGGTTTCGGCCCGCTTTTTTTCCCTATGGAGCATCGCTATTGGCGTTGCTATTGCGTCTTTGCGACGCAAATAGCGACGCCTCTATCTACTGTCGCTAATCGGCATCGCTACTAGCTCAAATCCTTGTAGTGTCATGTAAAAAATAAAACATACCTCTTCTGGTGGTGGAATCCTCATGGCATGATTATATTGCTCCTCCGTGATGAGTCCCTCCTCATAGAAATGCTGCCAAGTGGACGCCCGGTTATGACCTCGATGGTAGCCTACTTCTCTAGGAGTAGGCATCCTACCAACGATATGATACTACAAAACAATTTGAACATACAACGTATTAAAACACACTACATAATGAAGTGAAATAAATTACAAAATTTAATTTAAAAAAAGAAATCAAATAATACTTACAAACTCAGCCTCCCAGGACTCCCTGCCACCCGATCCATAATGCGACGATCCCATGGTTGCCATCTGGATACGTCGCGCCTCTGCATGCTGGTGACTTGTCATTTTCTCCGTTGCTCTCTTCTTGGCCTCTTTCCACTCCTTGCGGTGGCAATTGGGTGGTTGGCCATATCCAGAGTGCCCCTGCTATTGTCTCCGCAATGACTCCTTGGCGCGCGTCATAAGGTGAGACCTCTTGCTATGAAGCATGTCTCTCACCTTTGACCATCCCCAATCATCTGAGAATCGTGAATTCTCGGGATTAGGGTACCTTTTATGTACTGCCTGCAGCACCTCTTGCCACAAATCATTTTTTTTGTGCTTAAAGGGAATCATGCAATCTTTGTATGTGGCATGCATGACACTCCTCAAGTAGGCTTTCACTTCCCTCCCCTCAAAGTCATGCAAGATACCACCAACATCAGTGATAGAGTAGTACATTTGTGGAGGCTCACCTCTCTCATTTTTCGGTGAGGGTGATCGAGAGCCACCACCTAGGCAACCCCCACAAAGCCCTCGACCTCCTCGTCCTCCCGCACCTCTCCCTCCTCCCTCGACGTGCACTACCCTCTACCTCACTCAATACACGTGCTTCTGTAGATGCACGTGCTTCGGCCGATCCATGTACCTCAGCTGATCCTTGTGTAGGCAAAGATGGGATAGGTGTCCCAGACATCACACTGAAAACCTCATCTGTAGTGGGAGGGCGACCAATATAATTGGTCATCTCCCCCATGAATTGCTCCTTGTTGAATGGGGTGCTGGAGGATCCAGGATTCCACATCTACACAAGAAAAATCATATTACCCTGTGCAGATAAAACATATTATATACAGCGTTTATACCTGCATCTCTGTGCGCATCTACACCTGCGTCTCTATGAGCGTCTGTCAATGCGTCTCTCTGGGCGTCTGTCAGCGCGTCTATTTCCGCGTCTATAGCTGCGACTACACTGTCATCTGGATGCACTGACAGACGCGCATAGTTGCACCATTTCTTCTCAAACTTGCTTTAAAAACAAAGCTAAAAAACCTCCATAGATGACAAGATCCAGCATGTGAAGAGAGAGAAGAGAGAGATAAACAAACAGAGAAAGCAAACAAGATTGAGAGAGAGAAGAAGAACTCACCTTCTTTGCTTGTTCCAACGGGTAGCGGCGGCTAGGTTGCAAGCTCCTTGACCTCCTTCTCCCTTCCCTTGGTAAGTTGCTTCAATCTTGTTCTCTTCCTTGCTGTTTGGCTCTTGTTCTTTACTCTTTGGCTCTCCTTTTCTCCTGTCCTCTTTTTACTCTTATTTCCTTGCCTCATTGTCTTCATGAAGTGATAGATAGACACGAGTAGTGATGTCGAGCTCGAACTGCAGAAAACGCGCAAAAAACGCAAGAACGCACGGGTTTGAAAAGAAAGCCACAACTTTTTTTAATTTTTTCTATACTTGCATGATGCGTCTGTCAGCGCGTGTAATGGCGCGTGTATATGCGCAGATAATTCCTGCTACACGCGCTTACAGACGCGCAGGAACAATTTAAGGAATCAATGCATGCATTTAGGGAATCTATTGACCTATGTGGTGACATATATAACAAAGCTTGAGGATAAGATATGTACATGAAGTGACTTGATATAGTAATTAAAGTATCGTCATTTTTAGGATGCTCCATTGACTTCTGCAAGTTCCTATAACCTTGAAGTAGAATATAGCCAACCACACTGTCCATGGAAGGAAAACTTGGCCTCATCAAATTAACCAAGTTAATTTACTTATACATTTCATAGATAAGAGATTTGTAGTTGGCGTGTTGGCATGAAATCACATAGATGTAATTAGCTTTGAATAATTGGATGTATATTTGTAATACTCAGAAAGAAGTAAAGTTGGTAATGTATATCATGTCCTATGCATGTATATGCCCTATACATGTATATCATGTCCATATGATCCTATACATGTATATAATGTCCTAGCGTATGATCCAGGTGTAATTATGTCGTATATACATCCAATCATGCCCTATTCAAAAAAATACTAGCTGTTAAGAGGTTTGGTCATATTCAGGTAACCTCTTGCTTGCATGATACCCAATTTGTGCAATGCCACTTCTTTCCCACCAAGGCTCGAGAATAAGGACAGAACTGTTAAACCTTGCGGATATAATTCTTTCAGTGGTGAAAGACTGTACGCAATAGTATTGACCTGAAATGAGTTGCCCAATGCATCATACCGATCTGAAAGGGTAGAGCACCCTCAAGTGTGGTCACGATCATATCCAAGCACCAGCTCAATCTCATGGGGTTCAAGTGGGGCAGCTTGGCCTGGGCTAACCCAAACCAAGTTCCATATTTTGCATGCCAGGACAATCTCATGTTGAAGATAAGAAGGTATCTTGCTTTCTTTGTGGGAAGAAAATATTTTTTTGATCAATCCACATATAGTGCTAGGCGCACCCCGTGTGTTTATGCAATTCAGCTTCTCTCTCGGATCCCATGGGGGGCCAATACTTCTTTGTTTTCGGAAGCACCTCAAAGATTGTCATGGGAGCAGGGGGAAGGATCAACCTTCTTCCATCTACTGGAAGGTTATAAACATAACCATCTCAGCCTAAAGCATGCTGAAAAATATCTAGAGTCTGTGAACTCTGGATCTATGCCATTAAAATGCCGTTTGATGGTCTCCCACTCTGAATTGGGAACGTTCTCAACATTTTCAAAATAGAAAAAGGGAGGGCCTTCCATCAAACTATTCAATGGTTTTGGCTTGCCTTTAAAAAAACTAGGAATTCCAAACCCCATGCCCTTTTTGAACTTGAAGGGTGGGATAGAACCTAGATGTGGACGTGATGTTTTTCCATTCATAAATTGAGTCTCGAACCATAAAACACTCGAGTCTTCACTGGCACTTTTATCCAAGTCTAGAGTAGGAGTAATGCTGATCTTTGTTTTAAGGCCCAAGTAAGTGTACCATAGCTTAAGGGCTCTTTCATCTACCTAGTATATTTTGCTACAGACACCTCATGAGGGTCCAGCATGTCTAGTTTGATCTTTTATCTTTTACTACTATGCACATTATTCAATGCACTTTGGTGTGAGGGTAAACATCTTTGAACTCAACGTATAGATGAAAAGAGAAATACCCAAGATTGTGGTGTCCTTGCTCACTTCGAGGATGCCAATGGTACCATGGAAGGTTATTGTGGCTCGATCCAAGATATTCTAAAGCTTGACTTCAGACGATTCTTTATATATGTACTGGATATGAAGTGGTTTAAAGAAGTGGTAACAAATGGTGAGCATTGCACAATCAGACGTCATCCAAGTGGTTTTGTAATCATTGACTCTACAAAATTTCACCAAAACAAGAATGACACATTAGTACTACCTCAACCATGCGAGCAGCCATATATGCAAAAGCTAATTTTTTTATATGTATACATGTGATACATATACACAATATAATAAGTACTTAAGTTTTTTGCTTTTTTTTTTCAAATACAGGTTGTGTATCATCCAATGGTAAAAAATAACCGGTGGTGGTATGTCATCCCTATATCTAATCATTCAAAACCAATATATGGTAATATTACGGACATGGAGATAGCAGATGACAATCCAACAATTAATGATGATGTGCATGATGACACCATAATGGATGATATGTGTGATATAGTACAAGATGAACCTCGCGAGGATGTTCAAGAAAACACAGAAGAAGACAATAATGTGATTGTCGATAATATTGATGAAGTTATTGAGCAATATAGCAACACATCTGATAGTGGGATAGACTAATTTGTTTCATTACCTCTTGGTAACATAGACCTAGAAGTAGATAGTTTAGCAAGGGCTGATCTCATTGAAGATGAGATGGATCATTCACTGTAACATACTTAATTTGCTTATTGATTCAATGTGTATTCCTAATTCTATGGTTTTTATCATGCGCACACGTGCATACTCAAGAATCAATAGTCAAGTTTAAAGCTAAATTGAATTTTTCATAATAAAAAGGAAGTATTTTTTATCATCTTCAAGTATGTAGAGAAATTACGAGATACATATTGCAATGCTTGCTACTAATTGTAAGGTTTCTGTCGCTTGCCGCTAATTACTTATATCAGGCTTGTCAACTGGAGGAACTGCCATTCATTAGAGAGCAATGAAAAAGTAATTATTAACTCTATTTTTTTAATTCAATGATTCAATGTGTATTCTTAATTCTATCGTTTTTATCATGCGCACACATGCATGCTCAAGAATCAATTTCAAGTGGTTAAATAATTATTAACTTTGGTTTTTTAATTATGTGAATTGCAATTTTAGGTGGTTAAATAATTGTGCATCTGCTGGCGCGTCTATATTATCGTCTATTTACGCGAATATATAGACGCACAATTCGCATCTATTTACACGCACTTATAGACGCTATGATAGACGCACCTGACTTTATGCGTCTAACATGCGCGTCTATGCCTCGTTTCTGTTGTAGTGATGTATGTCATTTTGCAATGGGACCTCTTGAAGTAGAAACTTGAAAGGTCTCTGAGGATCAGCAATGCTTTCAAAGCTGGTGTCCAAGTGGGTACTAACAAGTCTAGCCGCACTATATATATTAACTTATTAACAAATATTATAAACTTTATCCAATAAAAGATAAAATAAAGAGTGTTAATTGACAATATATCTTTGATTGGCCATGGATTACTAAAAGAGATTTCATAAAAATGGCATCTCTTGTATGAATGTCGATATAGATTAGGCTCCAGTGTCCTTTGCAAACTAAAACACAAGTGAAAAATAACCCTAAAGACAAAACATCAAGAGATAGAATGTTGAAGAAAGTACATTTCAGTATATGGAAAAAAAATATGATGGTTTGTGGCACTATCAAAGTGCTTTAAAAACCTTGCAATATTTGAATCAAATTTTGAAAACAAATCCACAGAGAGAAGTGGATCAATAACAAATATACTTTTAGCAATATCAATGCTAAGAGAAGCAACATATTCCATGTATACAAAGTAAAGAATGAATAAGAGAATGAGTGCAATATAAGGACCCTTGGAAAATTTCATTATAAATAAAGAGAAGCAAAAGACCTTACCTCAAACAACAATAAACTATTAAATCTGTTAGTTGAGTATCATTTTTCTCAAATAGGATCTTATCATCTGGAGAAATGCTAAGGTAATCTTCTTTCGTAGAACTAACAGAAACATTCACGGCCATTTGGCTGTACACTTTGCCCATCCTCTCGTAGTTCACTAGGCCAAGAGACAAAATCTTTCTCTGCCAAATCAAATCCTCATTTCCTATTACTTCTTTCCTTTTCTCCTCCAAGACAACCTCCTACTCACTTGCAACCCTTGTAGGATACAAATGGGTAACCTCTTCAATCTTGGGTGCCGGTGGCTCTTTCTGCTTTCTTCTTGGTGGAACATTGAGGATTTCAAATGCCTTTTGATCAGTTTGATGGAAGAGGCTTCAAAACTTTGCCAAACCTATATCTAAGTCTACTAACCATACTAAAGTCTTTATTCATTAATGTAATTCGAAGTGCATGGGTAGCTACAATATAAGCATCATTCATAAAATCCATTACAAAATCCTCTACTGCCTCTTGCAAGCATTTTAGGGCCGTAGACCGATGTTAGGAATGAATTGACTAGTTGACTTTTGAGCTTTCCTGATCTCTACAAAACACCTCTACATGTAAAACCATCTTGACTTTCTCTTATTCCTCACAGGGGCTTCCTTGGCAAGCTAAACTTGAGGAGAAGTTGAGGGCTCAACCTTATTAGATGACTTGTTCTCTGAGGAATCACCTTCACATACTTTACTAGCTAGTGTAACATGGACAACAATTTCTTCAACTGTCTCCTCAATAGTTTGCTCAGCACTGCTTGAGAAGATTTCTTCACCAAGACCTTCCTTGCATTTTGTTTTGTCTTGGCCATTGAAACTAACACGGAGTGATAAGGAATCTAAATACGAAGACAACTAACTCCCATCGCACCGAAACAAAGACTAGATGGAAGCCGATAGGCCTTGAACTCCTACTCCTCGCTTCACACTAAAGGTTGGCCCAATACAACATGATTGTGTGAATTTGAGTTTCTTCTTTGCCCTTATCGCTTCGTATTGGGGGATTTCAACACAACGTGAATGCATGAGTTCCTTGTTTTTGTTTGCACACCCTCGCTTCGTATTTTCGCCGCTCGTATGCATCAAAAGAAGACAAGAAGAAGCTCCTTCCTTACTCTACTTCACTTTGTATTCTTGATAGCTCCAATACAACGCGATGAGGGTTGTTGCTAAAGTTGGTGAACTATGCTTTCACTCTATTTCGAACAACTCAGCAGCTTTTGGCATCACCAATGTCAAACATACGGCACCTTTGTCGATCAGATACGTCAGTACTATCGAACGAATGGCGATTGTGATGTAAGGCGTGAATTCGCATTCGTGTCAACTGAGAAGTTCTTATATACTCGTGGGTGCTGATGTCCACATGTCATATTCTCATTGGCCATTTTATCAGGGTTTCTGGAACGTTCCTTCTTCCCCCCTCATGCCTATTTAAGGCCACCCAAATTTATTCGTGCACTTTTCTTCCCCATTTTCTCGCGCGTCGATTGAACGTCTCCCTCTCCGCCCTGCTCGATGCAACGTCTTCGACTCCGTCTTTGTATTCGTCTCCTTCTCCTTCTTCCCAGCTCCCCAACTGTTCGTCTCCATCTCCATCTACTTCTCCCCTAGGCTCGACCAACATCGAACCCGTCTCCTTATTCATCACCGACACCCCTCTGTCCATAATCCAATCCCCAACCTCCACATCATCCCCTACGTCCATACTTTGTCATCCCCTCCATCCATACTCCGCATTCCCAACATGCACATCAATAAGGCCACTATGCCATAGAAGTCAACACGGCCTACTAGCGCTAAACCACAATATCTTGGACCCGCCTTTAAGTCAACCTCCACATCCTCCCCGTCAAAGTCGTCCTCCACCGCACACCTCAGCACATTCCCAAAGTCTAGCTGCAAGGCAAAATACACCAAAACAGCGTAAGTTTTTGATTTTCTTCTTATCGCATCATATTCGCCAGTCTTTCCATAGGGAGTAATAAAGGTATTTTCTCACATATATTTTCCTACCCTCACCGAAATGGCGCGATGTTGGCATTTGGAGATTCCTAAATTCTTATATTCGTGTTGTATTCCTTACTCGTCCAACACAGAGTGAGGGATGCACTTCAAGAGACTTATACGTTGATACTCGCATTGTATAGGCAAGTAGTCTAAAGTAGAGCTATTGTATCTCAAGAAGATGTCTGGTACAGAGATGTCACACATGTTTGTCTCCACATCTATGAAGAGGAAAAGAGTCCTTGAGCCCAAAATGACAAAGGAGTCAATTTCCTCAGATGTTTCAATAGCATCTCATATATTAGTGACAACTAAAGGTTCAAGCAAGGCTTCAAAGTCTCCTATGAGGATCCCAGGGCTATCTCACATTACAGATGTCATAGCTCTATCACAGCCTTTGAGAAGATTTTGGATTTTCTCATAGAAAACAATATTGACATTGCTTTATATCCAACAACTAGGGAGATTTTCAATCCAGAGTGGGACCTTGATCAAGTTCTTAATTTCTCAAAGGACTTTTGTAATGAAGATTTTGCAGAGTTTGAAGAGTTGGCATATCTTGTTGTTCAATTGGATTCCAAGGAGTATGTTCACACCCCTGTTGGAAGGTCAGGCACTGAGAAGTCCTTGTTTACCAAGAAATGTGGTTATCATTTTCTTGATAGATTTTATGCATCCAAGTTATTCTCTTTACACCCAAAAAAATGCAGGCTTATGCTTAAGTCTACTGCATTCATTGTATTTGCCCTTGTCAAATACCCTCTAAATCTTATGAAAAGCATAAAGAAACCTCAAAATTATCTAGATGTTGCCTTCTTAAAGAGATAGTAGATGAAGTTGATGTTAAGGAGCAATTAGACACCCAAATGGAAGCATTAGTTGCAAAAGGACCTAGATGTTGTTGAATTCAAAGCAGAGATAGTAATTGAAGAGACCACTATAGAAGTTGATGAGCCATCTGACACTCCTTCAAGCCTTATCGTCCCATCTTTGCCTACTTTCCCAATTAATACAAGGAGTACATATTATTGTCTGATCTCCAATTTCTTTTCAATTTGAGAGAAGATTATTGCTTGGTAGTTATTGCAGAGACATCTGTAGATGCAAAAGGCATAGTGGATGTTGAAAATGAGTCTAAGGAGGACTTACTTAAATTAGATACTCAAATGTTTGATTATAAGTTTATAAATGCATTAAATACTTTTTCCCTATGTTTAAGCAAGGTTAAAGATGCTGAGAGAGAGTTATAGGCTGCTGATAAAGAGTTTGACCAATTTCAAGAGAATCTTGGAATCTCCAATTTTGAAAGGGAGGAGTCAAAATATGTAAAGGAGCTCAAGGATATCAAGGAGACATCAATTAGCTTATGGAATCCAAGTAAACTTGAGAATGACGAAAATGGCAATGCATTCTTTTGTTTTTGTGGAACCACATACATATTTTCATTTTTTTTTTCATTCTGATTGTTGCTTTTACAGTTGGAGATTGCAGATGAGGATAATTTCTTGGGAAGAGCCAAAGGATCAAGAGTTGGTGGTAGTTCCCTACAGGATGTTGCATTCGGGCATTACATATTGACAAGTATTGATCGCAATATTCTGTTGGTTTTGCATAGCACTTTCTAAGAGGACATCTCATGGCCAATTGTTTGTGTTAAAGCATTTACAAGGCTTCTTGGATACTCATGTTTGCAAGACAATGCACACAAAGTTATGTTTTTGGAAAAGACAGCAGCCATCCGAATATTTGGCTATGGTCCCAACTTCTCTGCCTCCAGGGTTGGATACTTCCTTGCATACTCATCTTATGTTTTAGCAGCAAAAAAAACAAATATCAAATCCATAGCCAGATACAACAGCAAACATTTCAAGATTTCATGACTTTTAGTTGGTACTTGGGTTGCACCAATCCACCAAAGCTCCATCTCAGATTGTATCTTAAACTATTGTTCTTGCCCCCTACCAGTACTGTAATCCAATACCATGTTCATGCTACATATGCTGACTCTTTCTATCTTTTGTCCCTTTTGAATCTGTGCTTCATCCAATTTTAGTGCAAACTTCAAAATACCACCACATTCTTGGATAGTAAATTTATACATATGGACCATTGCAATCTTGATTGTTTTAAGATCAATCCAAATATTATTAAATGTGTTGTATTCAAAAAAGGCCTTTGTTTTATGTTTTTCATAGGGCATAGATCCTTCTATATGAATATACTCCCCAAAAACATCTGGAATCCTACGATTCATAGCTGTCCTAGCAAATGAAACTACAAGAGGCCGAGGCAAACCAAGTGCACTTATTCTGTGACATTTAAGATTTTTAAACCACAATTTAGAGATAGCACTTTAATCTCTACGACTCATACCCATACTCACATGTCTATACTATTTCATTTTGTTTAATTGTTCCTCTTAAATCTTTCACTAACTCTTTCAGAGTTTGGCTTCTCATGTCTACATTTTCAGGTGATTTAAGAATCCTTATAATGTCCTTCTTTGTCGTGGTTTCTTTAATAAGCTTAATCCTCTCATCGTTCTCTCGAATATTAATACCTAAAATATTAGAGACACATCTCTTTGCAAGATTTAGTCTCCTTTTCTTCACCCGACTACACAAGTCCATTATATTTTTAAGTGGTCTTTTTCTCTGTCTAAATCCTATTGGAGTTTCTTTCAAGCGCAGTAATTTTTCTTGCAATGACTGATTAGAGTTTTCTAGATTATCAACCTTGTCCGTTAGCTCAAAAATAGTTTTCTGTGCCAATGTTAATGCTTCATTCATTTCATGCATTTGTTCTCTAAATGTAAAAGATGCAAAATATAAACTCATGCAATAGCCAAGCATCCCATCACAACCATCTCCAACATACCTTATGAAGTTGTGAATATTGTAAAAAGGAGAATGTTTACCTGTAGAAGGGTCCAGAGGATAAATATTTACATACATCCATAAGTCTACATGCTTCTTTCCTTGTAATTGCAACATGTTAGCTTCATCCTTGTCCAACAATGCTCGATGGTGTATACTCCTCCAAGATGAATAGATAGGATTTGATTGAATAGTAAGTTTATACTTGCACGATGGGGCTGCACTTGTTTTGCTAGAAGAGGTACTTGTAAACATTTCGATAGGGAACCCTAAATAGGGCAACAATATCACAGAGAAGGAAATAGAACCACATGAAAGAGAGGTGCAGAAAATGAACGTCAAGGAACAAACAAATGGCATCTTTTGGTGCGAAAATTCAAAAATACAAGATTTTGCAATTTCCAAGAGAATAAGATTGAAAAGGTGACAGTGAACGTCCATTAAAGATTGAAGATATTTAATACCCAACCTCTTAAATGAATCATACATTCTCTCATTAATCCCGTTCAAGCAACCAAATTTGGAGGGTTTTTTCTTCTAAACCTCCTCTAATTAGCAACTTAATCATTTTCTTACAAGTGTCGTTTTAAAACGTTTTTGGCCCTAGTGTGTGTAGGAAAGAGAAATGTCTCATTGTTACAAGACACTAGTACTTATTCATCCTCCTTTTGTGTTGCACTATCTATGTCATTGGCTTTTGTTCATTCAACCTTTCAATTAGATGATGCTCTACTACGCATAATAGCATTGCTATCATCTATAGGACTTGTATTTCCAAGATAGCCAATCTTTGTAAGGGACAAATAACATATTACTATTTCCACCTCATTAAGTTTGGATATGTTTGCGTATTGGCTAGACTCTACTCTCTTTCTTCTCGCATTGGTGTTTCTTGCTAAGTTTTGCTTCATGTGTACTTGCCAACAAATGCATCATTATGGTTTGTTCTTGCAAATGCATCTCTCTAGAGCAAATATCTCCTAAATTATCATCCTTTTTAATTTCCAAGACTTTCATTGTCCATAAAAGATGATCCATCTCCTCATCAATTTCGAATATGACAACTTTTAAGCCCATCTTAATGTCATGTTTGGTGTCAACTTGCCATCTTTCTCTAGCAGGTTCTTAGTTGTTGCTCTTGATATTCTATGACAAATGTACATCCTTGCTCTTTGACTACAATTCTTTAGATCTCTTGGGATATTAGTGCTTTGCCCATTATATATGGTTCTGCACTGCACAAATTTCTAGGCTAGACAAAGGGATTTATTAGCCATGAATGAATCGTTTATATTACTTTTCCAAGAATTTTATCCTTGATAGAACTCTTCTCAACAAGGCATTTAACATCCTCTATGTCTTGTTCCTTTTTTTATGCTTCTATATCTTCTATGACCTAATCAAGTGGTTGTTGTTTTACTACAAAGATATAAAATCCATAGTGCATCTCAAGAACATTGTTGATACCTCACCCGTGCTTTGATGTCAATGGCACCTACATAAATAACAAGGAAACTTAATGAAATGCATCAAGTTTCCTAGAAACTTCAACTATTTTGGGAAAGTAC